>NC_140175.1:35852052-35854552 GCF_963971535.1 Notolepis coatsorum
TATAACAATTCATTAATTGAAACCCTCTACACACCGAACCACTCCATTATATTAACACTCGCATTCTCTCTCATATATAGATATTATATATCAAGATATTAATAACACAAAAGCTGCTCCCAGCCACTAAAAAGGTATAGTGCATGGATCCGTGCGTTGCCAGAGGCAGCTTCACTCTTCAACTTGTCCTTTGTTATTCCTGTGCGTCGGTAATTAAGCTGACAATCTACTCTGTAGAGCAAGTTTATTTCCTGTTACAGTTTTTCACAATTGTTAACACACATTTCTCAAAACAATAACAGCTTTCTCAAAACTGCACACACAAAAACTGAATACCTCACACACAAAATGCTAAACCTGACACTCCCTTTGCAATATGACTCTTTGCCATCAAATCTCTCAACTGTTCACAAAATGGAACACACAGCCATATTTTCAAATGACACACACATACCATTCATTGAGTACACACACGTAAGCATTTGTTGCACACTACCAATCATTTACAGCACACTGAAGTGCAAAATGTATCATATAAATGGAACACACCATATGAATGACAATGAATCTTTGGTAAAATGTCTCAGTGTAGGCCTACTTTTTTCATAGTCAAACATAAAAGAGCACACAATTATGCAGTAAAAAAAGTTGTTTCTGTACACACAGAGAACAGTACAGTACTGTAAACCGGCCTGCTCAACTCCTTCTCCTTGTCCTTGTCAGCTTCCTCCTCCTCCTCCTCCTCCTCCTCCTCCTCCTCCTCCTCCTCCTCCTCCTCCTCCTCCTCCTCATTGTCCTCCTCTTCCTCCTTTGTATCTTCCTCCTCATTGTCCTATTCCTCCTCCTCCTCTTCCTCTCCCTCCTCCTTCTTGTCATTATCTTCCTCCTTGTCATCTTCCTCCTCATCATCTTCATCTCCCTCCTCCTTCTTGTCCTCCTCTTCCTCTCCATCATCCTTATTGTCCTCCTCTTCCTCCTCCTTGTCATCTTCCTCATATCTGTCCTCCTCTCCCTCTCCATCATCTTCCTCATCATTGTCATCTTCCTCCTCCTTGTCCTTGTCCTCCTCTTTGTCCTCCTCGTCCTCCTCTTCCTCTCCCTACGCCTTCTTGTTCTCATCTTCCTCATCATTGTCATCTTCTCATCATTGTCCTATTCTTCCTATCCTCCTCGTCCTCATCCTCTCACTCTTACCCCTCTCCTTCTCTGGTCGTCTCTCTCCATTGTTCACCAAACAAAGCAGAGGCTCAAGGCACTTTTATGCTGCAGCCCTCATTGATCATTGCTCACCAGACCTGAATGTTTAGAGATTTGAATGTGTGTGTTGTAGGTTGATGCTTTGAGATTTTACTTGAGAAATGTGTGCAACAACTGAACATTGTGTGTAGTGTTTTGACAACGAGGTGATGTGTAATTGACCTCAGAGTGTAAAGAAGGGAAGTCTGACCACTCTCCACTCTAGGTCTCCACGCTACGCTCCATGTCAGTAGTGCTGCGCCAGAGCTAGCGGTGTTAATCACCATAGGCCCGTGATACCATATCACCATGATGCCAGTCACAATGTTGTAACATCACGGTATTGCATTGTGATATTGCGATATATCGCAATTTATAAACTTTTTTCAACTGCAACTTATGTCCCCAACGGAAAACATGTTAACATGCAATAAAAAAAAAAGAAAATAAAAAGAAAATGGGATTGTCAAGGAAAAACAAAAATACATTATTTCTGTCACTAAATAATATAATATAATTAGGGCTGGGACTGGGCGGCTACGTGGCGCAGTGGGCAAGGCGCTCGCAACGAATGCTGGAGACTAGGCTCGAACAGGATGCCTCCTGTTCGAGCCCCGCTCTCCACATTGCTTTCAGTTTAGCTGGTCGTCCACAGTAATACACATTGGCCGTATTACGGGGAGGGAAACTGAAGGGTGGGGATCGGGCATTGTGGACAGCGACTCCTACAGGTCGGTTGGTGCGCCTGCGCAGTAGAATCAAGAAGCGACGGGGGCGGGGCCCCTCCAAAGCCCAGACCCCCGACGCTGAAAGATCGAGCCGCGCAGGTGAAAAGATGCGACGGCTGTTACCTCGAGTATCGGAGGGGACTCGTGCTATGTATGACTTAGTCCACATTGCAGCCGGCTTGTGGGAGGCAAGAAACAACGTTCGAAGACAGGGGAGGGTTGAATTGGACCATATGAAAATTGGGATGGGAGCAAAATAGAAAAATGGGAGAAAAAGTGGAGAAAAAAAATTATTAGGGCTGGGACTTTATCATATTAATTTCGATTAATTAACTACAGAAATAATTAAAAGTAAAGAAAATGTATGCATTTAATCACATGATGATTTTTCTTTATTTTGTACGAATGTTACCTTTCAAAGGAGACCAGACTCATGCATGTGCTCTAAGTATAAAGTATAATAAATCGCAAATAACTTTTTTTCTTAGTCTGGTTTGTTCATAAAAGTACTGCGTTTAACTTTTACCTCAAACGTG
>NC_140175.1:35859552-35919552 GCF_963971535.1 Notolepis coatsorum
CCCCCTCTCCGTTTGTTTGCTGAGCGCCAAAGTCCTCTGGATTAGCCCGGCGCTACCTTAAACACCAAAGTCCTCTGGATTAGCCTGGCGGTACCTTAAACGCCTGGTGGGAACATCCAGTGCATTTAGCCTAGCGAAGCTGCCTGAATGCTCTCTCCTTTTCTTTCTTTTTATCTTTTTTTTAAGTTGTTAGCCAGCTGTCTTGGGAGGGCCGCTGGCTAAGCGAGACTCCCACAGGAGTTTTAAACATGACACGCTCTTAAATCTGCGGTCAAGTGGACGCGAAGAGGCGAGATGAGCTCAAGCCTGTCGGTACAGTAAACCTGTTTGATAAGTGTCCAGCGGGGACTCTGAGATAAGTGTAGGATGTTGCTGAAAGCAGACTACCAGCTTTTTCAGTGTCAAGCTTCCAGACAGGGGTATTCCTCTGCCCCTGGTGCAAGTTCAGCCAGTGTTGTCAAACTCTTGTCTCCTGCAGAGGAATAGATTCACACCCCTCAACCCCCCTCCAACTGTGCTGCGTGTCACACCGATACACTCTACAGCTCCATAGATAATGCGTTGGGACAGATGGAAAATGTGAATGTCACAGTCTCCAGGATGATTTCACGAGGAGCACGGTTCATTTTCTGGTTCATATCTGGTGCTGGGATTGCTGCACTTCTATTGCACACGCTAGACCATGATTCAAACCCCAGTGAGTTTAAAGGTGTATTCCCATGCAGTATGACGTTGTTGCACCCAGACAAGCCGATACGAGGTACTATTTGTGACATTAAAGGGGCACTTCACCACAAAACAATGCAGATTCATTTTGCACATTATCTCACACATATCCAAAAACTCTAAACCGTTTTGCAGACATTAATTTAGTTTGACAGTTATTGAGAATACATTTGTTTGAATATGGCCACCAGATGTCATCGGGGACATTAGATCCTTGTGTTGATTACAGCTCAATGAAATTATTAGGTAGCAGTCCATATAAGACAAGGGGTTATTATCATTTAATCTACAATCAACATATAGTAATATTTGGTCCCACATCGTAGGCCTATAGGATCTTCTTGAATCTCTGGAACATGTTTAAGCATGATTCCAATTCTCATTTTAATTTGCCCTATTTATTTCCCAGAGCCTCTTCTTTCCATGTATTGGCTAGATCTTTTTTTTATACATTTTTGCACACACCAATTTTTTTTTTAATTAATTATCCCCTTCCCTGCCTGACTACCTCAGGCCCCAAAATAAATATAATACAACTACATAATGTAACTATTTATCCCCACACCCAAAAGTAAAACAACTTTTGCAAACTGGGCAGGAAATTCGGTAGGCAGTGTTCTTGGCTCCAACAAGGACAGCTACTTGATTAATAAAGCTAATCTATCGCTTGTGTCCTCCCTTTCTCCTCCTCCGTCCTCCTCTTCTCGCCCTGCTCCTTACTCATTGCTCATCGACATGCGACCGTGAACGAGTACCCGGGGATATTTCCATAACCATAATTCATGGCGTGAGCACACCTGCAAAACTGACTGACTGACTGATAGATGGACGTCCGTGGGGACAGATGGGGGTATCGGTGAAGAATGGTCCCATCTTCCGAGACGGCTACGCGCGACTGTGAGCGCACAGGGGGGGGTGGGACACACATTCATCTTCAAACCCTCCCCCCTCCTCTCTCCGGTTTGCTCATATCATATCTGGACACCAGGCCCGGCGTTGTGTCACGCTACACTGCTCCGCGCGGCTCTGAGTAAATAGCCCTTGTCTCGACGAATCATCGGCCCTCTGAGAGACTTCCAGGTCTACATATCTCACTTTAATTGAACCGCTGATGGATCGCGGGGGCGGCGGCGAGCAGCGGCAGTGCGGTAATGGAGACTGCAGATGAATAGTTGCACCTTTGTTTTCTTTTATTTATTTATTCTTTTAAGAGAGAGATCTTTCTTTGGACGTTCTCTTGGGTGTGTGTGTGTGTGTGTGTGTTTCTGGGAGACGATGGAGAATACTCTACTTTCACATTCCATCACCATGGCTGTGGCACAATGGGGCAGAACATATTTAGATGGGTCATAGTCGTCGTCGTCCCCCCTGTGGGTTGGTGATTTTCTGCAGAGAGTGGAAAGGAAGCAGGGAGTGGATTCTTCCCCTCCGTTCATAAATAAATGATAGGAGACACTTGTTACTAGTTAGTATTGCTCATTTTGCAGTGACTGTACACACATTTAACAAATAACATGACTCCCCTGCTCTGCTTTCTCAGGTGAACCAGTGTGTTCGCAGTTTCTACGTCAAAACATTGCCTCCCTTGAAAAATTTAAAACAAGTTATTATGGTTCTTCATCTGAGGCACTCCATTATTGGGTGTCACGTTAGCGCTAGGTAAGAGGCCTAAGACCTTTGGTAAAACAAATACTCAAATACACACACACACACACACACACACACACACACACACACACACACACACACACACACACACACACACACACACACACACACACGCACACATGTATGCACACACGCACATACAAGCTTCAGTGACATCACAGATATCTTGTTGATTAGCACCACAGAAGACGGAGCAGCAGGACAGTGTGACATGCTATTTTGAGCTGCTCGCTTTTTTACGCTTCCATTGTACACATTCCGACGCTCACCCCGGCTGTTATCAGCCACACTGCGCACGGTCTGTCTCTTTTAAGTGTGAAACCGTTTTGGCCCGTTTCTCTATTTTCACTTCCGTCTCTCTCTCTTCTCTCTCTCTCACCACGCCCCCCCCCCCCCCCGACAGCCATGGAACCCAAGCAGCAGGAGGTGGTGGAGGACCTGATGCAAAGGTTCAAGGAGAGTCTCCGCACCCCCAACGCCACCATGGACATGGCCCACTTCCAGCACGTCACCCACAGCTCGTCCACGGGCCGCAAGAGGGGCCCCAGCCACACCAGAGGTACGAGACGGCCGCGTGGTAGACGGGGAAGGCGTGTCAGATGAACATTCAGTCATGGTGTGGTGATTTTAGTGATATAAATGGCAAATGGTAAATGGTGCATTTATATAGCGCTTTTATCCAAAGCACTTTACAATTGTGTTCCTCATATTTACCCGTTCACTCACGCACATTCACACCGATGGCGGAGGCAACCATGCAAGGTGCCAACCTGCTCATCGGAAGCAGTTAGGGGTTAACTGCTCTACCTCCTGAGCCACTGTCGATAATGTGTTTCATCTTACTAAATGCACTTGGATGGATGCTAGGTGATCCTAATCTATGGCTCTGTTTTCATCATCCCACTGTGACTGTGGTGAAACTGATTTCATGGTTTCAGGAAACAACTTGAAGGCATCATCTTCCAAACTACTGTTGATGTCCTAACGTTACCACAGAGGTCTGCTAGGCCCACTATAATAACACCTGCCCACCCACCACCAACTCAACATATTTTGCTCAGAGCTCAAGGCAAAGTTGCTCACATAATTTAGTCAGGAAGAATAGTTACCAGCTTTCTCTTTCCTCTGCCATTGCTGTTGTTTGTTCAGTTTTGCTATCGAATAATCGAATAATCTATCAGACAGCATTCTCACTTATACACAGAGCAGATATAAACAGCCTCCTCGCGATGCATCCTGGTACATGTAGGCCCTGCCAGCACGGCCAACATAGCACGCACCGAGGAAGGTATCACTACAATTGACTACATTTACCATAAACACTTTGTTATTCTCGTTTGCCTTTAATTGTCTAGGCTAAAACATCATCAGAATAATTAGGTCTATCATACACCTCTCAAACATTGACTTGGTTCTTTATGTGAGCACTTGAAAGAGTCTGCAGGGAAATGTCAGGCAGGACTCTACGCTCTCTGTCTAGTGACAGCCGGGGAGCCAATGGAGCTGGACGCTGGGGGGACTGGAAGGGAGAAGGTGAAAGGGCCAAATTCTAAAATTAATTTGGTAACGGGGTCCAAACCTGGCGAGAACCTGAGAATCGTGCGACGACATCAGCCGGCAAAAGAGAGACAGTTGCAGGCAATGGGGCAGGTTTGACCAGCATTGGTGGATGTTCCGAGCGGGTCTCGACATGATTCAGCATGTCCTCTTGTCACCTCCAGGAAGTCCTTAAGCTGTTGAGCATTCTCTTTGCGAAGCCTGCCCGTTTTGCGTCGGACTATATCGGCCACTAATGACACAACTTCTGCTAGGCACATAGGGAATAGGGACACGATATGTCGATATAGGTCTAAGTACTTTGTCAATAACTCTGGCCTGTACAGCAAATTAAACAAAGGGATGTTACAGTAGGTTATTATACATAGCAGTCGGCGACAGCCTTTATACATACTGCAGTATAATGGAATATAAAGGGGAAATACTTGTCAATTTACATTACAGCCTGTTTTCCCCACCAGGCAGACTTTGCTTTTTGCTGTTTGCTGAATGACTGGATATTTTACTGGTGAGGCATTTCCTGCTGCAGGGAAATATGTCATTTAGCTGACACCTTTATCCAAAGTGACTTACAAATTGTGTAACAACTAGCAAGTCACAGCTCTAGCGGTACACCAGGTGCACCTCTGGCTGCTGAGGGTAAGTGGTATTGTTCGTCTAGCAGTGGCAGACTTGAATTCTTTACTCTGAGTGCATAGTAGTATAGACATAGCACAGTAGGTAGTAGTATAGCCATAGTAGCATAGTAGTAGTATATGCATAGTAGATAGTAGTATAGGCATGTACAGTAGCATAGTACATTCTGTAACAGTAATAATAATAATAATATTAATGATAATGATAATAATAATAATAATAATAATAATAATAATAATAATAATAATAATAATAATAATAATAATAATAATAATAATAATAATAATAATAATAATAATAATAATTAATAATAATAATAATAATAATAATAATAATAATAATAATAATAATAATAATAATAATAATAATAATAATAATAATAATAATAATAATAATAACTTTATTAATTTATATAGCACATTTCATACATGGATTGCAGCTCAAAGTGCTTTACAGCAAATAGCATACAATGAACATAGGCATACAATGAGCATACAGTTGACAGAATAAAAGCAATGCATAAAGTGCAGACATAATAATAAGTATACAAGACAATAAAAGTAGTGCAATGTAGAAAGTGCAGACATAAGAATAGACATAAAATAAGTACAATAAGGGGCGCCCGAGTGGCGAACCACGTAACGCGCTGCGTCGCGGCACGGCCGACCCGGGTTTGATTCCCGGACCTGGCGTTCTTTGCCGAATGTCTTCCCCCGCTCTGTCTCCCATTCTTCCTCTCTCTTTCTCTACCGGACTGCCCGGTAGTAAAAACCAATACAAATCTACCAAAAACATAATAATAAAAAAATTTAAAATAGGAAAACACAAAAAGCCTGCATGCCACTCACACCGCCATGCACGGCGACGGGAGTGCCAACCCCGCTGGTCGCGCCATCTCTCCCAGTAGAATACAGTAAGAAAGTAATTTTATTATAATTCATTAAAAAAGTGTGTTTTTAGTCAACAGCACACAATTGGGTGGGTTTCACTTTCAGCTGTCCTGACTGTGGTGAGAAGTCGGGGCCAGGGTAGAGAATTGTCTGCCTCATTTCAATGACCCCCCCAGGAGCCATAAGAGGAGTGAGTCTCAGGCAGCCAGATGATGCAGAGCGTACGGACCTTGGGGGTGTGTAGTTAAGAGACCATTGACCGTTGAGGCAGATTCATGCACCGATGGGAAGCCAGTAGAAGTAGGGTGGTGTGGGCTGAGAGATCAGGCGGGTCGCCACATTCTGTATGACTTGAAGCGCCTTGGGGGGCGCAAGTCTGTAAACGAGCTAGCAGTGCATTGCAATAGTCGAGGCGAACCAATGACAGACAGCTGTGACAGGTCTCTGAATAAAAACTGTGTGAATGAATAATATATGCATATTTAGAAAGACATATATGTATAGTGTGGTAAAGGTTATTTGGCATCAGGGGCGCCAGAGTGGCGCACCACGTAACGCACTGCAGTGCAATGCGGCCGTCCCGGGTTTGCCTCCCGGCACCCGGCGACTTTTGCGGAATGTACTCGCCCCATATCTTCTCCTATCCTTCCTCTCTGCCGGGTCTGTCCAATAAAGCAATAGAAATGCCAATTAAAAAAAGAAATATGGTTATTTGGCATCATGTCTTCAAGTAGCGTCAACACAGCTATGATGAAGAATAATAATACAGATAAGATAAGATAAGATATATATAATGCAGAGATGAACCTCAGAGCAGAATGAAGTGGGATTGAGATGAACTTGCACAATACTATATACTCCAGTCATATTTATTTTTGGTCACCACTGGTTGGTTTTCAAGGCTGAAAATGACTAAACACAGCACACATCATTCTAGCGATGTGATGCAGCTACAGGCTCAATACAGAGTCACTTTGCATCAATTTGTGTTTTTGTTACAAACAGGACAGCATACAACCATTACAAAGTGAAGCTACCACGGCACACACACACCCGTGGACAATGTTTGAGTGAGTATCTCATCCATCTATCTGTATCTATTCTAAAATAAAGAAATATCACACAACTCGATGGTTGCTAGAGAGGTAACAGCCAGAAGCCGGACAGCGATGTTGTTCACAAGTGCCAGACGCAAAGCTCACAGACGACTTGGCTGGACATACGGGATGACTCCAGTGTGTCCAATGATTCGGGAGAAAAACCAAGAGGCTGTCCAGTGGCTTGGGACAATGGAGCTGTGGCATGATGTAGTGGTCACGGATGAGAAGCCACTGTGGCGCTGGCACCGCGCTGAAGAACCAGCGCCAGGACACCCTCTCAAAGTACACTGTTGGGGAGCAATTGCACAGATGGACTGCATCTTTTATAGAGCACTTTTATCCAAAGCGCTTTACAACTTACAGTATGCCTCACATTCATCATCAACCTTTATTTATTCTCGAAAATACAATTGAGGTCACCCTCATGTTCAATGTCGTCGAGACTTTACAGGCATTTCAATGCACACATGTCTACAATATAACAATAATAAATATTAACTAGACAATTCCGCGCGGGGGAAATTGTGAAAGTGTGGGTGACGCCTGTGCACCGCCGGCCAACGGGGGAGAGGGTCTATCTCTCTATCTACTTCCATTTTCTTTTGCACTCCTCGACTGTTGATATAATAAGACAAAAATATCTTACTTAAATAAACAATTTGAGGTGTTCAACCAGTCATATACATAAAGGACACTTGTCAGAGCTTTACTTTTATCAATAACAAAATGTTTAGGACACAATAACTAATGTCCAAAATGTCAGTTAGAACCTTGAAATCATGGTACCACTAAAAAAATTTAATAAAATCAACGGATAGACAAAGGAAAAACAGAACAAAACAGAACAACACGTCGACAAGTACGGCAAGAGTCAAAGTGAGTCAGGGAAGGCCAGGCGATATAGGTGGGTTTTGAGTTTTGATTTAAGGCGAGACACTACAGGTGAATAGGGTAAAACATTTAACTAATAGATATCACAATGAAACTTCCCCAGTTGATTACTTATATTAAGACAAGACTTTTTTGTATTACAAGTTTTCTGACATTATGTTTCAATATGCAAATGAGGCATGACCTACTTAAATATGCATATAATTCCAGGACAGAAATCTGAACATTGGATAATGCCATTTTCAAAATTATAGTTTCATTTTGTTGACACATTAGAGCCAAAGGTTATTACAGAGGGGATTTTGGATATCTCTTTTTATCACTCCATAAATCAGAAAATACTCCATTTTTATGGTAAAATTCCATATTTCGCCATGTTTTTATGAATAAAATGTGATATAAATCAGGGTATGAATGCGATATCAACAAACCCTTCTGTAAATACCTTCAGAACATAGATATGAATAGAACTGGAAGGGTTGGTGTATGTGAGTGCTACTGAAGTGGAGATTTCTGGCTCAGAGTATGAGGAAAAACTCTTAAAACTCATTTTTGGGAAAACACCTTCAAAGTTCACTCTCTCACTCTCTATATGAGCCTGTATCACACTTCTCTCTCCTCCTCTGTCTCTCTCACTCTCTATATGAGCCTGTATCACACTTCTCTCTCCTCCTCTGTCTCTCTCACTCTCTATATGAGCCTGTATCACACTTATCTCTCTCCTCTGTCTCTCTCACTCTCTATATGAGAAAAAAACAAACGAACTAAAACAAAAACGCAAAAAAACAAACGAACTAAAACAAAAACTAACTTTTCGGGTTTTCTGACTTTTTCAAGTTTTTGAACTTTTTCGGAATTTTCGGGTTTTCGGACTTTTCCGAGATTTGGGATTTTTCCGAGTTTTCGGATTTTTCCGAGTTTTCGGCTTTTTCCGAGTTTTCGGATTTTTCCGAGTTTTCGGGTTTTCAGACTTTTCCGAGTTTTTGAACTTTTTCGGATTTTTGCTGTTTCCGAGTTTTTGGAATTTTCAGAGTTTTTGGGGTTTTCGGACTTTTTAGAGTTTTTGAACTTTTTCGGATTTTTGATGTTTCCGAGTTTTCGGAATTTTCAGAGTTTTTGGATTTTTCCGAGTTTTCGGATTTTCGGACTTTTCCGAGTTTTTGAACTTTTTCGGATTTTTGATGTTTCCGAGTTTTCGGATTTTTCCGAGTTTTGTGATTTTTCGGAGTTTTGGAACTTTTTAGATTTTTCCGAGTTTTCGGATTTTTCCGAGTTTTCGGATTTTTCCGAGTTTTCGGATTTTTCAGAGTTTTCGGGTTTTGGGATTTTTCCGAGTTTTTGAACTTTTTCGGATTTTAGATTTTTCCGAGTTTTGGGATTTTTTCGAGTTTTCGGATTTTTCCGATCAACATCGACCAATGGCACAATCCGCAAGTCTCTACGACAAACGGTTCAAGAGATACACTGAGGGGGTGTGGCCTAAGGGGGCGTGGTCTAAGGATCGGGGGAGTGGTCAACATCGACCAATGAAAGGTGGTCAACATCGACCAATGGCACAATCCGCAAGTCTCTACGACAAACGGTTCAAGAGATACACTGAGGGGGTGTGGCCTAAGGGGGCGTGGTCTAAGGATCGGGGGAGTGGTCAACATCGACCAATGAAAGGTGGTCAACAGGGGGAGTGGTCAACATTGACCAATGAAAGGTGGTCAACATCGACCAATGGCACAATCCGCAAGTCTCTACGACAAACGGTTCAAGAGATACACTGAGGGGGTGTGGCCTAAGGGGGCGTGGTCTAAGGATCGGGGGAGTGGTCAACATCGACCAATGAAAGGTGGTCAACATGGACCAATGAAAAATTAAAGAGGATATCCCTACTGAGTACAATGACACAACCCACAAGACAGAGGGCGCTGTCCAGCAATTCAGTACTGCAACACAGTGATGGCCAATGATGGGTTAAGTGGATGATGTCATTGGCAGGTCAGCTCAGCCATGAGCCCTGAGCCTCACAGCTGTTAAGCCTGAACCAATCAGCCATGAGCCACACAGGTGAAGCAATCACTATGACTTGCATATTTTCTATCCAATGCATTTCTATGGAGGCAGATGCATGACTGCATTGTCACATTGATTAAAAGAAAACTATAAGAGATGAAGCGTTGTGACTCGCACAAGAGCACTACAATGAGTAGGCGAAGGGTTGTGCGCGAGATTGTGGCATTCGTGCGATATTGTGGCACTCCTTCGGCGATCGGAACAGAAGGCTAAAAAATTGTGTGAAAAAATTGATTTCTAGAGGGCGATTGCATGGCGGTCAATGGGGAGGAGAACCTTCAAACAAATGGTCGTCAGTTGAGATAGAAATGTCCAATTCCATTTATTTTTCTTTTGTGAGTGGGCTGACAGCCGTGTCATCGTTTTGATGTGTTTGTTTTATTTATACGTCCAAAATTGAGATCACACTCGCAATTCACCCAAGGTAGGGGGAAAAAGATTATTTCAGCTGCTACACTCTAAAATTCAATGCATTCCCAATGGGACCGACATTTTACCGTTTAAAGTCGATTCGTAGCCAGACGGTGCGGTGAAACTTTTACGAGTTCGAAGACCGCAGTTGCCATAGGCAAGCCGCTCGTTTTGATACCTTTCACGTGTATGGTGCGCGAACGCTTACGTGTTGCAAAGTGTTTGAAACTCTAAATTGCACTGTATTTCCGAAATTTTACCGTTTAAAGTCGATTCGTAGCCAGACGGTGCGGTGAAACTTTACGAGTTCGAATAGCACATCGAGTTGGAGCAAGCCGGTCGTTTTGATACCTTTCACGTGTATGGGGCGCGAACGCTCTGGCACGAGTGTTGTTTGCAAAATCGGTGGATCTCGCACTCTAAATTGCATGCATTTCTGAAATTTTACCGTTTAAAGTCGATTCGTAGCCAGACGGTGCGGTGAAACTTTACGAGTTCGGAGACCAGTGTTGCCATAGGCAAGCCGCTCGTTTTGATACCTTTCACGTGTATGGGGCGCGAACGCTTACGTGTTGCAAAGTGTTTGCAAAATCGGTGGAATAAATAAAAAATAAATAAAAAGAGTATGGATATGTATAGTGTGGGTTGCAACCTGGCTTCGCCAGGTCACCCACACTAATAACTATCTATATACAGTATTACTCTTCACACATGGACCGCAGTCCTGAGTGCACCACAGCAATTAGTATTAAATGGACATAGGCATAAAATCAGCACACTAATTGACTAAATAAAAAAACAATGCATAAATTGACATAAGAATAGGTAGAAACGTCAATAACAGTAGTGCAATGTAAAACGGGCAGACTTAAGAATAGGCATAAAATAAGTACAATAGCACAATGCCGCTCGAAGGCATGTGAACCCCCCCCCCCCCCTGGAACAGTCAGTCCCCCCAAACACCCCACACATCAATCCCTACCACATCCCCCCCCCCCCCCCCCCCCCCCCCCGATAAAGCACGCCATGACCGAAGGAAAACACAAACAGCCCACGCGCCACACTGCCATGCACGGCAACGGGAATACCACCCCTGCGGGCCGCCCCATCTCCCCCGGTCCCGGTGCCCCCGTCACCATGAGGAAAACCAGTGAATCCCCCCCCAAACTACACAGAGGAATGACAGGCCACGCACCCATTCACTCACACATTCACACACATGGATGCAACCAATGCGAGATGCCAACCTGCTCATCGGGAGCAGTTAAGGGTTAAGTGTCTTGCTCAAGGACACTTCGACATGCTCCCAGGAGGAGCCGGAATCGAACCGCCCCCCTATCTGCTGAGCCACAGGTCCCCTTGTCACATTTGATGGATTCCGTGAGTCTGCCTCAGGGCAGCTCTGGCTGCAATTGTAGCTTACCACCACCGGTATGACTGTGTATGAACGAATAATTGCTCTGTGAAGTGCTCTGGGTGTCATGAAGAGCGCTATATAAATCCAAGCCATTATTATTATTCATTATTATAATGAACAGAAGCGATAATCAAGGAGAATGCGGGCCCATACATATAAGAAACCTTTGGCGAAGAACATCTAGACAACGACCCCGAACACTCTGCTGCAAAGGCCTGCATTGAGGCAGGGTGAATACATTGGATCATAATGCCCCCAGAATCCCCAGATCTGAACCCCATATATGATGAAATATTACACTGGGAGAGAAGCCAAACCACCGACAAATATGATTTGATATCTGCCATTAAGGAACAATATATTTAGTGTCCAAACATGTCACAATCTTATAGAAGGTTTAGTAAAGGTGCTGGTGTTGATTGTCCAGAATAATGGAGGTCACAGGGGCAAGTGACTCTGGGTTTAGCCTGTGCATATTGTAGGCTTGGGCCGGAAGGCACATGGGAGTGACATTATTATATATTTTTTGTTCTTATTACTTTTTCATGACTGCCATTGGCTCTCATATTGCTTGACACAGAACACATGGAGAAATAGAGACATATATACAATGATAACAAATAATGACAATGGGAGAGGCAGAGCAGGGGAGAACAGTCCATGACCTGGCAGGAGGGGCAGCCCATGGCCAGGCAGGAAGGGCAGACCGTTGCACAATAACTTACCTGAGACCTGGAAAACAAGCTGTTATCAGTCCAATCTATACATTTGGTGAGCAACACTTGGCATGTAATTACACACCCATTGCTATCCCCCCAGTTGTCTCCAAGATACTATATAATAATAATTGCAGCAGAGCAACTCACAACACATATACTGTAGAGACAAATCAGCTACTGCATCAACAACAATTTAGATTCAGACCCAAACACTTTACTGAGACTGCAAACTGCCATCTGCTCGAGCAAACGAAAGGTCTTCTGGATAAAGGTCATGTTGTGGGAGTGGTCTTCTTAGACTTACAAAAGGCTTTCGACACTGTCAACCACAGTGTGCTGATATTCAAACTCGATGCTAGGTCCACTGCTATTTAGCATGTATATTAATTACCTACCTGTAACTTGTCCTGCGGTGGGCTGCCAAATGTATGCGGATGATACAGTAATTTACACATCTTCCAAAACATCTAGGAAGCTTACTGTGTCCCTACTTCCTGTGTTGCATTGGCTTGAGTTATCTCACTTAACTCAATTAACAAAAAACCTCTCTGTTTTACCATACGCAAACGGTAATAAAATCAATTCATGGTAAAAGTCATCAGTGAGGTTGAATATTTGATAAACAAGTGAATAACATTTGTCAAAAGTCCAGCTTTCCCCTACATCTGTATTTGTATATAGGCTATATATTTGTGGATGCATTTTAGTATGTATCTACATCTGTATTTGTGAAATATATAGATTTATTTTCTTCTCCTCCATTTTAACTTTCTATAAAAGTGTTGTAAATTAGCGTTTTGCTACAAACACTAAACTCAGTGCATCGGGCATTTTTGTGTATAGGTGTATGCAACCATTATAATGCTACTGTAATGCCCTTATCAAATACACTTAACATTACAACTTTTGATATGGACAAGTTTTGTCAAGGTTTTTTTTAGGACATTTAAAAACGATCACTTACTTGACGAGTTGGCTTGGATTGCTCCAAAAAAAGAAAACTTACAACACTCAAATTATCAGATGCAGCATAAACATGATGCAACATTATGCCCCTATTGCCAGACCATGGACTGCCTCTCCTGTTCTCCCCCAATCTGTGTAACATGCTGGCCCTCTTGCCAGACCATGGACTGCCTCTTCCGCTCTCCCATTCTTCATTTTACATTTACATTTTACATTTAGTCATTTAGCTGATGCTTTTATCCAAAGTGACTTACAAGTGCTGTTCAATAAGTCAGCATGAAGGGTACAACTCTGGCAGCTAAGGGTAAAGTAACATTGTTTGTCAAACAGTGTCAAACTAGAGAGCTACAGACTTGAGTGCATATTAGCATATAGGCACGGTAGATTCCTTAGTAGCAGAATGTGTACTAGTAATACTAGTACTAAAGTACAAAGGCTAGTACATATTCATATTTATTTATTTATTTTAATTTCAGATATTGATTGAAGAAGTGTGTTTTTAGTCGACAATGGATAAGTGGGCGGGTTTCGGCTGTCCTGACTCCTCTTCTCTCTTGCTCATGTTCCCCTGTTAGGTTAGTGTTCATATTTTCATGTATTTTGTTTATCTTATCTCAGTGTTATGTATTTTATAAATTTTTTCTCCTTATTTGTAAAAGATATTTCCCATCCCAATTTCGTATTGGCAATTCTCCCCTCCCCTGTCTTGAACGTTGCTCGACTATGCCTCCCACTGGTCGGCTGTAGTGAGGATAGAAGCCTTGCATCACGTGTCCCCTCCGGTACATGAGGAGGCAGCCTGTCGCATCTTTTCACCAGACAGCGCGGACTCTCAGTGGTGAGGAGTAACGCGTGGGAGGCTCACGCTGCCCCCGATACTTCCTGTCTCTGCTGTGCAGGCGTCACCCAACCGACCTGTAGGAGTCGCTGTCCACAACGTCCAATCCCCACCCATCGACTTCCACCCACTACCTCTGTCAATTGAGATAGTATGATGACTGGCCCAAGCCAAGTTCAAGTTCAAGTTCAAGTTCTTTAATAGTTGTCATACAGAAGTACAGAATACTTTCATACAAAATGCTTCTTACTGGCGCTCCAGAGACTGTGCTAGACAAGATAGTATCAAATAACATAATAACATAATATAGCATGAATTTAGAAGAAGAAAATGAGGTCACAGTGTTCGGTATAGACATATGTACAATGTTCTGAGTTACCATATAATATACAATACACAATACTATGCAGTGTACTAATGTACAGTACTATCTAGTGCAAAGCAGAAATGGGATGAGGTACAATTTTAGGTACAATTTACAGTAAGGTGTACGAGTTGTAGTGCAATCCTTCATCCATAAATATAAAGTGTGGGGAGTGGGTGCTACAGTGTGTTTGTTTAAAGTGGGTGTGTGCTATAAAGTGTGTGGAGTGGGTGCTACAGTGTGTTTGTTTAAAGTGAGTGTGTGCGTGTGGATGTGTGTGCTATGTGTGTTTGGTGGTTGTTGTTGTGTAGTGTTCATTCATTCAAGCCGCATGCAATGCTGACACCGGGATTCGAGACCAGAGTCTCTTGCATTGGTGACGAGCGCAATCTCCGCTACGCCACCCAGCCGCCCGTCTGGTTACCATTGTTGTAGTTATTTTAGTCCATGTAGTTCTTTGTAGTATCCCCTCCCAGGTGTCTCTTGTATGTAATCATCCCAGGTGTGTCTCATCATCTTCCCTCTGTGTATTTCAGTCCCTGTTCTCTGTTCAAATATTGTGGTGTCATTGTTTAATGTCCAATGTTGTATGCCCTTAGTGTTTCCTTTGAGTATCAGTCTGTTATAGTTTGTTCCTGTTTAGTATTTTATTTTAGTTAGGTTAGTCAGCTTGGCTGTCAGCAAAGCCTGTGTCCTGTCATTGCCTTCAATGAATACACCCTGCCTTGTATTCACTTCACCTGCATCCTGCCAGTTAGAGTAGATTAAAATGTATTGTCATTATACAGCACAAGTACAGTCCAACCAAAATAAGTTTGGCATCCAACCAGAGTGCAAATGTAATGTAAAGTGCAACAGCAATATACAATGCATAGGTCATTCAACTGGGTACAGGATATACAAATTAGTACTACTGAGTGTACTGTAGTGCTGACCAGATGTGTGTACACTGTACAGAGTTGTAGTATAATATGTACACAGTGATACAGGTATAAAGACAGTATGGTAGTAGTCATACTAGCCTGCAGCTCAACTAGTAAGAGTAGGATATGTACATAGATATCTACATATATGTACAAGTACTATGTGCAGGTAAGTGCTGAAGAAAGCCCAGGGATTTAATTAGTTACATTTGGTGTTACCGTATGTTATAGCTGGTTCTACATTGTTCCAGTAAATTTGGGTGTTCAGACATATTGAAAACGGAATTGAAAAAGGAATTGGTCGTTAACGGCGCAGACCACAGGCCGCCTGCTCCTTCGAATACGGAGGGGCTCTTCCTTTGGCTTCGCACAAGGCCTTGTTGAGTGAGTTAGCTTTCCCGGTGCAATTTTGAGATGCAGCACCTGGGTGACCCCAGCTTCTCCCCGAGCAATAAATCTAGCCCATCGCCACGGTCAAGCACTCCAACCGGTTTTAATCATACATGACAGTAAAAAAAAAAGACATCCGTGTCATTGGTCATACCTTATTTTTTATTCCCATAAGAAACCATGCCGCTGTGGAAATGAGACGTTAACCTTGAGTGGCTCATCTGCCCTTGACTGGGTAACATATCCCCCTGCTGCTGCTGTTCTCCACGCCCTCCCAAATGCAAAGTGGTGCACTTAAACACTGCACATTGTGCATGCTTTATCTGCGTACTATAAATCTTTGCGATCACACATGAGAGCGTTTTAACTTAAGATGCATGATTACTGTGCCGCTAGCGGTTCTCTGCGCTCGAGTCGGGACAGTGCGGAAGAACATAAACATGATAAGGGACTCATTTGAGAGCGCTCTTCTTTTGCTGTTATGGGCTTAATTAAAGGCTATCATTTGTCATTAGAAGTCCCGGTGAGTGAATAGCGCTTGGAATTAACGCGCTCGGCTTAACTTTGTTAGCGAATGGCACGCCTCTGTGAAAATCAAATCCTCTCTTCTAACACGGGGGGGGGGGGGGGGGGGGGCGGGGTCAAGCACCCAAAAAACGTCCTCGAAAGTCAAGGGAATAACTCAATTAGTTCAGCGGGGGGGGTGGGGGGGGGGGGGGGGTGGACGGACGGACGGACGGGTTCATCGGCCAGACTTGCCAGATTAGTGCCGCGTCAAGGGAATGAATGCCCCGTCAAAATCCCTGACACGTGTAGAAGGGTGGAGACGGAGGGATCACGGCAGAGTGGGAGTCGGTCGGTGCGAGAGCTTGACACAGCGTTTTCCACAGTGAATTAACAGCCTTTTCTCCCCCCTGTCTCCCCAAGCGCCACCGTATATCTGCACGTTTTACACGGATGGCAGTTTTTAAGGAGATTAAGCAAGAGTGCAGCTTTTCCCCCATTTATTTTTTTCCCTGTTGATGACTTTGGCGTAGTAACAAGCAGAGGGGGCACTCCGCAGACGGGGTAAGAACCAGATAGCACGATTGGACTGCTGGATCAGGTGACGACAACACTGAAGTTACGATTGGTCGGCATGGTCCAGCCATATTTGGTTTGTTACCTAGTCCTGTTTTTAGGAGTTATCATGTGGTGGTAATAGTTAATGCTACCTGACAGAAGAGAGAGAAAAGAGATGAGGACAATACAGTGGCACGCACGCACGCACACACACACACACACACACACACACACACACACACACACACACACACACACACACACACACACACACACACACACACACACACACACACACACACTAACACACATACAAAGACACACACACACACTCATGGTAGGGCTGGGTAAACAGCAATAAAAGCCTGTGTTGAAGTGTACTTCAGCACTGAAGAGGTACGGCTTTCAAACCATTCAGCTATCCTGAGCCCATGGCACTGTCCAAGGTTCTGAGGGCATGCACAGTGCACTAGCTGAGTCTGTGCTTTTGTCAGGGCCTGCCTTCAAGAGGACATACGTCTGAGAAATAGGTGGTATTAGAAGTACAGTATTTTCTTATAGCTGAAATGCATTGGCGGGTGGCACACATTTTATTAACCTGTTAAGTCCTAGCCATATTTTATAAATGGACGATTGCTCCACTTCTACAAGGTCCATTTGCATGTTATTGGTATCTAACGACATCTATGGACCTCAGGGAATGTATTCCCAGTGTCCGAAATAGTGTGTCTGTTACTATGCTTGAGTAAATTCTAATGAACCAAAGGAAAATATCAATTATTTTAACCTTTTTTATTTTTTGTCATCTTTGACGGTGAATAACACCATGCTAACATTGACCTGACATGGAAAGCCTTCTTGAGATCAAGTGTACAATAAATCTAAGCAAATGAATAAAGGGCAGATGATTTACAGGGTTTTTTGTAGATACAGTACTGCATTTTGCCATCCGTACACATGCAATTTGAAATATGAATATAGAATATAGAATATCAGGCATATAATATATAATATTAAATGTTGATATCCATCGAAAGCCCTGGGTCTCCTCTTTCTTAGGACTACAACGGTTTCATGATGGCTTCCTATATTTCCGTCGAATTTATCCGGTTTCCGATCCAATGCGTTCAGATTTCTATAAACTCAGATTTCGCTAATAACACTTAAAGATCATTGGTAAACAAACGTAGTGCTGAAAATATACACTTTAACTGCTGTTTTGACACGGTTAGGGTCTTTACTCTTGGCTACATTTGAAAAAGAAACACAACATTAATTAACACAGAGTGTCTTGATCTATTTATGACGTGAAATTTATCTTGTACCATTACCGTGCCGATCAGGCCAACACATTCCCCGCCATTCACGCTGTACAGCGTTATTGCCCGCCATGCGTTGTCTGCCAGACCACGCTGTACAGCGATATTGAGATCAATATTTCATTTTTTCGCCATGGCATTCATAATTCATATATACACCTCCGACGCTGCAGCTGGACCCTACGGCTCAATACAACAACGGCTCAATACCGCCGCCTGGTGGATGGTCGGGCGAGTTACACTCGAACAACAGGAAGTGGGAGGTGTGCATCGATTAAATTCAGACACTATAGTACATATGGATCGCTTTATAAACTTAATAATCGATATGATTTCGGCGTTTATTGCGACATACAAACCGGACATGGACCTAGGCGATCGACGTCCTATACTTGGGATATTTCACCGCCAGTCTCTTTGACGCACGGTAAGAGGACGCTAACATTATTTTCAGCCCAATTGTTTATTCATTTCACTGCAAACCATCTGATCAATATATCACCTATACTACATAAAGCATTTACTGACGATCACGGAATTATAAACGACCCCCCCCCCCACCTTTCCTCCGTGCATGATGACGCATAATGTATACGATCATATACAGTTGAATTTTTTAATATAGCGTGTCTAGGGAATAAACGGCAATCGATAATCTATATATGCGTTTAGGCCTATAACTCATGTTCTACGAATTACTGCAGAAAACGATAAAAACATACTTATATTCTAGACGGTATTAACACAACAATGCATGAATGAAAAAGTATAATGTTCCTACATCCTGAACGATAGATAATCGATGTTGAATGGGCCATAGTAATGTCAATTTAGCAAAACAATTTAAAAAGTTATAGCCCTGCAAAGAAGGTGAACATCTCCATAGGCTTACAGTGGTGGCAGACTGGCTATATTGATGGATATAAGTTATGGCAGGGAATGTGTTAAGGGGTAGCAGCAAATCTCGTTGACAACAACATTCCTTAGTGCAACAGTATATCACTGTGATAATGTGACTACAGTGCACAGGCCACTGCGTGACCACGATGTCACACATGACTGTACATTTAGTTCTATGCCCACCTGTTTAGGCAGTGTTGTGACTGTAAAGGGAGGTAATGAGCCCAACAGCATGTAGAGCAGCCTTGATGGAGTTGTGCCAGAGACACTCTAGCCTGTGTCATGAGGAGATGGAGCACTGTGGGGTTTTTGAGTGGAGAGATCGGTAACAATATAGATGGACAATGAAGCTGCAGGACAAACACATTCAGAGAAAATAATTAAATGTGATGTGATTTTATGTTGAGTGATTTGAATTGATTGAGGTGATTGAGGTGAAACGAGTTTTAAAGATGGTTTAAATGATCACAATCTCTGCCAAAAGGCTGGGAATCTGGCAGAAACCACTGGATGGCACATGCGATCAAACTGGTCTTTAAGTGGACATTGTTTTCCCCTTTTCGACACAGTAATTGACCTGTGAACTCAAATATGACCGAAAAACGATGATATGTGTGACATATTCCTAGATACGGACGACTCCCTTCTCTGTAGGGAGACTTTGGTTATACTGAATAGAGTGCTCCTACAGTAGCATATCACCCTTCCCCAACATGATTGTATTGCTGGACAATGTGGGTAATAATAAACCCATTCCATGCATTACATTTGATTTTTATAATTTTTCATGGAATTTTGCCTTTTTCTTTTTTATAATTGGCATCACATCAACAATTGATCCAAACTGTAATATCATTGACAGAGAACATGGGATGTGTCTGATAAACAGTATGCTAAACAGAGGGGAAGTTCCTCCCCTTCACCTTTCACCACAGGACCTTATTTCAGAGAAAAACATGTACGGTAGTCAACAGCGAGAGACCAACTTTTTTTTTATCCTGTTTGAATTGTGCCAAGAATTTCACATATTCAGTTTGTAAACTTTTGTCTTCTTCTATAGTATTTAGGACAATTAATTCACATATCAGATAATTGTTTATGTTGTTTATATGTATAACTTTTTATACATTTTACAAAAAAAACTGGTCCGGGACCCATTTTGGTTTGCAACCCTAAGTTTGGGAAATGCTGATAAAGAAGAAACCTACCCAAAACTATCTCCTTGGTGCGCTAACAAAGACATTGCTCTGCAGAAGATCTCTCTGTACATGCAACAATACTTTGAAGTCCCACCACAATGTGGTTGTCACAAACGTTTTTTATTATTTATTTATATATTTTTCAATGTGTGGCCTTATTTGCATGCCCGTTAGTGAACCTCATTCCCCGCTGTTATGTTAATGCATAGTACGGGCTAGAAGCTGCTCCAGCGTTCTGATGTGTCACAAGCCATGCTTTTGAGCTGAGGAAAATTAGGCTAACCTTATGGTTATTATCCTCCTTATCTGCTAGTTAATTGATGCTTTGAAGTAGCGTAGCATAAAGTACTCCTCCATGTGTTGGTGTGTGCGTGCGTGCGAGTGTGCGTGCGTGTGAGTGTGTGTGTGTGTGTTGTGTTGTGTTGTGTTGTGTTGTGTTGTGTTGTGTGTCTGTGCATACATGTATATTATCGCTGCTGCCGGGACAAAACCTCATAACTCCAAAAACCCAACTTTTCAGCAGATGAAAAAAACGAACACAGATTTGAGGGCGAATAGAGTTACAAGGTTTAGACAGATGATTGGTTTAATGCTTTCCCAGTGTGTAGACTTTGTAAAACCACACACACATGGAGGATGATCTACTGAGTTGAAAAAAATAAAAAAAAATTAAAAAATTATAATATGGAGTTAGGAGGTTTTGTCCCGCCATCAGCGTTATGCATTATGTAACCTGTGTTTGTGTGTGTGTGTGTGTGTGTGTGTGTGTGTGTGTGTGTGTGTGTGTGTGTGTGTGTGTGTGTGTGTGTGTGTGTGTGTGTGTGTGTGTGTGTGTGTGTGTGTGTGTCTGTTTGAGCGAGAGATAGAGATAGATAGAGAGAGAGAGAGAGAGAGAGAGAGAAGAGAGAGAGAGAGAGAGAGAGAGAGAGAGAGAGAGAGAGAGAGAGAGAGACAGAGAGAGAGAGAGAGAGAGATAGTGAGAGTGAGAAAGGGAGACGGGACAGGCGTTAGACAGCTTGCGTGATTGTGATGGGCGGACATCGCAATAGATACAAGTGGTGAGCATATATGTGGATAGAATAGATATATGAAGTAAGCATATTATGTGAATAGAATAGAAGTACTTAACCCAGCAATGAAACCACGTTGACAGACCACAAACCACGTTGACAGACCACGGACAGAAGACGGTAAGAAGCTGATCCATGGCCTCGGTGGTGCACGTAGAACAGTCACTGCAATCTTGGCCAAGACCCCGAGACATCCACCACCTTGGTCAGCACTACGGGACACGCACTCAGAGAGATGGGGGTTGGGGGGGGAGGGGGGGGGGGGGGGGTTGGGGGGGTGTTAGAGAGTTCCCATGTTTGTAGTGGGCGGAGATGGAGCAATAAATACATGTAGTGAGCATATGCATACATGGTGACAGTAGAATTATAGTATAAGAAAATTGTGAAATATAGTAATAGATAGAACTACTGCAGGCGTATGGATACAGGATGAGATACAAGACAATAGCTCAGGGCCATATGCCCCGTTGGGGCAGGAGAAGTCACTCAGAAGGTTCAGCACTGCAGGCCAGACAGAACACGGTATGAAGCTGTTCCATGGGACCGGTTGAGACAGAGGCAGAGGTTAATAAGCCAACAATTTCATCTCTTATGAGATTAATTTTCTTGGTAAAGAATTTAATGAATTTGTTAGCCGAGAACGCATGGTTTAGGACACTTGGTTGTTTCTGAGTAAGTTTTGCAACTGTGTCAAACAGAAACTTTGAGTTGTTTTTGTTTTCGTTAATGAGCCTGGAAAAATATGAGGTTTTGTAGTTACGTAAACTATCATTCCAGGCAAGGCGGAATACTTCGACAACACTGTCCCAAATCGAATCCACACAAATTATGGAAGTGCTTAAAGCAAACATTACTGTATGTATGCATGAATATTACTGTATCTATGCATGTATTAATTAATAGTATTGCATAGTTGAACAATTTGATTGTAAGTTGTCTGCAATATGTCACCCCCCCCCTCCCTGGCGTGGCGGGCTCACCCATGCACTCTGACCATGTTTTTTTTTATACCACACATCCTGCCACACAGACACTATAAACACCCACGTCCACACACCAGTACATAACTCCACGGACACCAATGGAAACAAGCCTATGTCTTTATTGTGTTTTTTTTTTATCCACCAATGGTAAATGGTGGGCCGATATGTATACCTGTTCAATTGTATATGTGTTATCCATTCAAATCAATAAACTATTCAATCAATCAATCAAAATAAGCAAGAGCAATTAGCAACAACTACATATTGATGGTGGATGGTTATTGATTAAAAATCTAAAACGTCCAAAAGAAATGAGAGTGCTTAGTTCTAGGTCACATTGTAATAGATTCCATGATTCCTCTGCACTAATACAGAAAGCAGTCTTGCCAAGATTAGTTCTAGCTCAGGGAACCTGAATAACTAGACAATCACTCGAGCATGTTACGCGTGGACCAGTGTTCCAGAGAAGCATAGATACGAGAGATAAGGTGGCAATTTACCAAGTAGGGCTTTATCACTATAGTGATATTGGCTGTTTTTTTTTAAATGTTGTTGTTGTAATTTGAGATAGCAAGGAATCCAGCAATTTCATACTTGCTCATGTAACAAGGTTGGAACCTTGCAATAGTACCCCCTTGGTGTAAACTCACTCCTACGTTAAATACCCTCTACTTCACCACCTGAATTAGATCCGGTGGCAGAATGGATAATTGCTCCAATGATTGGATTACACAACACACGTCCCCAGAGTTTGCACTGATCTTGGGACATCTGCGTTTAGCTTCTGTGCCGCTGGCACATGGACAGTGTTGGGATTGTTACTCAAAAAAAGTAATATATACCTTGTCACTCAATTAAAAAAGAATAATATTAATTTACTTATTACTCCCTGGGAGCAGCAACTTGGTACATTACTTGTTATATTACTTTTGTTAGCCCCCCCCCCCATAATTGCTTCCTTTCTTAGCGTAAAAATGTGTTACAACATGGGCTCCTTGGCCTGTGTACCTCTGTGTGAATGATCACGTCAGGGTAGCAACACCTCAGGGGGCAGAGCATAAGACTTCTACTTTGAAAGGCCATTAAAAGAAAACCTGCAACTTTCCCCCCGCTGCATTAGAAGTTTGGTAACAAGGCTACTACAGGCTTGATGAAAAGTATGGCTGACTTAAATTGATGGACAATCTCTCCCAATCGATTTGTTGTTTATCGTCTTGTGTTGAGTTTCTAGTGGCAAGTAGGAAAAGTCAGGGCTCCTCTCACACTCCAAAGTTACAGCGCTGATGATTTACTCTGAAACTTTAATTCTACACAGTAGGGTCGAGGATTCTACCTGCCTCCATGAAATACAATACGATACAGACTTGAGATGAGTGCAGGCAGCACAGAGTAGTTAATTCCAAAATGAAGCTACATTACTCCCTATTCATATCTCATATTTATCCTTGGAATGAAGTGGCTCAAAACCAGTTGCGCACCTGGGGAAGGTTTTCTTGCTAATGTAAATAGTCGTATTCAGACTTTATTTTAAGTACATTTTGATCACGTGATACAGGCTCCTAAGAAAGGTGGAATAAGTCCAGCGCCTCTTGTGACCATTTTCCATATTGGTTTGGTGCAATTATTTACGTGCGTCCTTATGGAAATCATTATAGCATCAAAATGTACAGTATGCCTGTTATTTAGGATCAGTGGCCTAAACTTATCTCGCCCAGAATATGTCTCCGCTGTGAGCGTTTCCAGGGTTAGTTGAACTGTTTTGGGACTGGCTAAGTTAATATTAGCAACTAATGTTAGTTTATGTTTTACTGTGACTTGGGCATAGAGGGGTGGTGAGGAGGCAAAGCTTTCACTGCACATAGAAACAGCACACAATGAGTTGTCAGTCACATGGCTGTCGAACGCCGGGTCTGTACATTGTGAAATGGCAACAATTGTTGAATGAATTTAATGCATGAATGACTATAAAAGAAGGAAGGGTCATCACATCACTGTGTAGTGCAGGGGTAGGCAACCCTAGGCACGCATGCCTGCATAGGCACGCGGGGGCATTTTAATAGGCACAGGGGGCAGCAGTAAAAAAAAACGTTTTTAATTTTTTTAGTATTTTTTTTCTTTGAAATATTATAGTGAAATATTTTGCACTGTTGTCGCATTTATCTTGTTGAAATCCTCCCACAGGTTATTTTTACTACCACATATTTAATTGAGACCCTTTATTTGTTTATTATTTCAATTTAGCTGGAAATACATTGCTACATCATTCAGTAACATTTGCAGAGCCTTATAACAAAAACATTATTACGGTCACCATTGTGACCAGTGGGATTAATCAACACATTTTATTATTATTTTTCTATTTCATTGAACATTGCACATGTTAAAAGCATTTTTTTTTTACTCAAAATGTGAGTATTACCACTTTGACTGCCGGAAAACGCTTAAAAGCGTCATTCCCGGCCATGCTCAAGTTGCCGGAGGACGCTTTACAGCGTCCTTATATCAATATTTCAAAAATCTGCGATCGGATTCATATTTCCCCTCCGCTGGCCTGAGATCCACCAGGAGGACCCACTGAGCTCTCTGGCGGTTCAGGAGCGCCATCTGGTGGCCGATCGGCGCAATCGCCAAACAGGAAGTGCTATGGAGGTTGTGCTGGTCGGCCGTATTACTTCCGGGCACTCTGTTTGGCTACCGGGACTCGATCTCGACACAATACATAGTGATCGATTGCCAATAACTCGATAAACAACATGATTTGGACATATATACTATTATACAAGCTGGAAATGGACCCGATATTTCTACATACCATAATAGGTAAATGACTGTTCCACGCTCATCGCCCAATGGCGCGAGGAGGATACGGTAAGATTCAGTGTTATTTTTGATCGTATTCCATATAAACTGTTATGATGAACATATCACCCACACTAGATGAATGATATAACGCTGCCCACGGAATTATAAACGATCCCCCGCCCATCCGGTCATCATCAGATCATACGTAGATCATTCTAGAAGTACGTCCAATTGAAATTTTTTATATCGCCCCGATTGCCATCAAACTGTATTTCATCATCAATATAATGCATTTGGGGCTATATATCACGTTCTGGAGAAAGCTGCAGAAAGAGATGAAAACATACTTTAGACCATACTTTACTATGAATATGTGAATGAAAAAGTTTAACGTTGCTACACAATGAACAATACATATAGGACTTTGAATGGGCCCTAATAATGGCAATGTAGCAATAGAATTTAAAAAGTTATAGCCCTGCAAAGAAGGGGAATTTCTCCATAGACAAATAGTGCTGGCAATCCACAGTCATTTTCCGGATTTCTGGCCGGCACCCATAGTGTTAACAAGTTAACTTGTGTTCTTAAAACAATGACAATAAACAAGTTTTATTAGGTTGAAATAATGTGGTTGTGTACTTATTTTTCTGTTAACTTATTATGGATTGAAAACTGAAAACCTTAATGCACAGTAACTGAACTCAATATTTGTAAGTTCTGGTAACTTATTATTATTTATTTTTTTACAGTGTAGTCTTGCGATAAATCAAAACTTATTTACACGATATACCTCACATTCACCCTCCATTCACATCCTGGTGTTCTCCTGGTGTTCTCCATTAGGCCTGTAGGTGGAGCTATGACAGCACACGTACAGTATACACACCGATGGTGTGTGATGTGTCCAAAAATGAATGGGCAAATGTGAGTGAAATGGTTGCACTGTATGCAGCTGTTTGTCTGCATTGCATCCCCCCCCCCCAACTCAGATTTAGGGTTGATACAACCATCATAATAATAACAATAACAATAATGATGTAATAATGTACAAATTATCATTACAAATACCTGATTATGAGAAAAAAAATTACGATGCATGGAATATTGTTGAGGCACACTAGTTACAACTATATTTCAAACAGGCACTCGATGTCAAAAAGGTTGCTGACCCCTGTGTGAACGCACATTGGTGCCAATTGTGGACACTTTCAGTCCGGCTGACATTGAGTTGAAGAATCATCGGCAATGTGTTGCATTGATAACTAGCTAATTTTATATATTGGTTGGTGTATTATATCCACAGATAGCTTATATATTGTGCTTCTCCAATAGGCTTCAATAGAACTGGCACCAAAGTCTGACACCAAGCTGAGCATATAACACTGGTATTCTGACACAATGACCCTTCCTTGGTTTCCCACAGGAAGTGTCTTAGTGGAGGTGGTAGCCAATGGCGGAGAGGAACGACGTCACATTAAAGGTGCTATAGATCAGGGGTACCCAAACTTTTCAGGCCGGGACCCAATTGTTAAGGGAATGCAGACTGTTGTAGTTTGGAGTACTGGGCTCCTTATAACAATAACTTGACAACACGTTGGTAGCCGCAGCTACTTGGGACAGCTCTGCTGTAAACACTGGAAATAACCGTGCAGGTCTCTACTGCGCATGGGCATTGGGCAGAACGGCAAAATTTCCGGCTCGCGCAAATTACATGGCACCATTGTCGGCGAGTTTCGGCGAGTTTCCAAAACGAAAAACACCCTTTGAGCGTTGCCGCTAGGAAAACGTGTGTTCCTGCCAAAACTGCGTTTCTTTTTAACTTGGACATGCAAACGTAATCATTCGAAAATAGAACGTTGCTGTTTTACCCCAGTGTAACCATGGCCTAAAGCCCCCTCATGTAATGTATCCAATCAGGTGTATTCCACGTGGGGAAATGGGAAGTAAGGGGGGGTATAAATGCCTGCAACATGTAAACATTCATTTTGGACCCGCAGTGGTATTTGTTTATAAAAAAAACTGTATTTGTTAATCAATAATTTTTTGGGGGGAAATGCAATACCTTTATTGCGCACCTGTATAAAAGCTCTGTGGATGTATTATTATTATTATTATTATTATTATTATTATTATTATTATTATTATTATTATTATTATTATTATTATTATTATTATTATTATTATTATTATTATTAATAATAATAATAATAATAATAATAATAATAATTATTATTATTATTATTATTATTATTATTATTATTATTATTATTATTATTATTATTATTATTATTATTATTATTATTATTATTATTATTATTATTATTATTATATATATTGAATATGTATATAATGCTATAGAATGTGCTATAGATTTGTCCTGACAAAAGGTCTCAATGAAATCAAACGCATAACGTAAAGGTGACGAGGTGGGTTCTTTTGTTAGGCGGCCCAGGCCACCTACGAAACCCTGCATAGAGCCTACATGTGTGCAAGTACATGCATGTACACACTCTCAGTGGCTACCTGTGTAGGTTAGTCCCGAGCCACTCTCACCCCCAGGTTAAGGTCAGGGTTCGGGTTGGGCATATAATGGCCTGTACGGGGGCGGCTACGTGGCGTAGTGGGCAAGGCGCTCGCCACGAAATCTGGAGACGCTGGGCTTGCCTGTTCGAGCCCAGCGCTCCACATTTGCTTTCAGTTTAGCTGGTCGTCCATACTAATACACATTGGCCGTATTAGGGGGTGGGAAACTGATGGGTGGGGATCGGGCGTTGTGGACAGCGACTCCTACAGGTCGGTTGGTGCGCCTGCGCAGTAGAATCAGGAAGTGTCGGGGGCAGCGTGAGCCTCCCACGCGTTACTCCTCGCCACTGAGAGATCGAGCTGCGTAGGTGAAAAGATGCGACTGCTGTTACCTCAAGTACCGGAGGGGACTTGTGCTATGTATGACTTAGTCCACATTGCAGCCGGCTTGTGGGAGGCATGAAACAGCGTTCAAAGACAGGGGAGGGTTGAATTGGATGATACGAAATTGGGATGGGAGAAAATATAGAAAAATGGGAGAAAAAGTGGATCAAAAAAAAAATAATGGCCTGTACGGCTGAGGTCAGGGTAATAATAATGCAGGACCTGTCGTATAGGTCTTTAATTGGCATGCAATTATCCTCAATGTTAGCGGTTAGCACACACACACACACCGGAACACACACACGCATGCATTGTTTTTGTAGGATCGCCGATGCGATACTCCTCTGCGCTTAACCCATCCCGTCGTCCTTCCCCCCCAAGGGCAGCCGGGAGCAGACGAGGGCTGCGGCGTGAGCCACGCCCGGGGACCATCCAAGTGCTCCTGCCCGCCTTCGTCACGGACGCGACAGCGTCAGCAATCTGTTGTTGTGCATGTTTTTCCATTGGCTTTCTCTTATCGGGGGGGGGGGGGCCTTGCAAGCATGCGGAGAACACCCCACCTGGGTTCCTGGCATCGTGGAAACCTGGTCCCCAAGCGGGAATCGAACCCTGGACCTTCTTGCTGTGAGGCGACAGTGTTAACCACTACACCACTGTGCCGCTAAGGAGCTAAACAATGAATGTAGGTCAAATACAATGTCCACACAAGTATAGTAAAAACAAGTCTGCGTGCATGTGCACACGTGATACCTGGAGAGAGTTATTGGTTTGTGAATTCATTCCCAGTTCACCAGAAGTGTTCAGCGGGTCCTCAATCTCCTGTGCCGACAGAAGCCAGTGATTACAGCAGCTTCCCATCGCCACACTATGACAGGCCCCGCCGCTGATCTACTGTCAGACCCCCACGTGTGTGTGTGTGTGTGTGTGTGTGTGTGCGCGTGTGTGTGTGTGTGTGTGTGTGTGTGTGTGTGTGTGTGTGTGTGTGTGTGTGTGTGTGTGTGTGTGTGTGTGTGTGTGTGTGTGTGTGTGTGTGTGTGTGTGTGTGTGTGTGTGTGTGTGTGTGTGAGAAGCCTACTCAGGTAGGAACAAGTGTGTCACTCCCCCTGCTCTTGACCTGTGTCATTGTACCGGTCAATCAATCAACATGAGACAATCCATTCATACAGACAGCTGACACAGGTTATTTCCGGCCCGGGTAACTACAGCACCTTGGTGTAAAATGTGTGCGTGTGTGCGTGTGTGTGTGTGTGTGTGTGTGTGTGTGTGTGTGTGTGTGTGTGTGTGTGTGTGTGTGTGTGTGTGTGTGTGTGTGTGTGTGTGTGTGTGTGTGTGTGTGTGTGTGTGTGTGTGTGTGTGTGTGTGTGTGTGTGTGTGTGTGTGTGTGTGTGTGTGTGTGTGTGTGTGTGTGTGTGTGTGTGTGTGTGTGTGTGTGATTGAGTGAATCTGTGTGTGGGTGCACACATGCACATACATTATCGAGTGCTCTCCAATGTGTGCATGTTTCTGTGTGTGCCTGTGTGCCTGTGTGCCTGTGTTTACGTGTGTATTTGTTTGTGAACATGAGTGTCTGTGCAGCTGTGTGTCTCTTAAGATATACACAGAGATAGGCGGTGGACAGACACTGGGAGATTGTAGCGTCTTAAATGTTGTACACCACTACCTTCTGTCCATCCATCTGCCTGATTGGCTGCCCGCCTATCTGATCCTCCTGTTGTTGTCTGTGTTGTCCAATAATTGGCCTTCTCATTTTCATCTGTGTGTGTGTGTGTGTGTGTGTGTGTGTGTGTGTGTGTGTGTGTGTGTGTGTGTGTGTGTGTGTGTGTGTGTGTGTTTGTGTGTGTGTGTGTGTGTTTGTGTTTGTGTGTGTTTGTGTGTGTGCGTGTGATTGAGTGCATATGTAGGTGCACACATGCACATATATAATAATAATAATAATAATAATTGGCCTTCTCATTTTCATCTGTGTGTGTGTGTGTGTGTGTGTGTGTGTGTGTGTGTGTGTGTGTGTGTGTGTGTGTGTGTGTGTGTGTGTGTGTGTGTGTGTGTGTGTGTGTGTGTGTGTGTGTGTGTGTGTGTGTGTGTGTGTGTGTGTGTGTGTGTGTGTGTGTGTGTGTGTGTGTGTGTGTGTGTGCATGAGCTAGTTCCATGCGTGTATGAGTGTTTGATTTATTAGTGTCCACATGCTGAACCTGGACACATGCGTTCTTCTTGAAAGACATCATCCTCCAACGATCTCACCAGTCATCAAATACACAATCTCTGTCCACCAGTAACAACAGGCTGTTGGCTTTAACTAATGCTGACTAATGGCCTTACAATAGATGTGAGGCTACACACGCACACCCGTCACACCGCACTCCTCGTAGCACATGACGAGCGACAGCAGCTCCTAATTGAAGTTGAGATGAGCTTGATTTCTCTCACACTCTAATGACGCAAAGAGGCGCTAACAAGATCACATTACAGAAAATGATATTTCAGCCAAAAGAGAAGCAGACAGATCCCTGTACCTTTCGAGTGAAAGTTCAATTTGAATGATGCCAAATAATTAAGCTAGCAGGTTGCTGTCATTGTCGGGAGCATTTGACTGTAAAATAATTTCACCAAATGTTCAATGTTTAATGTTTAATTTAATGTTCAACATAATTCATGACGAGTCGGTTGCAGTCAACCAGCACCTGCTAACGGGTCGGATCCTTTAGCTCCGTTGGTTAGCACGGCCACCTGTGGATCCTATGGTCCCAGGTTCAAATCCAAAACCGTTACATGACAGCGATGGGATCTCACTGTATCCAGGTTTACGTAACAATGGGGGTGGGATCTCAGTGCCTTATCCCTGGGAAAGTGTGCCCAATTTCTCTCCTACTAGTGATGATATCATACCAATCATACTGATTACGTAATGCCCCCGGCGCTCAAGCAACACACACGGGCGACTTGGTTCAAGTGTACCGGGCCACGCTGAGCCGCTTTGTAGCTCTGTAGCCCCGTTAGTCTGAACTACCCTGTAAGGCAGGGGTCTCAAACTCAATTTACCTGGGGGCCGCTGGAGGTAGAGTCTGGGTGAGGCTGGGCCGCATCAAATATTCCACAAAAAAAGAGTTTCGAGTATTAAAAATATTTAGCAATAACATTTCAGAACATGAACGGTTCTTCAGAACATGAACAGTTCTTCAGAACATAGGCTTCTCAGTGGTGTCAGTGGACTCATCCACATGCAGCTATGGAAATGCACTGTGCATCTTTTTTTATTCTATCACAAAGCTGTTTAATCAAATCACCAGCCAGTATTTCAGTTATTCTGGTTGCTGTGCGATCTGAGGGGGATTTGCTTTTGTTTGCCTTCAAACATGGTCTCCATCACTTCAGTCATACATTATTTTATTATGTATGCATCAGAGAGAGAGAATGGCTTCTTGTGTTTAGCCAACACCCATGCCACCCATGGTTGCTTTTTCTCGTTGTGACATAGATTTAACAATAATTCTGCTTACAGCTTGATATGATGATTTCATTCCATTTATTTGTGTGGTTCTTAGCACTGAATTTTGATGGAAGGTTGCATCAAAATAACTGTGTTTTGTTTCGTAGTGGCGTTTCAAATTGCCACTCTTCACAAGAGCTACCGTTTCTTGGCATATTAGTCACATTGGTTTGGTGCTGGAGTCTGGACTCAGGATGAATGCATATTTTTCAGTCCATTCACCTTTGAATTGCAGTCGACTTTTCTTTTACTGGCCATCTTTGAAGATCCCTATTTTTCTGCTGCCTGCCTGCTGGCGAAACTATAGCTACATTTATCTCATGGAGATAAAACTGTTAAATGTATTATTATTATGTGCGCCCTTACTCATTTGTGTTCTACAGAGGGCGATGTACAGTAGTATGTCCAGTACGTGACGTCACTGACGACTCCTTCGCATTCCTGTTCCGGTCTATTATTTGTTATTGATTGTTGTTGATATATATATAACTGGGAGCGAGGCTACTGTAGATGCGCTGTCAACTCTCTGCTCTGACTCGGACTGAAAGAGACGACACGCATTCCGTGAAGACCCGCCCTACTCTGTCTCTGATTCGCAGACTGTGGGTGGGGGGGAGAAACACTGACGGGACGCGGAATGTGATTGGACCAGACCCGTACACAGACACAGACACACAGACAGTGGCAGTGCAGCCAGACAGAGCACTGCTCGCAGAGGAGATAGCGAGGATGCATTTGCCTTCCACTTTACTTGATATCACTCCGGAATCACGTTTAAACCAAGTCACTAACATAACGTTGCTGTCATGAGCCTGCGCTATGATAGCCTACAAGTGATCAAATAAATAAAACGTCTAACTAGCGCAATGACTCGGTTGTGCGCGGGCCGCACTAACACTAAACTTTGATGTCAAGTAGGGGGCCGCAAAATATCATCCCACGGGCCGCAATTGGCCCGCGAGCCGCGAGTTTGAGACCCCTGCTGTAAGGCCTCATCACACGGGAGTCTAGACCTACACTCATGGTCTCCACCCTAACTTGAAAGTGGTTAGGTGCGGATCAAGTGACGTGATCCGCTTGACATTTTCTGCTCATTAGAAGCGAAATAGTCATCCCCGGCGTGTGTTAATGGCCATAAGTGTCTTCTTGTGGCGCCCGGTAGGCTGAAGCGCGCCGAGAACGGCAACGGGGGAACGGACACAGTGACCCCGGAATTGACCTGCCAGGCTCTGAGTGTGAAACCCAGAGGTGACAGGGTGCAAAGCGAGGGGGAATGGGGGGTGGGGGGTGTCATTGGTCTCAGTGAGTGTTCATATCTCCTCAGCAATAACACATTGTGAAGTACTCTCCTTGTCTAATACCCCCCCCCCCCCCCCCCCCAGAGCTGCATGCACTGTTTATACGGCCGTTCAGCAAAATGACCTATTAATCAAAAATGCAGAGCAGGAGAGAGAGAGAGAGAGAGCTGGGAGAGTGAGAGAGAGCGAGAGAGTGAGAGAGAGCGAGAGAGTGAGAGAGAGAGCTGGGAGAGTGAGAGAGAGAGCTGGGAGAGTGAGAGAGAGAGCTGGGAGAGAGAGAGAGAGAGAGAGAGAGAGAGAGAGAGAGAGAGAGAGAGAGAGAGAGAGAGAGAGAGAGAGAGAGAGAGAGAGAGAGAGAGAGAGAGAGAGAAAAAGGGGAAAGAGAGCTGGGAGAGTGTGTGTGTGTGAGAGAGAGAGAGAGATAGAGGGGGGGCAGGGTGTGAGTCGTCAGCCCTTGTGTGGGTGAATGTAACAAGTTCCTAATGTTGAGTCCTACAGACTACAGTAAAGCACGAGTGAAGCACTTGCCTACACGAGGTTGACCGTTGAGCTTCTGACATTTTTTCATAAAAACACACACAAACAACACTGTCATGTCACGATGTTTGCACCCATTGACACATTTATATATCTATTTATATGTCTATATACTGTATAAGCAACATGGATTTGTGTGACGGAAATGTGTCAATGGATGCGTATATTGTGACAGTGTTGTTTGTGTGTATGGGGCAAAATACATTGTACCTTTTCGAGTGGTGTCGCGTGGGGTTCTATGAGGTGAGCTGTGAGGTACGTGGACAGAGGGATGGGAGAAGGAGGGATAGAGAAAGACAGAGAGACGCAGAGAGCGAGAGAAATAACCTTTGATGCCCGTGGACACAGACACGTTTTATATTTTGTTCCCCTCCCTCCATCCATCCATCCATCCAGACAGGAAGAGACGCTGTGACTCAAATACTTGGACTCAAATGCCGCGAAAGAATCACCTCGAAAAACTCTCCAGGCCCTGCAAGGTATTTCTACTCCGGCTAAATCCCTGTGCTCAGTGCAGCGTGTGGCAGCCGGGGCTGCTGGTTCCGAGCGCCTGAGGCAGGGCTCGAGCTTAAGGACCTCCCGTCGTCCCAGGGCCCAGGAAAATGGGATCGGGGAGGATGTAAATGAATTTTTGGAACGAATTTGGCATGAGAGTTGAAAAGAAAAACCTGCCAACGTTACAATGAGCCATGATGAAAATTCAACTGACTGCACGTTTTGTGTAGCAGCACACGGCTCTTATTAAACCTCCTTGATGACACACACACACACGCACGCACGCACGCACGCACGCACGCACGCACGCACGCACGCATGCACGCACGCACGCACGCACACACACACACACACACACACACACACACACACACACACACACACACACACACACACACACACACACACACACACACACACACACACACACACACACACACACACACACACACATAATTATGAGCCAGGGTTTAGCCGTGCTGTGGCCATTCTGGCATACAGTGAGCGTCTCCATTGTCTTTAGAAACCTGGCCAAACCTGGCTGGACCGTGGAGTTTTGAAAGGTTGCCTAGCAACCAGAGAATATAACCCAACCATAGCTGATCATAGCTAATGGAGACACGGCACTCGAGTCGAAAGGGAGATACAAAGAGAGAGAGATGGGAAATGTTTAAAACCTTGAAAAGTTACAAAATATGACCAAGTAAATGGACTGCATTTATATATAGTGCTATTATCCAAAGCGCTTTACAACTTATGCCTCACATCCGTTCACTCACACATTCACCAACAGATGGCGGAGGCAACCATGCAAGGTGCCAACCTGCTCATCTGGAGCAATTAGGGGTTAAATATCTTGCTCAAGGACACGACATACTGCCAGAAGGAACCGGAATCGAACCGGGAACTATTTGATTACCATACGACTGCTCTACCTCCTGAGCCACTGTCGCCCCAGTAGGCTACAACTCCAAGCAGATCGGTCACACGGCTTCACTCTGGGTGGCAGGAACATGCCCAGGTGCATTCACGTAGTTATAGCTGCTATCGCTATGATAAGGAGCGGTCATTCCATCAACACATACAGTAACATGACTGGACTCGAGAGGTGTAGGCATGACTGGATTCAGGAGATATGACCCTGTCTACTGGCAGTGATCGTATTAAGCCAAGATCCCTTTTGGTTGGGAAGAAATGGGTAAATGTGTTTTAAAAATGAAATCCAGAAAATAATAACATTTCATGAGGAACTACCTACATTGTATTGGCTTTACTAACTGAAATGAGCAGCTGTATTATCTAGGGAAATACTAATCTTGATATTATTTGTATTCAATGTTTTAACACATTATAGAAACAAAACAGACAAAACAGACTAAATCAAGACATCAGATATGCACAACAACAACGACAAATAAAAAAATATACGAAAAAAAAAAATGAATATGCGCACCAGTCCATCTGACCCATGCCGTCTTCCTGCCTCCATTCCACCCGTCACACCGCAAAGGGTTTCAGACGACTTTTGGAAGTGGGAGTCCTTTTCAGTCCTTTCCCAAAAAGAAAATAAATAAATAACACAATAGCTTTTCACAGCACATTCGTTACAGACATATTGGAAGTAGAAGCTAGCGTCTGTCTCCATTTATAGCGGCACTAGTGCTATAAGGTAGTACAATGAAGTATGCACCATGAAAAGCTGCAAGCAGTGCTCACAGTGCATGATAATCAGCCCCCTGCCTAGACCCCATGGTGTGGAACAATGACAGTGGAACAATGATGAAATTTGGTGGTATTATAGCTCACACGGTTTTGCTGCCCACACACGTGTTGGAGTTTTTGGAATTAGCATACTATCGTCACCCCACCCACTCACTACGGGTAACTATATGTATGTGTAATCTGTATAAAGTAGGGGCTTGTCCATCACATGCATGGGTTTGTTCAGCCAACAACCATGGCAGGCTTTAAAGGATAAGGTTTTTTTCTGTTGTTATTGTCAACAAAACAAAACCAACAAAAATGAAAAGACCAAATCCTACAATGCAGTTCTGTCTCATTAGGGGCTCTGCTTGGCATCACTCTGCACTATCTCGCGTACGTGCACGCGCACTGAATAAATTCCACAAATGTACCTTTAATACCAGTATTAGTCTGACCACACCCCTCATCAGCTTACCTTCATAAGCAGGTGTGTGGTCACCTGCTCTCCTCCTTCTCGCTTTCACCACAAGGAAGTGCCTGGTAGTACCCCACTTGACGTGTTGTTAGTTGAAAAGAGTTGTGACGAGTTTTACATTGTGCTTAATTTTTTCTTCTCTCACATCTGTTGTACAAGAAAAAGTTGGGTCATAATGTATTCCGCGGAGAGTAGACCCGCTAGACCTACTCTTCACCAGCGGTTCTCCATTCCCGCCTCCGTCGTGCGCCTTGGTGCTGGGCTGTTGCCACTTTCGTGGTTGCACTCTGCACTATCTCGCGTACGTGCACGCGCACTGAATAAATTCCACAAATGTACCTTTAATACCAGTATTAGTCTGACCACACCCCTCATCAGCTTACCTTCATAAGCAGGTGTGTGGTCACCTGCTCTCCTCCTTCTCGCTTTCACCACAAGGAAGTGCCTGGTAGTACCCCACTTGACGTGTTGTTAGTTGAAAAGAGTTGTGACGAGTTTTACATTGTGCTTAATTTTTTCTTCTCTCACATCTGTTGTACAAGAAAAAGTTGGGTCATAATGTATTCCGCGGAGAGTAGACCCGCTAGACCTACTCTTCACCAGCGGTTCTCCATTCCCGCCTCCGTCGTGCGCCTTGGTGCTGGGCTGTTGCCACTTTCGTGGTTGCCGACCCAGCCCAGGAGGCAGCCGGTGGATAGTTTGCCTCACCGAAGAGCCGAGGAGTCGGTGCCGTCGCTCCGGCGATGGCCTGATCTCGACTCTGGTTCCTCTGGTTCCGGGGAATCGCCCGTTGGTGAACGGGGGGTTGTCTTGGAGCCAGAGGATTTGCGACGCAAACTTTTCGCGTCTGCCCGTTCACGTCGCAAGATGGTAGCGTGCAGGCGCGAACGGCCTGGGTTTGGGGAACTGCTGGAGACCAGCGAAGATGCGTCCGGCTCTGGATTTCCAATGGAAACTGAGGACTTCATGGAAGAGGCGGACGGGTTTTTGTATGATGGCCCCGTGGAGGAGAGTATCCCTCCTCAGGAGACCCCGGAGGGGGGGGAAATGGCTCCATGGGGCGCCCTGTTCCAGGATGTCGAGGAACCACCTTGGCCTCATCAGCAGGATGCCCTACTGTCGGCCACATCAGACTGTGGCTCCTTGACCAGTCGCAGCCTGCTGCATGTGAGGGATGCGGGGTCGGTGGAGGAAGGTCCGCAGGGGGAACTGCAGGCCTTGTTTCCTGAGCTCATGGCGGTAGCCGCCGCCGCAAACGGCGTGCCGCTGCCGCTGCCATTGCCTGCACCTGTCCCTGATGACCTCATAGGTCATCCCTGGCAGCGTCCCCCAGTGAGAGGGGTGGACGTTGTCTACCCATTTTTCCCATCGATGGGGGCCTATGTTCGTCGGGGTCAGGCGGTGTCCAACATCATGGGACTAACTCCCGCCTACGTACCAGTTACGCGGGTGTCGGGGTTAGTCAAAGGTATGGGGGAGGGCGTGCCTCGGCTTGACAGTCCGATGGCCGCGCTCCTCTGTCCGGATATGGTGTGGGAACCCCTATGCAAGCCGGTCCTCCAGGGGAAATCGGCTAGGCGATTGGCTTATTGGGGTGACCAGTCATTCATCGCTGGTACACAATCGCTGGCTGCGGCGTCTAACATCGCCCACCTGGCTAGATTTGTATCGGGGATAATGACGGGCGGCACGGATCTGAACGAGGTGAAATGCGATCAGATCACCCAGGCTGCGGGAGCTGTCCTGCACCTTTCCCAGGTGCTGGCCATAGCCATGGGGAAAGTGCGCGCCCTGGCCACCCTGGGCCAGCGTCACCTTTGGCTGGAGCAGGCCCGTGTGCCAGAGAAGAAGAGAGCTCCTCTTCTGACGGCCGCCCTCTCCGACGCTGGCCTATTCGGGAAGGCCCTGCGGTTGATGACCTCAACATGCAGAGAGATGGCAGAGGAGAGGTCCATTCTCCAACCCCATTTTCCGCCTCCCATCCTTGCCGGTGGAGTCAGAAGGCTTCCGCGACGTCGAGCTGTCTCCGTCGCCGCTACCACTGCCTCCGCCGCCGCTGCTGGCCCTGCCAAGAGGGCCAGGGGACGAAACGGCGCTTCTGCCACCGCCGGCCCATCCACGACCGGAGGAGACGGTAGGGAACGTCGTGTCCAGCAGACAGTAACCTACCGTCCCTCCGGGGCTCCTCGGGGTGGCAAGACTCGAGGGGCGCGAGGTGGCAGACGCCGTTGAGTGACTTTTCCCCTCTGTGTCCCCTCTCCTCTACACCCCCTCCCCGGCCCCTCTATGATTTTGTGCCTCAGAACACTTTATAGTTTAATAAAAAAAGTTCCCCGATATAAGGGGGACTGTGTTTTGGCCGAACAAACGTGTGTTTCTTCAAACAATTCATATGGTGGGGTTGTGTATATATGAATCTGCCCTTTTACGTTGTGTGATGAGTCGTGTTGTGTTACGAGGTTAAGCAAGGTCTGCAACGAACACTCAGTAATAGGTTCTATTAGCTTGATGCTCCACATGCAGGTAGAAACTGGTGTTATTCCATTGCTTGAACTAAGTATATGTGTCTCACAATGCTGTGTTGTTTAGTTGCAGTAATACTCGTACACACACATTTCACGGCCTAGCCGTTTACTCTCGATCAGCGTTTTTTCCTATGTACGACATAGTCAACGGGTGTAGGATTCACACACAGGCGACTTGTGTTTTGTTGTAAAATCCTGTTCACATTTTTGTGGGTAGCGGGCATTGTATTAGCTTATGCTATGCATTGCTTTCTACCGGAGGTTTTCAAGATGGCTACGGTTGTTTTTCTGTGTGTAGGGTATGAAGGGTGTTTTTCGGGAGGGGGTGTCGAATAAACCCCTCCTTTTCCCACTTGATTGGTTTAGGGGATTTTTGATCTCTTCTGCTGAGCCAGTCAGGGCCAAGCCGGTGGGACGTCTTGGCGGGGGGGGGGGGGGGGGGTTATTCTACCGACTCCTATTACATGACAGGAGCCGGCAGGTTTCCCCGCCAGTTGTAGCGGTGTTGCTATGGCGACGCCTTCCATGAGTTGAGGTGTCTTAAAGGTGTCGAGTTAGGGCGTAGGGCTCACAGTTCTGCTGCGCCCGATTTATGTGTAAACTTGAGTCGGTTGGTCACATGACTCACAGTTGGCATATCTTTTTCATGACTATGAACTCATGTGGTAAGGTGTTTCTGGGAGGGTCTGGTCTTACACTCTGATTAAAAAGAGTGACTGGATTAAAATCATGTGAAAACAGGTTTTTTACTCCCAGCTGTGCAGTTGGGTCATACGGGTGATGCTTTTTCTTTATTATTATAAAGAGTTGGATGTGTCTATATGGATTGGAAATGAGGGTCCCTGATGGAAACAAGACTAACGTCTTTCTCAGGTCTGCCTCCCCTTAACCAATTGTGTGTATTGCCGTACTGGGTTGTACCCTTTCTGCAATCTGTTGGGTAAAGTTTTTCATTCATTCATTCATTCATTCATGGAGTTGATTGCATCTCGGCCCTCTTGTCGTTCCCCTGGGCGTCTTGGGGATTCAATAAGGTGGTCTAAACAGCCTATTGTTGATGTGGGTATGTCAAAACGCACACATAGTGCTAGCTCAGGATGTTCTGTTGGACATTAGCTGACTGGCGCGCCTTGATTGCTTGGGGTTAAAACAGCGTTTTTATGGAGCAATTGGGATGGGGGTTTTTCCTCTTCCGACACCCTGTGTGGTTGTCGATGGGTTCCCGTTCATGTCAGGGGATGATAACGGAATGGGTCTGGACATATGGGGAAGGGTCTCACGCCCTGGGGGTGGGCCGCCGGGCGCGGTTCGTACCGAAACGTCTGGGTGGCGCCTTCTTTTTATGTTTTAGGATCAACACGCATATCTGCCCCTTCTCCTGGGGTTGGCAGGTCGGCGTGGTTAGGGCACGGGACTGGTTCTGGTCGCGCTGGTCCAGATCAGTTACACCCGTTGTCCGCCGGGGATGCAGATCTGCTGTTCTGGTACCCTGAGGGACTTGGGTTTTTTTCAGGGGGAAAAAATGCTAGGTCGGTCCGGGTGTCACAGGGTTGAGCGTTATGGAACCCTTGTTGGGTACGTTGTATTCTGCACTGTCGTAATGGCTTACGGCCGTGCCAACCTGTACGCGCCCGATCTCGTCGGATCTCGGCTGCTGTGCAGGTTGGTCTTGGTTGGTACTTGGTTGGGTGACCTCCTGGGAATACCGAGTGCGGGGTGCTGGGGCTGGTCTTCCATTTTTTACGCTCTTCTCTTGCGCTTGGCGAAGAGGGGCCTGTTGGGGTGGTTTTAGCCTCCTCGGGGGACCCTGTGCTCCCCGTATCACCGGGCCCGGTCCGGGGTAATGTTTCGTTGACCCGTAGGCCCGGGATAGCCCTGTTGGAAACCGGAACGCGGGCTGCGGCAGTGCCGCAGGTGTGTTTTGGGGTTTCTTTCCTGAGGGGTTATGGGACCAACCATTGCATAGGGTAATGCCTGGGTGGTTGGTTCTCTGGTGTGTTGCTGCAGTGTCAACTCCCGGTTTCACCGGTTGAGGGTGCCCCTGCACGTTCATGACGTCTGCCGATCGTGTCAGCCTTCTCTGTGGAGGCTTGGTTATGCGACAACGCCAGCATACGCCCCTTCCGCCGGGGCGGCTGTGTTCAGCTGTCCTTTCTGGCGCCTGTCTCGTCCGCAGTCTCCAGGCTTGGGTTGACAGCCTGTTGCCTGGTCTTTTTTCCCGGTGCACTGCCTGCTTCCGTTGGTTAACTCTTGTGTGTTACGACCATGCTGTCTGCCTGTTGCAGGGCCAGTGTGCCAGGCGGTGTACTGTTGGGGAGGACAGGGCCCGCTCGGCTGAGGGGCCTTTGTCCGAATACGCTGGCGATGTGGGGGGCGGGGTCACTAAGTGCCCACCTGGTGGGGTCTTGATGCTGGCATCATGGTCCGGGCCCCCATTCCAGGGAGTCCAGTCCTTTTGGTGGGTCTGGGTCTTCCTTCGCGCTCCGCTGCTACGGCCTTGCCACGGGGTTGGGTTTGCCCTTGATCCCGTGATTCTGGGGGCAGTAACGAGGTTGTTCCCTACGTTCGTTCCCGGGTGGCATGCGGGTTGTGCGTGGGTGTAGTCGTGGGGTCAAGCCACGGTCTGCTCACCCTGTGCGTTGAGTTGCTTGAGTGCCTCTTCGCGCGGTCGGGTCCGTCGCCCTCTCTGTAAACCTCTAATAGGGAGGGTGCCCTCCATTAGGGGGGGTCGGGGGGGCTCGGCCCTCCCTGTTCTGTTGGTTGTGGGGGGCCTTCAGCGGGGTGTATTTGTCGGCCAGTGGCTCCGCTTGGCCTCCCTTTGTGCAGAGTGATGCCAAGCAGAGCCCCTAATGAGACAGAACGTTAGGTTATAACTATAACCAAGTTCTGTTAATTAGGGGTGACGCTTGGCATCCGACGGCTGCTGCAGCCCTTGACCTCACCTTGTGGTGAAAGCTTGGGAAGGAGGAGAGCAGGTGACCACACACCTGCTTATGAAGGTAAGCTGATGAGGGGTGTGGTCAGACTAATACTGGTATTAAAGGTACATTTGTGGAATTTATTCAGTGCGCGTGCACGTACGCGAGATAGTGCAGAGTGATGCCAAGCGTCACCCCTAATTAACAGAACTTGGTTATAGTTATAACCTAACGTTCTTCTTCTTAACAAAGTACGGTCCATCCAACCAACGCCAGATTATTATCCAGATGATATATTTTATCTAGAAGTCATAGATCTCCATTGTTCCAGTCACAAGGATGTACTGTTTGCTTCAGTCGGTTTCCATCTTTTTTCTTCTTCTTTTTTTTCTCTCCCTGCCTTGACAGGGCCACCTCCTCATGTCTCAGCTTGTACTGTGTTTCAACGCAAGCTGTTTCATTGAGACAGTTGCGAGGAGGGCTGTCGCCTCCTAGTCGATTAATCAGTTGGTTTGGTTGACAAATACTTTGTTGTTGATTTGTCTGCTGAATTATTATAATCTTTTTATTCGAATTTTTCTGCTGATTCAAGATTCAAGAGGTTTATTTGTCACATGCATACCAGGGCATACAGTGAAAGGAGGGTGGCCATGCCCGCTTTGATTGTGCAATAATACTAAATAATAAAATAGACATAATAAACAGGTAATACAAATAGACATAAAATACATGATACAATAGACATGTTAAAGTCCTGAGATAATGCAATACAATGTTAGCTACGAATTAAGGCACTGGGTCCTATGTACACTACTATACAATATACAGTTTTTACTCTATATCCTTATGCTATACTTGCTATTTCTAAACTATACTAGACAAGAACCACAACAGTTCTGAGTATTATAAGGAGTTAATACTCATCATTTCTGGTTAGCATTATATTTAACAAGGTCATTCGGTCGTATTGCATTTCACCATTTGTCGATGAAATCAACCATATGATAAATTCCAAGACTATTAGTAGACTAAGAATCCCTTTAGTGGAGAACAGCCCTAGTCACGAGTCACAAGTTGAGAGCGGTTGAAAGCCCAGTTACATGCCGGCACGGGTTTGAAGGCCTGTCACATTTCCAACAGCCCTCGGCCATCTACAAAGAGACGAGCGAGAGCAAAACGAGGAGGGAAATATGACACAAGCTAACAGTCGACTGGAGACTATTTCTCTCTTTCTTTCCTCACAGGCTTTGCGTGTCTTTTCATCTAATATGAAGGACGTGTCGGTTGGCGTCTGCGCAGAGCAGGGGATATTTTGCTGAATGCAGCTGTATCCTGTCCTTAATGTAATTAGCCTTGGCAGATCCGCGCGTAGGGGGACGTGGTATCGCCGTCGGCAGAACATGCAGCGCACGGGAGGGAGCGCAGTCATTTACACATGAGATAGGACACACATGCACACTGTACTGTATAAACGTCTACCGACACAGAGTGCCTTTCTCTAATGCATGCTATCTCTCATTTACATTTAGTCATTTAGCTGACACTTTTATCCAAAGTGACTTACAAGTTATGTACAACAAGTCAGCAGGAAGGGTACAGCTCTGGCAGCTGAGTAACATTGTTTGTCAAACATTGTTTGTGTTGTACTTGGGTGCTACAGTCTTGAGTGCATAGTAGTATAGACAGATTAGCATAGTAAGTAGTACTATATGCAAGGTAGATTACTCATACATTTACTAGTTTATCTATTTATTTATTCATGGGAATGGGAAGCCAGTGCACCTCTATAAGAAGTGGGGTAACATGGGCTGACTTTGGTAGGTTGGAGATCAGGCTGGCCGCTGCATTCTGTATGAGTTGAAGTGGCTTGGTGGCGGTGGTCGGTAGACCAGCGAGCAGTGCATTGCAGTAGTCGAGGCGAGACATGACTGTGGGGCGGCGTGGCTCAGGGGTAGAGCGGGGCGTCCAATGATCGAAGGGTTGGTGGTTCGAATCCCGCTCAAGCCCATGTCCATCCCATTGCCGTTGTGTCCTTGGGCAAGACACTTAACCTACTTGCCTCGTATGAATGTGTATGCATGTGAATGAATGTTGGTGGTGGTCGGAGGGGCCGTAGGCGTTGATTATTCGCCACGCTTCCGTGAGTCTGCCTCAGGGCAGCTCTGGCTGCAATTGTAGCTTACCACCACCGGTATGACTGTGTATGAACGAATAATGGACTCTGTGAAGCGCTCTGAGTCAGAGCAACAGTCAGTCAGAGAAGAGCGCTATATAAATCCAATCCATTATTTTGATTGCCAGATTGTCAGAGTAGAGATTATAGTACACTAGTAGTGGTGACAGTAGTGATTACAGTACATTAGAATTGGTGACAGTAGTGATTGCAGTACAGTAGTATTGGTGACAGTAGTGATTATTACAGTACATTCGTATTGGTGACAGTAGTGATTACAGTACATTCATATTGGTGACAGTAGTGATTACAGTACATTCATATTGGTGACAGTAGTGATTACAGTACAGTAGTATTGGTGACAGTAGTGATTGCAGTACAGTAGTATTGGTGACAGTAGTGATTATTACAGTACATTCGTATTGGTGACAGTAGTGATTACAGTACATTCATATTGGTGACAGTAGTGATTACAGTACATTCATATTGGTGACAGTAGTGATTACAGTACATTCATATTGGTGACAGTAGTGATTACAGTACAGTAGTATTGGTGACAGTAGTGATTACAGTACATTCGTATTGGTGACAGTAGTGATTACAGTACATTCGTATTGGTGACAGTAGTAATTACAGTACAGTCGTATTGGTGACAGTAGTGATTACAGTACAGTAGTATTGGTGACAGCATGTGCCATTAGGTGACAGTAGCGACAGGAACATCACATCAGGGGTGGCAATAGTGATGGTGCGGTAATGGTGGAAATATCTGGTAATTTTAAGTCAATAAATAAACATTGAGAGTTAAGTGCACCATCTTATCAAGCCGGTATGCGAAAACAAGTCCTGCCAGCACTGATGTCCTAACTTCTCTTGAGTGGTAAAAATCAATGGACACATAAACAGACAGCCTCAACAATGCAATATATCTGTACAAGTGTGTCCTCCAGAAAAGTATTACATTTTCAATTGTCGAGACTTAAATATCCATTAGGCCTAATATTTATTTAATAAAAGTATTTATTCGAGCACCAGCCAGTATATAAGCTGGTGTTGAGTATGAATTCAACATTCTTTAGTTCCTTTCAGAACCCCGGGCCAGCAGGGTGGAAAAGCAACATGCTTTGCCCGCATTCATATAACTTGTCAAGTCAAGTGCTCCTTTATTGATTCTGGTCCTCATCTTCACTAGCTCCATCTCTAGTTTGACCAGTTAAACTCCCACTACGGAGCTAGCCACCAGCTTGTTCAGTTTGTCAGTGTCTCTTGAGTTGACACTAACATACCACGGCGAAGAAGAAGATGGCTGGCTACTACAGACTGATCAAATGACTGTAGCAGCCTGTTACACGCGTTGAAAGACCTGAATCTCATCAGGAAGAACATCCTGCTCTGTCCCTTCCCGGTAGAGGGCCTATGTGTTGTCAGACCAGTCTAGTCTATCAAGTGTACTCCCAGGAACTTGTAGGTCTCCTCCATCTCCACCGCCTCCCCTCGAATAATGATGGTAGTAGGGGGCCTCTTTTTGCCTCGCCGAAAGTCCACCACCTTGGTCTTGCTAATGTGGTTGCTGTCAGACCACCCTATGAAGCTCTCCACCAGGGCTCTGTAGTCATCCTCGCTGTAGAGGGTGAACAGGAAGGGTGACAGCACAGTTCCTTGGGGGGGGGGGGGGCACCAGTGTTACTCACCAGCACATCTGACTGGCTGCCCTGCAGTCTGACATACTGTGGTCTGTTGGTGATGTAATCAGTCATGCATACGCACACACACGTGCGCAGTACATAAATAGCATCACATGAACACCAAGAAGCATCCTGTATGAAATCCAGCACACACCCCTCAATCTGTCCATAGACCAATGGTTGGAAATGTGGATTTGCTACATCCCTATGCACTTATACAAGGCTACATCAATAAGTAAACAGACATGTTTGCACATAACTACACAACTCTGCATATTGATTGACCCCCTCTATGAGAAGCTATAGGCAAGATGAGGAGCATGTTCCAGTGTTGTAGTACTCGTACTGGACACATTCTCAGGACTCGTGACTCAGACTTGGACTTGGACTAGAGCCTTGACTGCATTCGGACTCGGACGTTACAGACGAGGAATTGATAAATTAGAGTTAATTGATAAATACAATACAATTGTAACAGGCCCTAATCATTTGACATAAGATATTGATGGCTATATGGGCGGCTACGTGGCGTAGTGGGCAAGGCGCTCGCCACGAATGACGGAGACGCTGGGCTTGCCTGTTCGAGCCCAGCGCTCCACATTGCTTTCAGTTTAGCTGGTCGTTCATACTAATACACATTGGCCGTATTAGGGGGTGGGAAACTGATGGGTGGGGATCGGGCGTTGTGGACAGCGACTCCTACAGGTCGGTTGGTGTGCCTGCGCAGTAGAATCAGGAAGTGTCGGGGGCAGCGTGAGCCTCCCACGCGTTACTCCTCGCCACTGAGAGATCGAGCTGCGCAGGTGAAAAGATGCGACTGCTGTTACCTCAAGTACCAGAGGGGACTTGTGCTATGTATGACTTAGTCCACATTGCAGCCGGCTTGTGGGAGGCAAGAAACAGCGTTCGTGACAGGGGAGGGTTGAATTGGATGATACGAAATTGGGATGGGAGAAAATATAGAAAATGGATAAAAAAAAAAAGATATTGATGGCTATATTAATACCGTGGCATTATTTAACTTTGTGCAAGGGCATACACATGTGCTCCACCTACATGCGGATTCACGTCGATACCCTCATGTTCAGTACTTAAGATGCCTAAAGAGACGCCCCGGATCGTGTGTTTTGCTTACACAGATTTTACATCAAATTCCAGCAAGATCACTGCTAGATGTTCAATATGTAAACAAACTATTGAAGAGAAGACCGGGGCAACCTCAAACTTCAACAGACATCTGTGGAGTGGATTCAACCTTGATGACTTGGACTTGGACTCTGACTAGGGTGATGGGGACTCGACTCGGACTCGACTCAGGCTCTTCTTTGGTGACTCGGATTTGGACTCTGACTCGAACACTGGGGACTCGAGACTCGACTCGGACTTGAGATTTAGTGACTCGACTGGCACGTTCAGCCATATACTTATCCCCCCCTCGCCTCGGCCAGTCCTTTGTGCCAGTAGCCATTAGGCGCCACAACCGTGGGCATAGGCTGCTGCCAATAGTTGGAGAAATAACGGCTGGATAACGGATAGTCTGACTCTTAATTACTGGCACAGTGTATTATTACAATATATACTGTGTATACTTGTATTATTATTGATATAATATACTGCCATTCCACTATTATTGTTATATTATTATGTTCTACTCTATTAGTATTATTATTACTATCTCTATTATTATCTTTTTTTCCTGCCTGTACCTCCCCTCCCCCTACCCTGTGCTGCTATGGCACCTCAACTTCCTCAAGGTGATCAAATAAAAGGTACACTTGACTTGAGTTGATTCCATTGCTTTGTACCTTTCACTCAGCTGATGCACTGTGGGGGTAGAAAACACAATCATGACCCCCAGTCAGTCACCCTCAGCGGGTTTATTATTGGCGGAAGGAGGAGTCGAAATTGCTTTTCCCTTCTTCATATTGTCATGGTTAAAAATAACTATGGAATGTGTTAAGATAGACCTGGGCCTGTGTGCCGTGGGAACAACGCCAGGCCCCATCATGTTCTATTTATTTATAGATATATTTATTAGGGATGTTCGATGTTGGCTTTTTTACCGATATCAGATACACCGATATTGTCCAACTCTTAATTTCTGATACCGATATCAACCGATACCGATATATGCAGGGCCCCCCCCAAAAAAACACAACATTATGCATACTTTTCACAATAAATAAAAAAAAAATGTGTTCTTACTTGCTTGCCTGGTAAATAAAGGTTAAATAAATGTAAACAATTAATTTTTTGTAAACCGACACAGATCATTTCCGATATTACATTTGAATGCCAATATATTACATTTGAATGCCAATATCGGCTGATAATATCGGTAGGCCGATAGTATCGGACATCCCTAATATTTATTATACGGATACAGAAAAACAGTTTTATGCCTATAGTTACATTATTTATTCAGTTTGGGAATATCTAGCATCTCTATCACAAAGTTCAACTACAGGAAATAAGGAGACAATGGAATCAGTAGGCTGGGCCTGCTGCTGGTCGCAGCACAGTAATAATTAAGAAACTAGTATTGAATTCCAAGCATGCTAGCAAACAGTTGGAACAAGCAGGTAGACACTGAACACTGAATATCTCTATCTCTCTCTATGTCTGTCGATGACTGTCAATAAGGCTCATTAGTTTGTTGGCGGTCACAGCTTTCTGGCTGGGTTGGTGGTCAGAGTTTCCCGCCAAAATAATGATTTGCTTGCTGTTGTTCACAGTGAACTCATCTGAACCTCTCCTCCCTGTACCTCTATAGCAGGGATCGGCAATAGGCGGCCCGCGGGCCGACATTGGCCCGCCAGCAATAATTTCTGGCCCGTCAGATTATTTTGAGAATATGATATTTATTTTACGCGCAGGAAATATTCACTCGGGACGCCAGGGTGTCTTTTATTGTGAAGCTGTATCTATCTACCGGTAGTCATCAATAGCACTATAGCCAATTGAAATGCTAGAAATGGTCACGTGGACTGGGAGAACCAATGGAATAGTCCCTAACGAACTTTCACTTCCGCGTTCGAGATGGAGCGAGTAACAAAATGTGTTAAAAAACAAAACAAACATCTTTGGATAGGGAAATGCAACAGGGAAATATAACGCTTCTTTTAATAAACAGGAGCCATACTTAAAATACGGGTTTATTGCAACAGGTCGGTGATTCTTGCGTGCCGAGCCGACGTCCTCTCTGCATAATATGTGGCGACAACAACAACAACGAGGAAATGGTTGTTATTACAACTGTGTTCAAGTTGGCAGATAAAGTAGCTGCATTCAACGCCAATCTGGAATTGGAGGGCGGCGAGTGGATATGTGACATGTTTCAAACATTAGCAGGGATTTTGGAGGACTGAACAACAAACAAGGTATGGTGAGTCGTGTTTTCATGCATTCTGTCTTCTGATCTGTTCATCACCCGCCGCGGTGATCTGCAACAGCTGATCTGCTGTTCATGAATGAATGAATGAAAACTTTATTTAACAGATTGCAGAATGGGTACAATACAGTACGGCGCAATACACACAATTGTTAAGCTGATCTGCAACAGCTGAGAGCTGTTCATGAATGAATGGATGAGTGAGAACTTTGTTTGGCGGATTGCAGAGTGGGTGCAGTGCAGTGCGGCGCAGTGCACACGGTTGTTGGGGGGATGCAGACCAGAGAAAAACGTTTGTCTTTTTTCAATATCAGTATATTAAATTAGCCATTGTTTTTGATCCTGGCCCGCGAAGCAACGGCTTGGCGAAAATCTGGCCCGCGGCAAAACCTAATTGGCGACCCCTGCTCTATAGTCTTTAATCTGAACCTCTCTTCCCTCTAATTATATAGTCTTTAATCTGAACCTCTCCTCCCTGTTCCTCTATTATCTTTAATCGAACATCTCCTCTCTGCACCTCTATAGCCTCTAATCTGAACCTAACCGCCTTGTTTTTATTTCTCGTACCCCCAAATCTCTCTATCTCTCTCTATCTTGCACTCTCTCTCTCTCTCTCTCTCTCTCTCTCTCTCTCTCTCTCTCTCTCTCTTTCTCTCTCTCTCTTCTCTCTCTCTCTCTCTCTCTCTCTCTCTCTCTCTCTCTCTCTCTCTCTCTCTCTCTCTCTCTCTCTCTCTCTCTCTCTCTCTCTCTATATATACTACCGTTCAAAAGTTTGGGGTCACTTAGAAATGTCCTTATTTTTTAAGAAAAGCTAATATTTTTTCAATGAAGATAACGTTAAATTGATCAGAAATACACGCTATATATTGTTAATGTGGTAAATGACTATTCTAGCTGCAAACGTCTGGTTTTTAATGTAATACATAGTGTATAGAGGCCCATTTCCAGAAACAATCACTCCAGTGTTCTAATGGTACATTGTGTTTACTAATCACGTTAGAAAGCGAATGGATGATTAGAAAACCCTTGAAACCCCATGTGCAATTACGTTAGCACAGCTGAAAACTGTTTTGATGGTTAGAGAAGCTGTACAACTGGCCTTCCTTTGAGCTAGTTGAGTAACTGGAGCATCACATTTGTGGGTTCGATTATACTCTCAAAATGGCCAAAAAAAGATAACTTTATGAAACTCGACAGTCTATTCTTGTTCTCAGAAATGAAGGCTATCCCATGCGAGAAATTGTCAAGAAACTGAACATTTCCTACAATGTGTACTACTCCCTTCAGAGAACAGCGCAAACAGGCTCTAACCAGAGTAGAAAGAGTGGCAGGCCCCAGTGCACAACTGAGCAAGAAGACAAGTACATTAGAGTCTCTATTTTGATAAATAGACACCTCACATGTCCTGAACTGGCAGCTTCATTAAATGGTACCCGCAAAACGCCAGTGTCGACGTCTACAGTGAAGAGGCGACTCCGGGATGCTGGCCTTCTAGGCAGAGTGGCAATGAAAAAGCCATATCTGAGACTGGCCAATAAAAGGAAAATATTAATATGGGCAAAAGAACACAGACATTGGACAGAGGAAGATTGGAAAAAAGTGTTATAGACAGACAAATCGAAGTTTGAGGTGTGTGGATCACACAGAATAACATTTGTGAGATGCAGAACAAGTGAAAATAATTATGCTGGAAAAGTGCCTGACGCCATCTGTCAAGCATGGTGGAGGTAATTTGATGGTCTGGGGCTGCTTTGGTGCTGCTTTGGTGCTGGTAAAGTGGGAGATTTGTACAAGATAAAAGGGATTTTGAATAAGGATGGCTATCAAGTTCAAGTTCTTTAATAGTTGTCATACAGAAGTACAGAATACTTTCATACAAAATGCTTCTTACTGTTACGCTCCAGAGACTGTGCTAGACAAGATAGTATCAAATAACATAATAACATAATATAGCATGAATTTAGAAGAAGAAAATGAGGTCACAGTGTTCGGTATAGACATATGTACAATGTTCTGAGTTACCATATAATATACAATACACAATACTATGCAGTGTACTAATGTACAGTACTATCTAGTGCAAAGCAGAAATGGGATGAGGTACAATTTTAGGTACAATTTACAGTAAGGTGTACGAGTTGTAGTGCAATCCTTCATCCATAAATATAAAGTGTGGGGAGTGGGTGCTACAGTGTGTTTGTTTAAAGTGGGTGTGTGCTATAAAGTGTGTGTAGTGGGTGCTACAGTGTGTTTGTTTAAAGTGAGTGTGTGCGTGTGGATGTGTGTGCTATGTGTGTTTGGTGGTTGTTGTTGTGTAGTGTTCATTCATTGTTCGTTTAGCAGCCTGATGGCCTGGGGATAGAAGCTACTTCTGAGTCTTTCTGTGCTCGCCTTGAGACTCCTGTATCGCTTGCCTGACGGCAGCAGTTCAAAGAGGCAGTTGTTCGGGTGGCTCGAGTCCTTAATAATTCTCTTAGCCTTCCCCTTGCAACGCTTGTAGAAAATGTTCTGGAGGGTGGGGAGCCCCCCTCCAATTGTGCGTTCGGCTGAACGTGTCACTCTTTGTAGTCTGCTTTGGTCTTTTGCAGTGCTATTCCCAAACCAGGAGGTGATGTTGCCGGTCAAGATGCTCTCTATTGTACATGAGTAGAAGTTCTTAAGGATCTTCTGGCTGACTTGGAACTTCCTTAGGCGCCTGAGGAAGTAGAGGCGTTGTCGTGCCTTCTTCACCACACTGTTAATGTGTGTGGTCCATGTCAAGTCCTCGGATATGTAGGCTCCGAGGTACTTGAAGCTGTTGACTCTCTCAACCGGTGCCCCGTCGATGCTGAGGGGGCTGTAGTCCTTGACCCCCGACCTCCTGAAGTCCACAATCATCTCCTTTGTTTTGCTGACGTTCAGGGAGAGGCTGTTTTCCTGGCACCATCCCGCCAGGACCTTGACCTCTTCCAGGTAGGCCCTCTCGTCGTTGGCAGAGATCAGGCCCACCACCACTGTGTCGTCAGCAAATTTGACGATTGTATTGCTACTCCGCTGAGCCACACAGTCGTGTGTGTACAGGGAGTAGAGGAGGGGACTCAGAACACAGCCCTGGGGGGCCCCTATGTTGAGGGTGATGGATGAGGAGGTGCAGTTGCCTGCTCTCACCACCTGGGGTCTGCCAGTCAGGAAGTCCAGGACCCACTGGCAGAGGTCATAGCCCAAGCCCAGGTCCCTGAGCTTGGCTATGAGTATGGAGGGGACTATGGTATTGAATGCCGAGCTGTAGTCGATGAATAGCATTCTCACATAGTTCCCCTGCCTCTTGTCCAGGTGTGATGCTGCTGTGTGCAGCACATGGGATATGGCGTCCTCCGTGGACCTGTTGGGGCGGTATGCAAATTGCAGGGGGTCCATGTTGATGGGGAGGGAGGAGCAGATGTAGCCCTTTACTAGCTTCTCAAAGCACTTCATGGCTATGGAGGTGAGAGCTACAGGGCGGTAATCGTTGAGGCAAGCAGGCTTGGATTTTTTGGGTACAGGGATAATAGTGGACTTCTTCAGGCAGGTGGGGATGACAGCCTGTTCTAAGGACAGGTTAAATATGTCAGTGAATACTGGGGCCAGTTGGTCGGCACAGACTTTTAGGACGCGGCCGGGGATGCCGTCCGGACCTGCTGCCTTCCTGATATTCACTTTTTTAAAGGTCCGCCTCACCTCATGCTCTGTTACCCTGAACACTGCGCCTCCATCAGCAGCCGACCCCCCCCCCCCCCATTGCCGAGGCTTGTGAGCTGGTGTTGTTATTACCAGCATCAAACCTCGCATAGAAGGTATTGAGGTCGTTTGCTAAGGAGATGTCACTGTTCAGTTTGAGGGAGGCGCCTTTGTAGTCTGTCATCGTTTTGAGCCCCTGCCACATAGCTCTAGAGTCAGCTTGTTCAAACTGGAGTTCAATTTTATCCCTGTAGCGCCGTTTGGCCTCTGCCACTGTCCTCCTTACGTTGTGTCGCGCCACCTTGTGGTCATTCATGTTGCCTGCCACTAGGCCGTCATTGTATGCTTTGGTGCGCTCTCTCAGAGCTTCACGGACGGATTTGTCTACCCAGGGTTTTTGATTTGGGTAAACTTTCATTTTGGTAGTGGGGATTGTTTCTTTCACCCTAGTACAGACATAGTCCAGCACTGTCTCCGTGTAGGCATTAATGTTATCTGTGTCACGGAACACAATCCAGTCTGTGTTGTGAAACACTGACCGGATCGTATCCTCTGACGTCACATCCCATTTCTGCACCTCTCGCGAGACTACGGGAGTACTTTTAATTCTTTGTCTGTACTTTGGTGTAAGGAAAATGGATGCGTGATCTGACTTGCCAAAGCCACTATCAGAATGAGCCTTGTAGCCACCTTTAAATTGCGTGTAACAGTGATCTAGGATGTTCACTATCACTCAATTTTGCAACGCCATGCCATATCCTGTGGACAGTGCTTGATTGGAGCCAATTGTTTGATTGATTGATTGAAAATTGTATTAACAGATTGCAGAATGGGTACAATATAGTACGGCTCAATACACATAATTGTTAAGGGGATGCAGACCAGAGAAAGACTTTCGTCTTGTTTACATCAGGGTCCCCCATTTTCAATTCATAATGACTATAATGAACAGTACAGAATTAGACTGTTGTGTTTGTTAATGAGTAATGCGATTAATACCACGGTCTGGGCGAAGACTCTTCTGAGTGTGGGGCAGGTGTGCGTTTAGCGCACGCAGAGTCCGGCTGGAGTTTAATCACCGCTGTGCGTCAAGACGGTTGTTCGCCTCCACGACATGCCTCAAAACCGCATAACGCACACCTACACGTTGATTATCGCTCACATAATAAATGTTCCCACATTAGATAGATCTAACACACTTCTGTGTGTCAAAACTGCAGCAATTTAAGTTGCTTCACTTCTTCTTGACATGATGTTACGCACATCTTTCTATTTTCATATTGGGGACATTCTACAATATCAGATTGCAGTATTGGTATGGGTGCATTGTCTACTTCTCTCTCTGTTTAATTCTGGCATCTCTCTCTCTCTCATTCTCTCTGTGCCTCATTGACTTTCTCTCTCGCTTTCACTCTGTGTGACTCTCATTGTCTCTATATCTCTCGCTTTCTCTCTTTCTTCCCTAGTGACCTTGTCCTTCCAGCGGCAGCTCGAGTATAACATTGTAACCTCCTCTCATTCTCCCCTTACAATCACTTCTTCTCCCAGTACATAATCCTCCCCTATACTCTCTATTTACCATTCCCCTACTCTCTCCCTCTCCCCACCTCGCTGTCAATCCACTGCTCCTCCTAACCTTTCCTGCAACCATGTCCCCCCGCCCCCCCCCCCCCTCCTCTCTCTATCCGTCACACGATCCTTAATTTTGCTCCCTGTACCGTCTCACTAGATGCTGCTGTATCTCTTAGGGCCTGAGCGATACTGAATGTTATACGAGTTATGTAACATATGCTGGCATTTTGTTTACAAATGCCCCGTCTTCCTGAGGTCTAGTCTCCAGTTATATGTCGTATTTGCTATCGCGTTCCGCTCTGAGCCGTATGAGATATTCTATCTCCTATGATACCTAATGTATGTCCCTACGAACAAAAAAATACATGCACCACACCTGTATGGGGCTCCGCCCCCATGGTGGCACCGCCCATATAGCAGTGACGGTAGTCACCACACACCCTTCCTCTATTTTCGTCCCAGCGTACTCGGATGCGTGCACCGTACGATAACTAGTAGGATGAAAAGATCAGAGTCATAATGTTGGAAGCTTACCGGAGGTTGCTGGCCCCTGGCATCTTCGACGCATGTTTTCGGCGACACGACGGGCCTGTGTTGATGTTCCTCGTTTGATGACAGCACATCGAGGTTCAGCTGTACAAGGCTGGCTGTCGGGCCAGCTTGTACTCAGGTAGGCCCTGTGTCTTCAGGCATGGGTATTAGTGTTAGTAATGCTGGTTTGTTTTGTTAACACAACCATGTTGTGTGTTGGCGCCGGGGGCAGGATGGTTTGGTGAACGTTCTCTGCAGGGAACGGTTTCCAAGCTGTCTTGGGCGTGCTACTAAAACATCTAAAGCTATGCTACATGCTATCGCTAATGCCGCATGCTATTACTACTGCTAATTGCTATGCTGTTTTAATGTCTCCGCCGTGAGATGTTGTCACTCTCCCTCCTCTTGCCCGGTTCATCAATGAAGGTCAGTCGGTAGCTGTTGTGGTTTTTTTTGCTGAGTTCTATTTACCTTTTTCGGGTAAATGGGTTGACAACAGGGTAGGTCGTGGCTAGGGTTCCTAGCCAGGTATTTTACCTTGTGTTCCGGCGGGGTTTGTTGAACGGTGTTCCCATCTGGGTTGGCGTCGGGTAGTGGGGCTATGGGTCCAGCCGACATGGTAAACATGTTGCGTGTCTGTGCACAGGCAATTGTTGTCTTGGGTCCCACATCGCCTGGCGCTAGGCTGCAGTAGTATAAGGGCAGGGCCGCCTGGGAGAAATGTGAGGCCCTGTGCGTTTTTAGACGCGAGGCCCCCCACCTCCTGGGGCGGCCCTGTGTAGGGGGCTATTGTTTTGTTTTGTCACTCTGCTATGAGAAGGTCTGTCTTGCTACAGTTTTCTCTCCTCTCAAACCATTCATACTGACGGTCAATCGGTATACTGGGGGAGTAGTGCGGGGGGGGGGCTTTGTTTACCTTTTTTGGTAAATGGGCTAAACTAGGGCTGGTGTCCTGTTATGAATATTTTGAATGAAGACGGGTCTGGTCCGTCTCCCCTTAAACTTTGTGTGTATGGGTTTGCTCATTCTACAGTTTTTTGTGGTTTAGCTCTTTTATTCATTTAACCCTTTCATGGTGCACACCACAGTGGAGGGTGCTGTTTGCAATCACCACTGGTGCTCCATGTTAACATCAGTCCTTTGTTTTTGATATATTGAAACAATGCCCCGCCCGGCCGACACCAAGGGTGGGTCGGCCTGGCGAGTGGCTGGTGGGCTGTTAAGGCTTGTACCGCCACGGTATGGAATTGGCAACGATTAGAACTGTGTTCGAATTGCTGTTTTTTTCTATTAGAAAAATGATGTCTGGTGGAGGGGCCTTGAGGGCCAGCCGACGTCGACACATCGCGCGAGGTTGTTGACGTTATTAGCTTTGACCCAGCCGCAAGCTATAACCGCTCAGGGTTCCCCTCTCCGCAGGGGATTTTGGTCTTCTGCTGGAGCGCGGGCGGTATTGTCCTAGGCCCTACACCGCCTCACACCGCGCAGCCAGAAGAAGAGAGAGCACGGCCTCGTCAGCGGCGATGACGGGGCCCTCGACAGGCGGCCATGTTTTTCCCCCGCCAGAGGTATCCTGGGCGTCGATTCGACAGGTGTCCACAAGGCCGACAGCCTTGGCGGCCGAGGGATCGGCCATGTAGGATGGGTTCGGCTTGAACAAACAAGCCGTCACCGTCCTGCCGCGAGCAGCCCGCTCTCCGATCGCTCCCTTCCCCAACACCAGCGGAAGAAGTGGGCTCTGATTGTTTCCTTTGGCTGCGGGCCGCGTGCCTTCGTTGATGCGCGGGCGGCCCCCCTTTTCGCTTCTCATGGGGACAGGGGCTGACACCCAGTTTATGGCTGAGCCTGGGTCTGTCCGTGAGAATGTTGTGCTGTCAAGCGGCTCCCACACCTTGATCTGTGTTGGTTGAGCCTGGTGTTACGTCTGTCAACTTAAGTGTTGTCAGCAGGGGGGCTCGAAACCTTTTGAGGCACACAGTGCGGGCTTCCCCGGCCTCGCCTTCGCCAGGCCTGGTATCATGTTGGTGCCTCCCACTCCTGGAATATTGGCAAGTGGTCGCAGCTCACATGATTTGGGGTGGTAGTAATATCACTGCAGGGCTACGGTGTGTAGGAACCCATGGGGGCCTTACACCTTGCATGTCCGGCTGCAGAACAACTCCTTCAGCATGTTCTGGAGGGGTGTTCAGTGGGGGGGCTTTTTTCATCGGAAGCCCCCCGTATCAGACCGGCCCTTTCTGTCGGGGTTCCCCCTTGGGTGCGATTGCCTCGTGGGTGGTGCCAGGGTCAGGTGTTCCGACACGGAACGCGCTCCTCGCACGGTTCCAGGTTTGGCTACGCACAGCGGGGGGACCGGGCCAACTATCTACGGTTCCTAGCGGACCTGCGCCACGTGACGGCGGGTGCGTTGGGAGTGTCGTCACATATGACTACGGCAGTATCATATGTCGAGGTGGATGGAGAGAACGCTGAGGCGGGGACTTGTGTTTACACAACCCCACCCGTTTTCAGGTTTGGTACAGACCCTATTGTCGGGGTCTCCAGCTGTGACAGCTCTGGTCAACGAGATCCAATCTCTGTGGACGAAGCAAGCCATCGTCGTGGCGTTCTCCTCCCGGTGTTCTCTGCCCGAGAAGTCGGGAGGGAGGGGTGTAAGACCCAGGCTGGACCTGTCCCATGGGAAGGTTCAGCATTTTTTGGATCGTCTCTTACCTGTTGAACACTGTCAGGTGGGGGTCTGGTTCTCCTCCATAGACCTGTAGGATGCGTATGCGCATCCCCGATCTTCCATCCTAGGGCTTACCTACGCTTCCTTTGCAGGGTTAGCGTATGAGTACCAGAGGCTGCCGTTCGGTTTTCTCTGGCTCCCCGCATCTTCACCAAGTGCGTGGAGGCCGCACTGGGGCCTCTGCGTCGTCCGGGGTTACGGAGTGTTCTGCCCTGATGACGTTCTGGTCCTTCGCGGTCAAGGTGGATCGTCAGGTCTCGTACCAGGCAGGTCTCTACCAGCCTGGGGTTGCTGTAGACTGGTTGTAGAGTATTCCTCTTCCCAGTCAACGGTTGGAGGGCTATGGGCATCCATCTCAGAGCGTGTTGTCAACACGCTCGGGAGGTTCCGTCCTAGGACGGTTACGGCGCTGTCTCACGTCGCGTTTTCACCGACGCCTCCCTCGCTGGTGATGCGAGTCGGGCCAACGCAGTAGGGGGCAGCTGGCAAACCATGCTGCCCGGTCTGCGCTACGTTCAATGTGTTGGTGTTGAAAGCGGTCCTTCTGGTCCACAAATGGTGTTGATCAGGACGGACGATACGACGTCAGTGTCGTGTATCGACAGACAGGGAGGAGTACGCTCCCCCTGTCTGCACCAGGCGGCGGGCGGCTGGCTATGGGCGTCCTCCATCTGCGCGGCCTGAGGGCTCCCCACATCCCCGGCAGGGAGAATGTGGGTGCAGGTGTACTGTCGCGGGGCGGCCCTCATCCTGACGGGTGAGGATTGCGTCTGGACATGGCCAGGCGGGTCTGGGACCGATGCCGTGCCGCCAGGGATTCTTCCCCATACATCTGTTAGGTCAGTTGTTGGGACGGGTACGTTGAGGGGCGCAGGTTCTTGATCCTGATGGTGTTACCATCTGGAATGCGCATGCTCCCTCCACTGTCGCGCTTACGCGGGCAGATGACGTATGTTCCAAGTGTGGTGTAAGGCGGGGGCCGGGACTCAGTCTCCTGCCCCCTGGATGCTGTCCTTAGTTACCTCCAGTCTCTCCTTGATAGACTGTCGGCTTCGACGGTGAGGGTATATGCAGCAGCTATATCCTCCTATCATGAGGGGTTTGAGGGGATGTCTTGTTCAGCCACCCTCTTGTGAAGCGTTTCCTGCTTGGAGCTTCGCTTCCGCGGGCAGATGACGTATGTTCCAAGTGTGGTGTAAGGCGGGGGGCCGGGACTCAGTCTCCTGCCCCCTGGATGCTGTCCTTAGTTACCTCCGGTCTCTCCTTGATAGACTGTCGGCTTCGACGGTGAGGGTATATGCAGCAGCTATATCCTCCTATCATGAGGGGTTTGAGGGGATGTCTTGTTCAGCCACCCTCTTGTGAAGCGTTTCCTGCTTGGCGCTCGACGCGTTAAGCCGGTGCAACGCTCCTTGGCTCCGACTTGGGATCTTCAATTGGTCCTCGGTCGGTTGTCCTTGGCCCCGTTTGAGCCGCTCGAGCAGGCGCCGTTGGGACAGCTGTCCTTCAGGACCGCGTTCCTTCTGGCTGTCACTTCCGCTAAATGCGTAGGTGAGCTCTGTGCTCTCTCGGTACGTCCAGAGTGCCTGTCTTTTCGGACCGATTGCGGTGTCACTCTGCGACCTGATCCTGCTTTCGTGCCTAAGAATATCCGGAGTTCCTTCCGCTCCCGGGATATTGTGGTTCAGGCGTTTCGTCCTCCTCCTCACACTAGTGAGTTAGATGCGGGCCTTCACCTGTCATGTCCAGTCCGTGCTTGGGGATTTACCTCAGCCGTACTCAGGATTTCAGGGTTACCGACCAGCTTTTTGTCTGTTACGGTGGGGCTCGTGCTGGTAAGGCACTGTCGGAGCAGCGCCTGTCCCATTGGTTGTGCGAGGGTGTTACCCTCTGCTACACGTTGGCTGGGCAGGATCCCCCTGGGGGCGTCAGGGCGCACTCCACTCGTGGGGTGGCTGCCTCTGCCGCTCTCCTGGGTGGGGCCTCGGTGGAGGCCATCTGTGCTGCAGCTTCATGGTCCTCCCCGGGCTCCTTTGTAAGGTTTTTCCTCATGGACATGACCGGGGGTTCTGTCTCCCAGGCGGTTCTGGGGTCTGTGGCCTTTCCTGCTTCCCGTCCTTTGGTCGGGTAGCAGGAGTGTATGGGTATGGGCCACAGTGTGTTGAGTCACACGTGGTTCCGCCTGTACGGTGTGTTCAAGGGGTTCTAGTTTCCCTCTTGTTCGCATTCAGGTGGAGTTGACTACGCCCCCCCTTCATTAGGGAGGATGGGGTGACAGGGCTCCCCGCACCCCTTGATGTGGGTTTACGGGTCCTCAGGGGGTACATTTGTCGGGCTTCGCGTCCGCTCTTCCCCATATCTCATACGGCTCAGAGCGGAACGCGATAGCAAATACGGCATATAACGGTAGGTTATGTAGATAACCTAGTTATATTAGTATTGGCTGAGCGTTCCGCTCTGCGCGGCCCTGAGTTCCCTCTTGAGGAATCTTTTCCTGGGACGGGTTTTTGGCGAGGAAGGGTGTGTGGTGACTACCGTCACTGCTATATGGGCGGTGCCACCATGGGGGCGGAGCCCCATACAGGTGTGGTGCATGTATTTTTTGTTCGTAGGGAGATACATTAGGTATCATAGGAGATAGAATATCTCATACGGCTCAGAGCGGAACGCTCAGCCAATACTAATATAACTAGGTTATCTACATAACCTACCGTTAATGGCAGTGTTGTAATAATAACCACAAATCGTTGGACTGAAATCTCATGGAACATATCATACCGTGTGACCACCCATATGTGAATGTTCTACAGTATTTCGTCGCTGATAATGATCGCCTCTGTAAAATATGTGTAGAGCCCTACTCCGCAGAAGAAGCAGAGGCAACGAAACAGCATCATGTTTTTGATTTGCATCACTGTGGTTACGGATTTCATAACCAATCTCTTAACATATCTGCCGCTTTCAATGAAATGTAACAGTTATGTAAACA
>NC_140175.1:35921555-35963989 GCF_963971535.1 Notolepis coatsorum
TTTTCTCTACTTCTCTTTTTTCTTCCTTCCTAGTTCCTCTTCTTCCCTCGTTTGATCTGGTGGTTGCTAGTGGTATTTTGCCCGCCGTCTCCGAGCCTCTGGAGCTCAATTTGCAAACCAAACTGGAACATGTCCCCGACGTACGTGTGTGTGTGTGTGTGTGTGTGTGTGTGTGGTGTGTGTGTGTGTGTGGGTGTGTGTGTGTGTGTGTGTGTGTGTGTGTGTGTGTGTGTGTGTGTGTGTGTGTGTGTGTGTGTGGTGTGTGTGTGTGTGTGTGTGTGTGTTATGTGTGTGTGTGTGTGTGCGCACGTGTGTGTGAGAGTGTGTATGTGTGTTTGTGTGGCAAATAGTAAGTGAATAGAGATACATGTGGAAATAGAGACATGGGGGTGAGATACAGCAAAATGTAGCGAGAGCGATATATATATAAAGATATAGAGATAGAGATAGAGGCAAGGAGGGATAAAGAGAGAGAGAGAGAGATAGAGAGAGAGAGAGAGAGAGAGAGAGAGAGAGAGAGAGAGAGAGAGAGAGAGAGAGAGAGAGAGAGAGAGAGAGAGAGAGAGAGAGAGAGAGAGAGAGAGAGAGAGAGAGAGAGAGAGAGAGAGAGAGAGAGGGAGCTGTTCATCTTGGGGAAATAGACTGAAGGGAGAGAAAGAGCATGAGAGAGAGGAGAGAGAGATCTGTGACGATACGTGTCTATTACAGCACCAACACATCCCCACTGAATGCACTGAGGCCACTAACAGAAAACAAAAAAACAAAGGTCAGTGATGGCATGCATTCACATATGTGTGTTAATAACACATTCTCAACATGATCCCTGTAATAGTAGTCCGCGGGTCATCAACAGTAGAAAACACCCACCATGTCTTCTGCTATAGTTCCATAGTGCTAATGTTACCTCACTTACACCCTGAGGTCATATTGGTCATTAGGAAGGTTTGGCTCCATCTTTGGCTTATGTGATCCACACATTTGTCTTGTATGATCCATGTTTGGCTTGCGTGATCCATGTTTGACTTGTGTGATCCATGTTTGACTTGTGTGATCCATGTTTGGCTTGCGTTATCCATATTTGGCTTGTGTGATACATGTTTGACTTATGTAATCCATGTTTGACTTGTGTGATCCATGTTTGACTTGTGTGATACATGTTTGACTTGTGTAATCCATGTTTGACTTGTGTGATCCATGTTTGACTTGTGTGATCCATGTTTGGCTTGTGTGATCCATGTTTGGCTTGTGTGATCCATGTTTGACTTGTGTGATCCATGTTTGGCTTGTGTGATCCATGTTTGGCTTGTATGATCCACGTTTGGCTTGTGTGATCTAGGGCTGGGCGATATGGCCAAAAATGTTATCACAATATATCACGATAAAAATTTTCATATTGTTCGATATAGATAATTATCTATATTTTTATTAGTATAAAAAAATATAAATGTTTAAAAATTATTATTATTATTTTTTTTAATCCTATATTTTTCCGATTTTTCTCTGTTTTTCTCCCCGTCCCAATTTTAGTCGTTGTGCCAATTCCCCCCCTCCCCTACCTGGTTGTTGTGCGCATGTTCTCCTACTGGTCGGTACAAGGGAACCCTGAAGTCATCCACATGCTTCCTCCGACACATGTGGAGATAGCCAGTGACTCTTTTTCCACCTGGCAGCGAGGATGTCACGCTGCCTTCATCAAGTCCTGCCTCCGCTGAGCAGGTGCCCAGACCTGACCTGACAACGCCAGTTTCCCACCCATGACATGCCCTCCCCCTAACGCAGCCAAACGGGTTAGTATAGCGATCAGCCCAAGCCCCAAGCAATGCTGACTCCGGGAGTCGAGACCGCATCCTCTTGCATTGGTGACGAGCGCAATCTCCGCTACGCCACCTGACTGCTAAATTTTTTTATTTAAACAACAAATGTATGTTTATTTTGCAGCAATTCTTTGTCGTGTCTGCCATATTTAGTGTTACAGCCCCTCACACTCCAGTTCTCAGGCTGCAGCTGGTTTGAAAGCGAAAGTACAAAAAAAAGTGGCTGTGGCTCCAGGGGAGTTGAACAGTTTAGGCTCTGCTCGTTTCTTTTCTATCTTTTGGTGCTTTTTTGATGGACAAACCACCGCACACATGCACCGTGACTTGCGACTGGAGACTAGCTCTGCTAGCACATATAGCCTACTGTGTACAGACAGTTTCAAACTGTATTTTAAATTAGAAAGCAAACTAAATAAATGGACAAGAGAAAAATGTATCTCAATTTGGTCAGTATTGTCATTTGGACAAGCAAAGCCATTACTTTCATTTGCAGGCAAGAACGACAAGTATGTCCACTGTCTCTGGTTTTGAAGCTACCCTGTTGCAGGTCACAATACAAAAAAAATATATATATATTTTTTTGTTGATATTATCGATTGTTATCGATTATTAAAATATATCGCGATAATTATCATTATCGTTTTATCGCCCAGCCCTAGTGTGATCCATGTGTGGCTTGTGTGATCCATGTGTGGCTTGTGTGATCCATGTGTGGCTTGTGTGATCCATGTGTGGCTTGTGTGATACATGTCTGGATTGTGCGATGCAGGGGGGTGATGGATGTACTGCTGGTAATGAGGGTGGTGTGGGGGCTGGGGGTCGGGGAGGCTGGGTAGTGACAGAAAGGGAAATGCCACGTAATTCTCGGTTACGGAGGAGAAGTTCTGAGAAGAAATCCGTTTCCCACCATTGACAGAAATCAAAATAATTCAAGTCCCCCCTGACTGGTGGCTGACGAATACAGCTCGTAAATACTGGAAGCTGTCCCGGGGGAGGCGGAGTAAGCAAGGTACAACCGTACAACCAAGCGGGAAAAACAAACAGCAGGGTCAGACAAGAGACGTCAATACGCCTCCTTCCCCCCGGGGCGTGTGATCTATAGGACTATGGATAATGACTTGTGGACACGTCCTTCCTTCCTCACTCTCTCTCTCTCTCTCTCTCTCCCTATCTCTCTCTCTCTCTCTCTCTCTCTCTCTCTCTCTCTCTCTCTCTCTCTCTCTCTCTCTCTCTATCTATATATCTCTCTCTATATATATATCTCCCTATCTCTCTCTCTCTGTCTATCCCTCCATTGGGAGACAATGACAGGGCTGTGCCGTCCCTGCGGCACTCTCACAATTAAACAATTAACACAATTGTCAATCGTCCTTCTAATGGTACGTGACTGAAATCGAACATTTGTAGTGGAAGTGGCGGGTGGGCGGGGGTTGGATTAATGTTGGGTCTATAACTCATGTAAGCAACACGTTTCAGTGGATTTTCAACAGGCCTCGCCCAGCTGCTTTCGATATTATGTTGTTTTGGGACATTTGAACCTCAGGGAAGTACAACATAAAACACTAGTATAACCGTACATATTTAGATATCAATTACTTTGTTGTCAATATGAAGACAATTGCAATAAGTCGTTTCACTATCCCTTCTAGTTACCCAGCGATTGTGGCCACATGTCTTCATTGTCATTTTCCCGATTTTTTTCAAATTGTGAAAGTACAGAATGTAAGCTTTCAAATGATGTGTCATATGTTGACATCTGAAAATGTTTGAAGAAGATGAGCTCATTTGAATCTTGTAAAACTGTTATTTTTCTAAGTGGTAAGCTGAGAAAACACGTCTCAAAGAAAGGCTACAATTTAACACCTGTGCCGGTTTGTGCTGGGTGTGAACAATAGCCCCCTACAAGCCGCCCAGCCACTCCCCTCACTTGAATAGCATTAACATAAGCTGTCATTAAGTGCTGCCACAGTAAGTGCTGTCATGACTGTGAAAATAGTTGTTATACAAGCTTAAAGTAGAGGAATAGAATATAATAGAATAGGAGCGGCTGGGTGGCGCAGTGGGCAACCTCACTAACGCAGGAGATGCTAGTATCGAGCCCAGCTCTCGGCGTTGCTTCCGGCTTGGCCGGCCGTCATACTAACACAATTGGCAGTGGGTGGGGATTGGACGTTGTGGACAGCGACTCCTACAGGTCAGTTGGGTGACGCCTGTACAGCAGAAACAGGAAGTATCAGGGGCAGCGTGAGCCTCCCACTAAGGCTGAGCCCGAACCCTGTTTTTAGGGTTCGAACGTTCGCCAGGGTTAACGAACGAACGTTCGAACGTTCGTTTTTTGTAATTTTTTTAATAAAAAAAAAAATGTATTACATTTTCTTTTTATATAATTTTTATTTTTTTTGTATTATCGATCCTACGGAGGGCGGCATTGCATAATCTATTGGTGAAAAAACATGTTGTTTACAGTGGTGGCTGTTCATGTAAACATGTAATTAAACAAAGCACTCAGAAGAAAATAAACAAGCTACTGAGTACTGCATAAAGTTCCTACTTATGATAAACAATAGCCCTTGCACACCGCAGTCACGTAAGGGGCTAGATAAACAAATGCATTCGTTTTGTGGCATTAACGTTAATAACGTTATATAGTTAGTGACGTGTTACACGTTCAATAACAGGTATTCACTCTTGGTCGACGGGAAGGAGAGAGGCGTGCGCCTCGGCTCCTTCCACCGTCACCTCGGAACGGGGGACGGCAGAGAGACAGAGAGACACCGGCGGGGTGCCGCCGGGCTCCCAACACGCCTGCCGCCCGTCCGCCCTCGGCCAGAGTTGTTTACAACGCAACCACCTCCCGCCATGAAGCTCGCGCTCCGTGGCCGAAAAAGGCATAAGATCCTTCCTCAGCGGGGAGCTACGGAGTCTATTCACTCTGTTGTGCTTCTCGGTCTCGCAAGCAGATAAATGTATTGCCGGAAGTAAAAAAATAAAAAAAAATTGCCGATTGGTGGTAACAGCAGAGGCGGGTGCAAGCGGTGTGACGTAATTGGCAGAATCGCCTGTCAATCAAAATGGTTCTATTGCATTGGTTGAGACAATAGTATCCAGCTACAGCCCGACAGAGACCACACTGGTTGAGCCGAGCGCACTCGGGGGACGCGCCGCTTCACATCGCCTCAACGTCGCGCGCCTGCCTTTTTTTTTTTTCACCGAACATTCGAACCTATTAATTAAAGTCCGAATGTCAACGTAACGAACGAACGTTCGAACGTTCGAACGTTCGGGCTCAGCCTTACCTCCCACGCGTTACTCCTTGCCACTGAGAGTTCGAGCTGTCTGGTGAAAAGATGCGACAGGCTGCCTCCTCGTGTACCGGAGGGGACACGTGATGCAAGGCTTCTATCCTCACTACAGCCAACCAGTGGGAGGCATAGTCTAGCAACATTCAAGACAGGGGAGGGGAGAATTGGAATTACGAAATTGGGATGGGAGAAAAATTTTAAAATAAGGAGAAAAAGTGGATAAAAAAAAAGAATATAATAGAATAGAATATAGTATTTATTGTCATTATACTTCATACAATGAGATAAATAACTCACAACTTAACTCATTGACTGCCGGGGATTAGCCATGGCCCTGTGGTCGCATTGCCACGCTTTTAAAGATAGGACTGAGTCACCTTGTTTGTAGAGCTATAACTATATTCTATATTATAGCTATGGATACAATACTATGGCCCATTTGACATCATCTATCTATCGTTCAATATGTGAGAAATAATAAAATTTCCCATCTATACGTTCCTGTGTTATACCGTGGTGAATATAAGTATGGTTTAAGAGCGGTCTAGGGTAATTCATGAAATCCTGAGTTAAAGCCCTATACGTCGATTCCACTATAGACGTTGCCATTTCTTGCCTGTATACCCGAAATCAAATCTATATCATAGGTATTATGTTCCATCATGAATGCATGAAAGGGGGGGGGGTCGTTTCTGATTATTTGATTGTCAGTAACGGCATTCGCATTGAACACTAAAAACACGTATCAGCCCGATTGGTGTAAATGCATTGTAGGCAAGCTAAAATTGACGTCAGATCATTCTTACCTGTGATATTCCAAAAATTATATTCCAATTGTTTGATCGCCATCTGGTATATCCAATGTCCATTTGGCCCACGGCATAATCCACCACAACATATGGATTGGGGTTATTTGACGCGCTTCGATGGAACCGGCAGAAGACTGCCCTCGCCCGACAAGGAAACATGAAACCGGAGACGTTTTGCTGTCCCACAGAGAAAGATACAAGGGTATAAAGGGTGCTCGATACCGCCGTCTAGCGTGATGGGTATTACATTATCAGGCTGATTCCCCATGTTAACCCTGTGTCCGTGTGCCTGTAATGAATATAAATATTGAATAAAATAAATAACGATCAAATAACGAGTATACTCGTTGTTGGCGTTCAACGATTGGCGCCCCCAATAACGAGTATACTCGTCGTTGGCAGTGAATGAGTTACACAATAAATCGCAGTATCACAAAAATGCAATTATCACAGCAAACAAAGTTGCTTGCAGTCAGTATATCCATAGGATGAATAAGTATAATTACATTGCACTTAGTGGATAGAGGAGTATGACATGTAAAACCACCCAAAATAAGCAGTGCTTGGTTTGTTTGTGTTTGATTATGTAAAATCACTAAATGAATGGTAACTATTACCATTGTATTACTATAAAATTGTCTTTGTTTCTAAAAACGTTTTGTGTACATATAGTATACCTCTTTTGAAAGTGACGCAAGTTCAAAACTGATGCTTGTTGGCTGTTTGGTTTTATAACCCGACATTGGAAGCACGCAGGGTGTCAAGCAGGGTGTCAATCAAACAGCGGCCATTTTAGCTTTCAACCGATGTGCTGCAATGGGACGTCCGAGGGCAACAACTTACCCATAAATAAAGCAGAACGTCGCACGACAGACCACAGAAATCAAGTCATCGGTGGAAAATCAACTACCCTCCGAGGCAGAGTCATCGACAAAGTCCATTATGTACTCGTTCATTAAATCCGATGAATCAATTGCTGTTCCTGAAGCCGAAAGATTGTTCACAGCTGCGGCGAGCTTCTCAATAACATCAACAGAGCCATGTGTGCTATTTATGGGCGTCGCTCTAAACTCAGAGGCCAACCAAAGCACTCGTCTTGATTCACATGCAAATTTAACTCTGCCCCCCACGCAATGACCAAAGTCACACACAAACAGCCTTTTTTAAACAAAGACATTTTACTATTAGATATACTATATCTGATCGCTTTTATAGTAAATATGTTAAACCTCTTAACATGCAACGGCCCACATGTGGGCCCTCTTGGGGACGATTTTCCCACCGGCACTTTGGCAACCTCTCGGGTGTGCCTATTTTTTTATAAAACTTTTTACATTGGTTGCACCAGTGCGCCTAACTTTTTCATTTAGGTGCACCAGCACATAATTTAGGTGCACCCAAACATTTTCACTGCGCCTTTTGCCGCTGCAATAATACATTTTAAGCATTACCTTTATTCATTACCTTTTTTGTCAGTTTCCATACACATTAGTAATTTCTTAAGATGTTATGTAAATTATTGTAAAAAATAACATTGTATTACAGTTAGCTCGCAAAGTCCAATCCTTCACCTTTTTATGTCTATTTTAACACATTCAGCTCAGCTCCAGTTAGAGCTGTCCCAAGCCTGTTTTTGGGATTCGAACATTCGCCAGGGTTTTTCGAACGGATGTTCAAACCATAGTTTTTAATCATGCAAACAATTTGTTCCTAAATAGGGAGGTGTAGTCTGATGTCACTTTGGACCACCTGCGAGGTCCACCCGTATAGGGATTTTGTTAGGATTAGGAGGCGAGGGAAGGAGAGGAGAACCCAATATGCAGACCGGGAAGAGAGGAGGCAGAGACGGCAGGGTAACATGGATATATATAGGCTTTACTAGGAAGACGACACGTTACAAAACGGAACATAAATGGCTCAGCCGAGCTGGCTCTAATACAAAACGAAAGTGAAGACACGAGAAACAAAAGAGGAATGAAAACGGAATACTTAGACTACTTACAACACTTAGGACAATAAGTACGACTTAGTACGACAAGGGGAAACATCCAGTCACACGGCACTGAGATGTGGTCGCAAAATGCAACCAAAACGGGCGCACCCTGGAGCCCTGGCCCTATTTGTTGCCTCTCGAGCCTCTACCTACGTCAATCATTTGGCGATCTCGAAAATTATTGGACAGGGTTGTAACCAATGAGTAGGGCTTTCCAATGGTACCCCACGTTGGAATGACCGAATCAGGGATCTAGGTGAAAAGTCACAAGCCAAAACAGGAAGATAATTCTCTGTTGAATGCATTGAAGTCTACGATAAAATCATTTTCTGAGCCCTCTCACCTTTTACCAAAACCGCTTCTACTCACTCATTTCTGAATGAATTTTTATGAACATGACATATACTACAAAATACTTCAGGCTATGGACCCAGGGTGTCTTTTCAGCCATACCAATGTTTTTGGAAATACTACTTTTGGACTACTAACTACTACAGAAACACGTGAGTAACACGTTTTTCTACAACTCAAGTTCAGACCTATGTTACTCTATTTCATTAGCACTAAAAGTGAGTTTTATTGTATCAGAAACCTCAGAATGTCATCTTTCAAAAGAGACCAGGCTCATGCATGTGCTATAAGTATAAAGTATAGTATTTTGGTTTGCAGAAAAAGTATGCAGTCCTTAAAAACTAAAACTAAAATGGCCAATTTTGGGGGCGCCTGTTACAATCAAACTGTGATCATATGAAAAAACAGGAACAAATATATATATTTTGGTGTGACTTGCGGATGTAATGATGACGAAGACCGTGATCAACGTGAAGAGAGTCAGACTGAAAGACCTCTCAGACAGCATGAAGAGAGCCAGACTGGAAGACCTCTCAGACAGCATGAAGAGAGCCAGACTGAAAGACCTCTCAGACAGCATGAAGAGAGCCAGACTGAAAGACCTCTCAGACAGCATGAAGAGAGCCAGACTGAAAGACCTCTCAGACAACATGAAGAGAGCCAGACTGAAAGACCTCTCAGACAGCATGAAGAAAGCCAGGCTGACAGACCTCTCAGACAACATGAAGAGAGCCAGACTGACAGACCTCTCAGACAGCATGAAGAGAGCCAGACTGGAAGACCTCTCAGACAACATGAAGAGAGCCAGACTGGAAGACCTCTCAGACAGCATGAAGAGAGCCAGGCTGACAGACCTCTCAGACAGCATGAAGAGAGCCAGACTGACAGACCTCTCAGACAGCATGAAGAGAGCCAGACTGAAAGACCTCTCAGACAGCATGAAGAGAGCCAGACTGACAGGCCTCTCAGACAGCATGAAGAGAGCCAGACTGAAAGACCTCTCAGACAGCATGAAGAGAGCCAGACTGACAGACCTCTCAGACAGCATGAAGAGAGCCAGGCTGACAGACCTCTCAGACAGCATGAAGAGAGCCAGACTGACAGACCTCTCAGACAGCATGAAGAGAGCCATACTGGAAGACCTCTCAGACAGCATGAAGAGAGCCAGACTGACAGACCTCTCAGACAGCATGAAGAGAGCCAGACTGGAAGACCTCTCAGACAGCATGAAGAGAGCCAGACTGGAAGACCTCTCAGACAGCATGAAGAGAGCCAGACTGACAGGCCTCTCAGACAACATGAAGAGAGCCAGACTGGAAGACCTCTCAGACAACATGAAGAGAGCCAGACTGGAAGACCTCTCAGACAACATGAAGAGAGCCAGACTGGAAGACCTCTCAGACAACATGAAGAGAGCCAGACTGACAGGCCTCTCAGACAACATGAAGAGAGCCAGACTGGAAGACCTCTCAGACAACATGAAGAGAGCCAGACTGGAAGACCTCTCAGACAGCTACACAGGGGAACACAACTATCTGCATGGAGAGCACAGCATTAGACCCTAGATGTTGAACTATGCCCCACCTGGACAACGGCTGGTCTTCCACAGGCTGAAGGAGAGATCAGTGCAGTTGCACCACAACTGCAAGCTTATGTAAGCTTAGATGTACGTTTGTATATGTGTGTGTGTGAGATAGATATTTCTAAAACACCTTACTGTAGGTGTAAGTTGTGTGTGTGTGTGTGTGTGTGTGTGTGTGTGTGTGTGTGTGTGTGTGTGTGTGTGTGTGTGTGTGTGTGTGTGTGTGTGTGTGTGTGTGTGTGTGTGTGTGGGTGCGTGTGTGTTCAGATATACGTTGTGTGCGAAAAAGATAAAGCTAGTGAATGTGCAGGGCTCTGTTGCTTTTGTGAAAACAGGATGAGACCCTATATTTAGGATTTTTTCTCTCTACCGCTTAACAGACCCATTTCACTGTGGATGAAACAGGAGCTAGGGGGATGGGTATCACCAGCCCCACACAGCCAACAGGAGAGCCTGGTGAGCTGACAGACAGCTGAGCTGGAACAACCACTGGGAGATCTCCTGGGGGACTCTTTCACTGAACCAGTAGCTGCATGGCCCAGCATTGGGATGGAGACTTAATCCTTTCACTGCCACACTACAGAAGGTTAACCCTTTACTATCACACTACATACCGTTAACCGTCTGTAGTGTGATAGCAAAGCGTCAACTCATTGGACGCCAGACCCGAAGATAGTCGGGTTAACTCGCTGACCGTTCAGCGCCAATCACGAGTATAGTCGGGTTTGAATCGTTATTTCTTTTATTAGCGATATCCATTCATTTTCATCCATCCAGCCGGATGTTATCATTGGGAATGGGTCTGAGCTCACAAAAGGGCAAATACCGCCCCCTACGCCTTCCGGCTGGTATTGCACTCCACTGGGAATGGTATAGTTTTTTTTCTGGGACGATCCTAGCCGTGCGGGCGTGGTTTAAATAATCAGGCGAGGTAACCTGATTTCAACGATACATCTGCAACACTTTACACATTACATCAGATACAAGGTAAGAACATTATATATAAATTTGATCGTTGATCTAATATGTATTTCTACCCGATCGACGCTGTATCTGTGTGTGTATGTGTGGCTGTTTTCCGTTGGGTGGGAGGAGGGGGGGGAGCGGCACGCCGGTCTAAACAACATTGCATGCGTGCACGAGGAAGGATAATAATTATGATCTAGCGTTGATTTCAGGAAGATTCGATAATCAGCCAAAAAATTACAACGTGTTTTGTGTATTCCACTAAAGGGCTATTATAGCGTCTGATTAAAGCTTTGATTAAAGCGGTGGCGCTCTAGCGCCCTCTGGCGCACTTAAGCGTGGCGGTCAATGAGTTAACCTTCTGTAGTGTGGTAGTGACAGGGTTAACCTTCTGTATTGTCGCAGTGAAAGGGTTAACCATTTGGTAGTGTGGCAGTGAAAGGGGTAAACTGACATGTACAGCAAAGAAACCTCTATTTCACTCACTAGCTGTCCTCTGAAGTGGTGGAAAGAAAATGCTTGATTTTACCCCATTTTAAATGAGTTTTTCAAAATACCGTGAGCCCAGTGTATCCAACCGAACCGTGAGCTGAGTGAATCATTACACCTCTATCTATTTAGGAGGAGGGCTCCTTGGAACACTGTTAGATGTTAGAAAGCTATCTAGAAGGCCAATGGTTTCACTGTGTTGTTTACAGTACATGTGCAAGGCCTACAATTATGTTCCCATTATATTTACTATGCTAATAAATATAGCCTTGGTTTACTGTACATTTGGCTCATAAAAACAACATAAAAATACTTATGATGGCATGATACAGAATAGTTATTTACTATTATGTAGTTTTTCCTCCCAAAATTATGCCGTTCAGCATTATAGTAGGAAAACAGAAGTGACAGGGATGAAAAGCAAGTGTGTTCTTCCCTCAGGTTATTTCTTTCTGAAGGAGCCAATGTTACTGTCCCCTGGATCCTGTGGCGCTGGGGAAATAGTGCTGACATCATGAGGCAAGCATGCACAATAAAAACCCTTGCAATGCAATTTCCCTCCAATGAGTAGCAAGTGATTTAATGCTTTGGTTGCGAAATAATAATAATAATAATAATAATAATAATAATAATAATAATAATAATAATAATAATAATAATAATAATAATAATAATAATAATAATAATAATAATAATAATAATAATAATAATAATAATAATAATAATAATAATAATAATAATAATAATAACAATAATAACAATAATAACAATAATAATAATAATAATAATAATAATAATAATAATAATAATAATAATAATAATAATAATAATAATAATAATAATAATAATAATAATAATAAAAATAATAATAAAAAAATAAAAAAATAATAAATTAGCTATTTCAAAGTTAGCTCTTTCAGGTTCGAAAACAAGGTTTGGAATTAGTCCTCTGGCCCCCCCTCCCAATGTCCCAGTTCCGTCAAGACCACAGGAGTGATGGCAGGCAACCAGAATATACTGTAGGTATGAGGACTCTTGTCAAGAAGGAGAGAAGTCGAAAAAAGAGAGAGAGAGAGAGAAAAGAAAAGCAGATAAGCACTCTGTCAACCTGTTACAGAACGGGCCTTTCATTCATCTGAACCGCTGGTCCCCCCGCAGCCCCCTCCTGCTCGCTCCTGAAATGCACACCTTCCTTGTAAAAATGGAGTGGAGTTTATTGACGACGATGGAGCCTCGTGGTGAGTCTCCCTCGCTGTTACCCTCAGGCCGGTGCTGCTCGGCAAATGCAGAGCAGCACCATATGAAACACCCCTCCTTTTTTTATTGACTTCATGAATATTACAAGTCATAACTCGTGAAAGATTTGCCCGGGCCATAAAGATTTGACTTGTAGTTAAAAGTTCCATCGGTGGAGGCTGAGGAGGGAGGGAGGGAGGGATGGAAGGATAAAGAGGGGGGGGGGGGGGAGAAAGAGAGATAGAATATGCACGCTGAAAGTTTGAGTCATTCTTTTGGTCTGGTGCACTTAAACAGGTTGGGAGTGTAGCTCTATTCAGAGAGAGAGAGAGGGGAGCGAAGGCAATGTGGTGTAAAATTGGTTATGAATTTATGCATCATGTTAGAACAAGCCCTGAGAGGGGTGCATACGGAGATAGGGGGGCGGGTAGGTGGGGGGAGGGAGGGAGAAATAGATGTAATGAATAGAGAATAGAGGATTTTTCCATTTTCAGCACCACAGGCAGAGATCTCCACAGTTGAACTTAGAAAAGCCCCCCCCACCCCCCCCCATCCACTTCCATACACTTAAAAAACATATATTCTTATATTCATATATAACTCTCTCTTCTTTACACCTCATACAGGCAACACATTTCTTAATGAAATTCAAGCATACCTCATTTTACTGTCGGGTCACATCATCACCACCTTTTACTCCAGGACTTCACATGATCAGGAACTCAGAGTGCACTCTCCTTCAAAATAAAGCACTCACAACACACCTTTTCACGTTTGTTTTATAATCTCTAGTGATATCTTATTTGTTTTTAGTATGCTTCAAATGTCTGCATACCATGTGGTTGTTTTCTTGTTTGGTTTTTGCTATTCATTTTAAAGGTCCCATAATTGACTCCTTTTCAACAGGTTAATATAGGTCTCTGAGATCCGCTAAACATGTATTTTAATTTTGGCTGAAAATACCACTCAGATTATGAATTATAGCATGCCTCTATAGTCTATACCTCTGTTTCAGGCCATGTCCACTCGTACATAGATATCTAAAATGATTTTTAAAAGATTATTAATCAAAAAAAGGTATGTTCATGCCAGAAAATCTATCCGTCCACAACAACAACGGAACAACGCTGACATGAACTGACCTGATGGCAGGCTGCAGGGATCTCTCCATGGTCCTGATTTCAGATCAAATAAAATAAATATATGTATAAAGTAGGCATAGACCAGTGTTGGAAAGTGGGAAACTTACTCAGGAAGTTTAATTAGTTAGTTATTACTGATTGCACCTTTAAAAAGTAATCAAATTATGTCACTGATTACTTTGTATCAAAGTAACGTTGTACTTTGTTACAATTACCGGTTACATTACTAGCTACTTCCGCTTACCCAAAGTGGATCTGCTAATCCAGTGAAATGTGACACCCATCTTCCGTTGTTAGCTGTCTAGATGTCAGCTGTGGTGGAACAAGTGTGGCCTTCAAATTAGCTTCTATCACAGCATATCTCTCTCTCTCTCTCTCTCTCTCTCTCTCTCTCTCTCTCTCTCTCTCTCTCTCTCTCTCTCTTGCTCTCACGCTCTGTATCCATCAAACGTATTCCTCTGTCGGCAGCTTGACATTGTTCTCTGTGGGTCTTTTCTCTATGATGCGTCATAATGAGTCATGACTCAACCATGGAAATAGGTAACATCTCCCCGAGGAGATACCAGCGACAAGCTTCTTCAGACCTCCTCCACTCACGGGTAGTATTTGCGCTGATCTTTGATCAGTTTCTGTTGTTTCTCTGGAGTACACCCATCACTGGCACTGGTAGAGGCTTCTCTGTCAGCGTCAGGTTTTTTTATGCATCAAATTTCACATTGTCCGTGTCGGATGCTTCATCAAATTAGATGTCATACTTTTCACGGCCGGCAATGTTCTTTGCATCATTCACTGAGACAAATTAGAAATGATAATACATCCAGCTATTGGACGTGTATGTCTCTGCATCACCCTTCATGCTGCTTTTTGGCTAGTAGCTGGTCGTGACCTCTCTCTGACCTGCCGGCTCGCATTCACATGTCATCTATCAAGGGCCAATTGTAAAGGTAATATAACATTATAAGAGGACCAAAAAAACACATTGCATTTTGGCAACGATGTAACACAGTAACGTAGCATTATTTGGAGTAGGAACTGTAATATACATTTATATTTTAGAAATTGTAAAACCTTACTTTACTCATTACTGGGAAAGTAATACAATTACAGTAACACTAAGTTACTAAGTTACTAAGTAATGTTATTGCCCAACACTGGTGGACTATCTAGCTTAAGTTTTGCTTTATGTTAGTGATGGTGGATGCATTCTGCAGCGTTACTTAGATTAGTAACTGTAATATAATTACTATTTTTTAGGTAAAGCCTTGCTTTACACACTACTGGGAAAGTAATAAAAATACAGCACTTGAGTGGACAGCGGTCATTGATCATGATGTTAACATTTTCCAAAAGCTCCATTTTAGCTCCGTTTCACCCATCCACACATACAAGCAAAATCTTTTAAAAATATCCACCCTGGAAGGCGTTTTCAGTAACCTAAAACTCTGTTTTCCATCATTTTTCCGTTGGGGGCCAGAATGCAGAGAAAATACTATGTTTTCAAAAATATATGCACAACAAGGCCTCAGTCCTGTTCTTGATGGGCTGTTTCTGTGTTTGAAGCTTCAAATGCAATTGAGCTGCTGCTCCCGCTGCTCTGTTATGGTAGCGTGCATGGCTACCAGAATTCAGATCTGTTTGTCAAACTAGGCATTGCAGATCAACTATGACTCAGTATCCAGCAATTTCATATCCAACCACTTGAAATGTTGTCTGAAACATATTTCAGGTTCAAAAAGAAAAGCTGGGACCACCCATATGAGCAGTGAGCATACTGTGATTGGTGTGATTATTTTTTACGTTGATTGTGGCTTCAATTCTGAATGGCTTGTGTTAAATAGGGAGGGTCCTTGTCACAGCTGCACTGCAGAGACTGCACTAAGTAGCCTACATATTTCACATTTTCTCAGTGGCGAGACCCTCAATGCAAAACACAGGAACAGGCCACGTTTACATTAGGGGACATCTTAACACTTTCAGTGCCAGCCATAACGTTGATTAATGTCCTTGAGTGCCATCATCCACTTCAATGTTAGCGTTAAAAACGCATAATCTATGTTTTAAATGATGGCTATGTGTCTAATCTTCCCGTTGCTTATCAATGACTTGTTTGCAGTCAACATTGTCGAAACTGATTGTTTTTTAATCGGTTCATATCCTTTTTATAGCATTTCGAAAAGCTATAGTTTTCTCGTAAATTTTCGGAAAATAGAAAGATTCCCTCATAAACGGCATTTATTGGAATATTCTCGAATACACTACACACGTTGTCATTTGTCGGCCTATTTATGAATAGTTTTCAAATAAACACTAGATTATCGATAGTATATGTGTACTTATGCATGCTATAGAAGCGAGCTGAGAAATCGATTACCTCATTTCCTCAACATCACACACACACACACACAGACACACACACACATATACACATACGGGACACGCTGTTATCTCAGTGAATACAGCTCTGATTATCCTAAAACTGGTAACATAGACTCCTTACCTTAGATCAGATGTTCTCCAAAAAGATTATTTCAATTCCTGATCGCCATTCCAAATATCGATCGCGTTTATTGATTGATTATTGGCTGCTGTAAATATATATTCCAGGCTGCTTTCCAACTCGCGATCACTTCCCTCATCATCAGATCCCTCGCCAGCATAATGGAGCGCGGAGGCTCCCCCTCCACCGATCCACCAGTATAATCGAATGGCCTGCAGTTACACAGGGATATACGATAGGGGGTGGTATTTTCCCATCGGAGCTCCTAGAGGGACTGCTGTACCAACGGGAGACTCGGTTGATGAAATATGAATTCAGATCGCTAATAAAAAAATCAAACAACAATTTGCGTCGTCGGCACTCAACGGGGGACATGAAAAGACGACATAACACGTCGCTGGCACTCAAAGTGTTAACAAGCGGGCAGAAAAGTGGCAATTTTTTTACTTGAACTTGAGGACTGCATACTTTTTTTCCAAACCAAAACAACATACTTTATACTTATAGCACATGCATGAGCCTGGTCTCTTTTGAAAGATGACATTCTATTCAAGTTTCTGATTCCAGAAAATAAATTCACTTTTAGTGCTAACGTAATAGAGTAACATAGGTCTGAACTTGAGTTGTAAAAAAACGTGTTACTCAAGTAACTGTAGTACTGTAGTAGTTAGTAGTCCAGAGGTAGTATTTCCCCAGAAGGTGGTATGGCTTACAAAAAGCCACATTCATTGGTTACAACGATCCACAATAATTTTCGAGATCGGATCTAGATTGACGGAACTACTGCAGCCTGAGTCGGGAGTGGTATTTTGCGCAATACTGTGTACTTTGCACAAGCCTCAAATACCGGCATGTAACTCGAGAACCGCTGAACGGATTTTGTCGGATTTTGACGCTATCGACAGGCAACAAATAAGCCTTCAATTTGATATTGTATTACAAAATATGCACACCCAAGCCACTAGGGGTCGCCAAAGTGCCGGTTGCAAAAAATCCGAAAAACATCCCATATGAGGGATGTTGCAGCTTAAAAGGTTTTAACGTACTGTATTTTTGTTTGACGTTCTCTGTAAAGTGTCTTTGAGTTGCTAAGAAAAGTGCTTCTTTAAATAAATGTATTATTATTACTATCTGCACAAAGCAGCTTTCTTTCTTTAATCATTCCTTTGCACTTGACAAAAAAAAGGCTTAGCTCACAGCTAAGTGGAGAGCGGTGCTTTCCCCTCTCTGATGTGTGGGTGGGTGGGGGCTGTGGTCCATCATCCATGGCCGCGATGCCTACCGTGCCGTGCATATCATCAAGGGGCTGATGCACGCTCCGTCGCCTCCACACTCTCTCTGTTTAGCAGCCAGGCCTTTCAAGTGAAAACGCTTCATAAAACACCTTGAAATGCGGGATTCGCCTGCCCAGACAATCAGGCAAACAATCTCCCAACCCTCAACCCGCCAAGTTCAATAACCGCCCCCCGCTAGCTAGGTACTTCACATAGACACATCAAATGAGTTCAGTCCAATTATGTAACTTTTTGACTTCAATTTAATGCATTTCAAGGGCCAACCATTTTAATGTCTCTTATCTGTGTGTTTTGTTTAGTTTTTTCTCCTGAAAGTGGTAAATTAGCACCTTTCGTGCAAACATTTCAAGCACATAATTCTAATCGTTCCAAACAAGGACATAGATGTTCATGCAGAGTGTATTGTGTCCAAGCTTCAATTGTTGCCATGGTAATCGATGCCAAAATTAGTAATCATGTTTTTTTTACACCTCCAAAAATAATTGGAATAATATCCCAACATTATTGACTGAATAATATAGTGAATCCACATTCATCAGTTCTTCTCAAACAAGGATATTAGGACTCAGAGAACACATCTACCTATAGCTCTCATCTACCCGTGAAACACTTGTGCTTGTCTTCAGCAATGAATGAGTATTTGAAGAAGATATGCTTATTTGAATTGTGTTACACCTCTAGTCTCAGAGCAGAGACAAGCTGATAAAAGAAGTTTGGCTGATTTTTAACACCTTGGCAGTCAGGTACTAGGTGTGAACAATAGCTCTTATGTCCACCACTAATCACTCCCCTAACCACTGGATTAGCTGTCATCTGTCAGTAGCCCTTTTCACCATAATAATAATAATAATAATAATAATAATAATAATAATAATAATAATAATAATAATAATAATAATAATAATAATAATAATAATAATAATAATAATAATAATAATAATAATAATAATAATAATAATAATTGGTGCACGTACGCAATGAAACATACTATCAAATTTACATGCATAACTCACGCTGATTAGTTAAGACAAGCTTTCTCTAAGCTTTTGAAAATGTTGGGCAGACCTTGTTGGTAAGGTACAGCCAATAGGAGAGGTACCTCTAAATCCTGAGTACATTTTTTACGAGTTCAGGGCGGCAGGGCAGCCAATTGATGTACCGTGAGCTTTTTTTGTGTGCTTCTTCTCACATTAAGATTAAGATTTGTTTATTAAGGACAATGCAAATTAATGAACATCATTTACATGTGTATGCATAACATCACAGCATGATAAGGACGTAAATATGCCGGGAATAGCACAGGGCTAATTTCCACCCGTAGTCCTAACATAAAACAAACACAAAACGGACCATACAACGTTCATTCATAAAAACTGACATCACTGACATGACCACACTAACATGACATTCAGTCAGTACAACATCACTAACATCCCTAATGAGTGCATATTTGGCTGTCTAACAGCCATTTCCTGAGTTGGCCCTTAAAGGTGGACAGGGTGGGACATTCCCTTAAGGGGACCGGAAGGCTGTTCCATGTTCCACTTCCCTTTATCGATAGACAATTTTTGCTGAAGGCGGTCTTTCTAAAATGGACCTCACAATCCCCTCTGGTGTTTGATCTAGTGGCTAATCCAGTGTTCCTTTTCTCATGGATAAACTCCTTGAGAGGGGGAGGGGCTAATCTGTGCAGGCATTTATATACAAAGCAGGAACTTTTATAACGTCTGATGTTTTCAAAATTTTAAATTTGATGCTTATCCAGGATTTTACAGTGGTGGTATGAGTACTGTTTCCTGTCATATACCTTCAATGCTCTGTGTTGCATATTATTTTAATCAAACATAAAACATGAAGCCTATTATTATTATTATATCATGTGGTCAGCCTTTGTTCTATTCTTGCGACAAATGAGAGTTAGACTAAGCAATATTCCCGTTGGTAGTTTTAGCCCTCTAAAGCCGTGTGTCGTGCCCACGCGACACTAGACATGTTTTTCAAAACATTAAATATCTTTATGACAGAAACTCGAGAACAAAGGCCGGTGACTGCCGATTAGCCAACACAATCACTTGTGTGATTCTAATGTAAATATGACTCTGTCCCAAAACTCAGACTGAACCCAAGAAAAACTGCCATTTTTAAACAAAGGTTTTTACTATTTAGAGATACTATAAGTGTTAGCTGTTACAGTAAATATGTTCTTAAACATTCAAACTGTATAATATGGAAATAAACGAGTATAGTATTGTGAGTAGCGATCTTCAATAAGCCAAAGTATAATTTTTTTTAAGTGCTACCAGAATCAGGGCTGCTACTAGCAATTGTTTAGTCAAAGTAACAGTAATTGATTAAACAAACAATTACTTAACAATTGATTAATCTAGCAATGATTTAATCAAATAATATTCAGCAAAAAAAAAAAAAACATGTGAAAACACAATATTCCTTGACTAAGTTTAACAGAAAATGATTGAGTAAACAGTACAAATCAAAATGCTATTAATTCCATATATTAATTTAACTGTTCTTATTTTGTGTTACTAAACCTGCAAAAAAGGGTTGTGTTTTTAACCCTTTATCCCGCTGTGCTCCCTTTTGAGAATGGATTAGAAAAGCTTCCTAAATTAAATAAATATTACTGCAAATGTATGCCCACCTGGTGTGAAATATTTCCCCTTTTAACAATAAAGCCACATTAGCAAACACCACACATTGGCTATAGGGCAGACATATCTCTATCTCATAAGAAGCCTAGTGTTTGCAGTTGAGTCACATTTGTGATGTAAACTTGTTGTGTATATTGAATACACCATAGCCATCAAAACAATCAAATGCAGATACCTTCTAGCCATTATTCACCACACCCCCTTCCTATCTGTCTCTCCTGTAGTAGATGCAGTAGGTGTAGTGGATGTAGTGGATGTAGTGGATGCAGTGGATGTAGTGGATGCAGTGGAGAGAGAGAAAGATAGAATATAAATATAAATAGAACATACACACTTCAGGGTTGACTTAAGCTTCAGCTGCGGACACGGCAACTTTAAATGGTGCTCGAAGTAAACACTCCAATGAGAAGCCCTTGACGTGTTTTCATGCCGTTTTACATTTGGAAAGGGGCCAAGAGAGCTTCTTAAGGGGAGAAGTCAGAGTTCTGTGACTGAAAAGCCATCTGTTTATCACTGGGCACATTGTTGAAACTCTCTGCGGCGTAGGGTCAACAGCTGCAGAATATAAAACAAATTGAAACGGGCGGTGCTGGGCTGGCCCCTGTCCTCTATTCATGGGGAACTGTGCTATAGGATGGGAACCACAATATCAGCAGATGCCATATGGTCCAATGTGGCGCATGAATTGGCACAAGAACATGGGAATAAGCAGTGGTGACGTTTTGAGATGAGCCAAACACAGAGATAATGTGCATAATACAGAATAGATTTCTCACAGTTTAACATGTCATCATTTTTATTGGTCCTACTTTGACGTTTTACGACATGACAGTGGCTCAGGAGGTAGAGCAGTTGTCTGGTAATCTGAAGGTTATCGGTTCAATTCTGGCTCCTCCCGGTGACATGTCGAAGTGTCCTTGAGCAAGACACCGCTTCCTATGGTTTCCAGGCATTGCGCTAAGCTAGGCTGAACCTCTCTCTGGGGATACTGGATGCACCGAGATGAAACTGATCTTCTCATCTGACTCTGGTGAAGAAGGCAAATTAGTGTATTTCCCAAAATGTTGGGGCAAATGAAGGTCAAGCAGCCCCGGCAGGATGGCCATGTATCAGAGAAGAGAAAGTGGCCAGCGATGCATTGGAAGTGAAACCGGAGACGAAAGTTCGGACAATGCAGACAATCCTGCCCGATCGTCCAGCGGATAGCAAAGCTGACTGGGCCGACCATGTTGGGGGTGCACTATTTTGTATTATCTTTTTCCCCCAAATGTTTCCGTTTTTCTCCCATCCCAATGTTAGTCGTTATGCCAATTCCCAATCCCCTTCCTGGTCGCTGCGCACTCTACCCCCTACCGTCGGTCTGGGAGGGCAGAGACTATCACATGCTTCCTCCGGCACATGTGTAGCCAGTCCACCACTTCTTTTCACCTGGCAGCGCAGATTCTCACTGGGGGGAGTGTAACGTGTGGAAGGGTCACACTACCTCCCCCAGATCCTTCACTCGCTGTGCAGGCGCCCCGACCGAACTGTAGGAGTCGCTGTTTACAACGACCAGGACCCACCCCACCGGCTTTCCCACCCGCTGACACTGCCAATTGTGTCAGTATGGACGACCGACCAAGCCGGAGGTACCGCAGCTGGATTCGATACCACTGTCTCTGCGGTGGTAGACAGATGCTTAGTCCGCTGCGCTACCCGGCCGCCGGGGGTGAACTATTTTAACGCCCTGTGTTTCCGGTGGCCATCTCGGGCTTCGGCTCTGAACGGCCGGCTGGGTTGGGTCTCGTGTTTTCTCGCTGGTGGGGTGTTTGTAACTCGCTGGTTGTAATCAACCGACTGGAGCTGGAGGCCCCTCAGACCAAGACTTTCACTGCAGCAGCCGTTTCCTGGTATTTGTCAGCGGTGAAAATATACTGAGAGAACCCAGATTCAGAACGGTCGCTACTCGCTCCGCTCAGTGGAGGTATGAGGGACTCCAAGGTCAATGGTCTCTAACTACCCACCCTCAAGACCCCTCCGCTCTACATCTTCTGGCCGCCTCAGGCCCACTCCTATCCAAGCTCATCAAAGAGAAGCCGCCTATTCTCTGTCCTTGCTCCACAATGGTGGAACGCACTTTCGTCAGGACAGCTGAAACCCGACCTTAATGTCCTCTACTGTCATGCACTCTTCCTAATATACTAACATACACTCGACACTGCAGCACTCAAGTTTGAACACTTTGATGAACATTGTTACTCAGCTGATAGAGTTGTACCCTTCCTGCTGACTTGACATACAAAACTACATTATGTACATAATGTAAATGTAAATGTAGAACCTATGCGACTGGGCACCCCTTGGCTCAAAGAAGAGCTCATCTCTGTTTTGGCTACACATGCTCTTGCCTCAGCAGCGGGGAAGCCATTGGTGATTTACAACGTGCGCCTCACATTCACCCATTCACTCACATATTAACAAACCCAGGCCACTGCTCTCGGTCGAGCATGACAAAATGGCGTTATCCTCCGGTGCTACCTGTTCTTAGCTTCTCTGAAGCTATAAAAGCAAAGCAGAGAGAGATATATCATTTTTGTAGCAATCCCACTGAACACACCGATACTTCGGTCAATGCAGAAGAGGACAGAACTGGTTTGGCTTCGCACTTGCTTCCTATGAAGAAACTGGAGCCCAAACACTGAAGCAAATCACGTGCCAGGAGAGCATCACCACCTCGTCCAGTCCAGACACGTGACACCTCCCATCCTCTGACTGCGATCTGTGCAGCACTTGACCTCTTTCCCACGAGGGAAAACGGGCACAGAGAACCCTGCAGCACAAACTGGCCCCAACCTGGATGCACACTTCAGTGGAGGCTTCGACTAAGCACAACTGTAAGTGACACAGGGGGTGCACCTCCTCACAGTCCCCTCTCTAGCTGTGAGCTTGCTGCAACAACGGCCAAACGTTTCTACCTCAGCAATGTTTACTGGGGTCCCTCCATCTTGGCTCATCTATTATACAGTGTTTACTAGGGTTCCTCCATCTTGGCTGATTTGTTATACAATGTGTACTGGGGTTCCTCCATCTTCTCTCCACACATCTTCAAACAAGAGCTAGGAAAGACAACACACCAGAAACGGGGAGTGGATTAATCCCCCTCTTGAGCTCGAACTTGAAACCCCCCTGGCCACACAGGCAGATCTTAAGCATGCACGGCAGAGCTCTCATTCCCTGGAGGTGAATGCATTAGCACATCCTCGGCTCCTGCTACATGCTATCTGGGGCTGCACGATTTATGACAGAAATAATAATTGCAATAATGTTGCTTGATATTATGATCACGATTATTAATTATGATGCATGGGATTAACCTACATACCTGCCTACTGTCCCCCCCCCCCCCCCCCCACCCCCCAAAGTGTGCATGTGGTGGACATGCACAGACACACAATGCTTTCTAGGTATATTCATAAAAATGCACTGGGCTATGCCAGTATCTACGCTGACTATCTGCGGTTCTGTTTCGATTGTGGTAAAGAAAAAATGCCCACCCTACTGTATGTCTGATATCATAGTAGATGTCATCTTCCTCTAGTGATACTCCTACTTTTAACATCTTGTCTTTAGCCCAAATAACCATGTTTAGTATATAGTATTTTAGCCCATATCGCTCCTCACAAATATTGTAATAGGAATGTGAAATGGAACGTGCAATGCACATCACAGCAAAGGCATGTGTTAATTATGCATGTGTCAGTGTCGACCATGCTCTTAACACCTTCAATGCACACACAATAATTCAAAATGATAGGCGATTGTGAACTGTTTTCATTTTAAGGAGAGCTCTTTTCATTCCTTCTTTAACTCTGTTAAAGGCTACCAGTGTAAAAAAGAGGGCAGTGATTGGTCAGTCAATATAGCTGAGGAATGGGGAGTGCTCGAATTGATTTAGAAGAGGAGGCATTTTAAATGGAATGTGTCAATATTGCAGGCAATCCTGTTTAATTAATTGAACCTTTGCACTGAAGAACCATATAAGTCTGTGTTGGACAGTTCGTGTATTTGCAGTTGTGAAGTTAATCTAAATCACTTGGTGTGTGGATGTGATATATCACAAAAGAACTCCTCAACCTCGACTGTCTTTAGCCACGAGTGAGTCAATTGTGGAGGCCAATTGCCCCCCCCCCCCCCCAACCCCCCAAAAAACATATGTCACACACTTGTATATCTTTTTTTTAAGTGATGCCATGATGAAGATGCAAATGACCTCTTGTCAGGTTAATTACATTCTATCTTTCCTACAAGAGATGCCAGATAAAGGCTGCACGTTGCCATGAGCGTTTTGGAGAAAACTCTGTTTTTAACCACCTGTGGTCGGCCACACAATTACCACATGGCATCTGTCTATGGTCCTGAAGAGAGTGAAACCTGTGGTCAGACACACAGTTACCACATTGGATCGGTCCGTGGTCCTGAAGTGACTGAAACCGGTGGTCAGACACACAGTTACCACATGGGATCTGTCTATGGTCCCGAAGAGAGTGAAACCTGTGGTCAGACACACAGTTACAACATGGGATCTGTCCGTGGTCCTGAAAGCCATATGGCACAGGAAAAAGGAACTTCATGGTTAGACTCCCTTCTGTCTGGGAGTTATTTTACATTCAGCTGTTGTCCTGTGTGAACTTATGCATGTGTATGGTAAGGTAGACGATGTTCAGATAACCGATACTGGGTGGCATATTGCCCATAGTGCAAGCTTTGAAGCTGTGCACTAACTCATATAACTAGAGTTACATTCATAATCATTGTTTTCTAGCATTGAAATCAATGCATCCTCAAAGCAATATATTAATGTGTAAATCCTACAGACGGAGCAGGCAGATCTGTCGACCATTTTACTGCCGGCAGAGCGCAATGCCTGACAAAATGCTGTGATGTTGTGTTCTCGAACTGTACACAACATCTCTAAAGCTTAGTTCACACTAAGACTCGCTGAAGTGAAACGGCAAGGTGATTGTGTGCAGGCAGATTTGGGGTGGGTCGGGATCAATGGTTCTCACATAGGGATTCATTCTGTAGCATGAAATGGGTCAAGGCCGAATACTTGATGACCCGAGGGGCCGACACGTCCAGGCTGCCCTGGATCTTTTCAAACATGTCTGTTTCCATCAGGCGGAATCTCTGCTCCATCGCCACGTATCATGTATCCTTCCAATGGCATGGAATGAATATATTTGTAGCGTAGATGTCTAAGCACTTGCCTACCATCGCAGAGACTCTGGGTTTGAATCCAGCTGTCAGCGCTACCTCTGGCTCGGTCAGTCATCGCTACGAACAGAGTCCTGGTCATTGCAAACAGCGACTCCTACTGGTCGGTCGGGGCGCCTGTTCAGCAGGGAGGGGATCTAGTGTGAGATAGCGTGAACCTCTGCACACGTTACACTCTCCCAGTGAGAATAAGCGGCTGGAGGAGGAGGCATATGATAGTCTACACACCCTCCCCAGACCGACAGTAGGGTAATGTGTGCAATGACCAGGAAGGGAATTGGCTAACGACTAAATTGGGTGATGGGAGGAAAACTAGAAAGGCAAAACAAATTAAAAGGACGAATAAATTGACATTGATTGTCACTGTTGGACGTGCTTTGAATGATCCTGTCTGTTCTAGGTTTAACCGACCAACGCTTGAGATACAGGGGAGAGAAGTGGATAACATGCTCACTCAAAAGAAGAAAGACTAAAATAAATCATGCTTCTATCATCTGCTCATAACCAGGGCAGGATCCCAAAGGAGCTCCAAAACAATAAATGAAGACAAATTAGCCGCAGTCAGTGCAGTTCAGTGTAATCTGTCAACTTGTTCATTATTCATTATCAAGATGAATATACAAAGACAGTGGCACGTTGTCGTTGTCAGTGTCATGTTGTAGTCGTCAGTGGCCTGTTCAGCGACTGAAGTAGGCAGCGTAGAAACGTGGCTGTGTTGTTTGTATACTCATCTTTATTATGGAGAATACATTGGTTGGATTGAACTCTCCTGAGTGTGAACTGCCTGTCTTTGTATTTCATTCACTGTGGATAAAACATCATGTTGTTTTGTGCATGCTTAGTAATGATATGAGCCAGGATATTGTTATCTTAGTTGCAGTTTTATTTTCACGTTTTTAACGCAGCCACAGTATGAAATTAACCACATTGCAATATATATAGATATATATATATGTATAGTACTATTTATTCATTTATATTATATTTATTACATATTTTAAATTCAGACACCTATTTCATACGTTTTAGAACACACTGTACATCAACACTATCCAGATGTATCATTGTCAAGTGAAAAAGGGTTGCTTAATATATTTTCTTCACAAACATCAAAGCCCTTTATAAAACAGAGACAGGTGCATATACTGCTACAGAGGTGGTCTAAACCAAACCACATGTCCAGTTCTGTATCGTTAGTGGCTTAGCTTGGCATCGCCTTCTGCACTATCTCGCGTACGTGCACGCGTACTGAATAAACCACAAATGTACCTCTAATACCAGTATTAGTCTGACCACACCCCTCATCAGCTTACCTTCATAAGCAGGTGTGTGGTCACCTGCTCTCCTCCTTCTCGCTTTCACCACAAGGAAGAGGTGCCTCGGTAGATCCCCACACTTGACACCATGATGGAAGAAATTGGATTAGGAACAGCTTGGGAAACAAGGATACGTTGACATCATATCTTTATTTTCTCTCTCACTATTTTCGAGAAAATACGGCGATATTGTCTTCGTACTGGAGTGTCTAGAAGATGATGATCATTCTACAAACCCTCCACCGGTTTTCGTATGGGGAGCACGCCGCTGCATGCTTCTCAACTGCAGTTCCTTGCTGTGTTTGTTGGGGTGAAACCTGTCAGGCCACAGCTGAACTGTCGGACATGCCGCTGTTGTGAGGAGCGGTGCGTTCCAGGTTGGGTGAGTAGTGTTTGCTGGCGGGCTCCACTTGTCTGTTAGTGCTATGGGGGCTACTTGACAAAGTTTATGGAAACCGGCCCCAGGCTAGGGTCCTTTGTTTAGCCGTCTAGGCGACAGAAGGCCTTGGTCTGGCGACCATTATAGTTTTAACTAGTGGGCCGCGACCATTGACACTGGTGATCCCTGTGTGTTCTGGACGAGTGGATTCTCTCTGTCACCGTGTTAAGACCCCATCTTTCATATCCAAATGAGAGTATTCCTTCACGAGGGGATATGTGCATGTAATGTGCGATAGCGGCAGATTCATGTTCAAAGTCAGCTATACAGGCCAGTTGGTACTGTGCTGATTCCGCCGGACGTGTTAATGTCACCGTTGTGAAGCGGTGTTGACGTCTTGTTTTCTCTTTTCTCTTAAAAAGTGAGGAGGGTTCAGAACGGCGGCCTGTCTGGGTGAGTGTTATGTCATTGTTTACATGTTCATAGCTTACGGTTAGCCGGTCGGTGGCCTGGCGCGGGGTAGCTTGGCTTCTCGCGCGCCGCCGGGAGCTCGCTCCTGATCGCGTGCGTCGTAGATCGGCGTCTCGCGAGCGGAAGCGATAGCACCCGAACGGTTGGAGCAGCCGTTAGCTTGATGCTATTCTGTTGAACGTGCTTTGATTTTTAACATGTTTTACACTCTTGACCACGACGTCATCCTTGACAGGGGATGTTCGTCGACCCTGCCTGAACCTAGACGGGGATTGCGTCAACAAAGAGGACTGTAGCGACTGGTGGAGCGGCGACGCTGCCCGGATCGAACAACACGGGACGGCTGTGTTCTACGGTGGCTTGTGACTGCACTTCGCTGATCTGCGTTCCGGGCAGGTACGGGGTTGGCCAGACCTCATAAACACGTCTTCTGGTTTTACCTTGCTAAATGTATTGTGAATAACGGTGTTTTTTCCCAAAACGTGTGTTGTTGCAATGCATTTGAGATACGTTGCGGGTTGTGTGTGAGCTGTTTTTGTCACTGGCAGTTAGCTTCTCCGTGCAGGTCGTGATGTATTGATCTGGTTGTTGTGTGAGAAACATCATGGTGTTTATGTGTACCGTGTACTCACTACTAAGGCAACTAACCTATGAAGCTATGCTTGGTGACGAGTGAGTGAAAGAATGTTCTTTCTCAGACTGTAATGACAATGAACAGTGAGTTCACACATTAACAGGTTTTCCTGTTTAACTGGCCGTATTGAGGGTAAAATAGGAGGATTGTGTTTCCCCCCCCGGTTCCCTGGGGACTTTATCACCTCCTATCAGACATGTTGTGCATTAATTGTGTCTTTTGTGTGGTAGGGATACGATGTAACTCTCAGCTTGATTGCTGAGGTTGTGCTAAATCTGCTGGAGAAACTTATTTCCTAAAGGGAAATTGGTTTGGTTGCTGTCATGTGTGCTTAGCAAGGCCTGTGGTCGATACTAATCAAGAATGATGTATTCTCTCATTGTGAAAAAAACGGCGTTCCTCTGTTGAGTGTTTTTGCCATTTTTTGTAGGTGATGATGGGTTGTGTGTGTCATGTGACCTACAACTGGGTTGTACTGGCCACAGAAGCACATGTGTATGTTGGACCGGGGTTCTTAGAGCCCTCTCTATTCTGTGTTTTTCCTTAGTAAAAATCAGATAGCAGGTTAGCTCGTGCGCTGTGTGGAGCTGTGAAACGCTTCATAGAGCTGACTATGACTGTGTCATATTCTCTTTTTGTCGTTACGTCGTATCATGGGTGTGGGGTCGTAAAGGGGTGAACTGGTAACCTTTCCTCTCCCCATTGTTCTGTCGGTCAGGGGTACACCCCCTGTCCTTCAAGGTTCCCGTCACGTGGCGGTTCGGCACGTTACGGGGGGGGGGGGGGGGGGGGGAGGGAGTTCCTGGTCCCACGGCCTGGTATATTGGGCGTGTGCACCGCAGGAATTCCCCCGCCATAGAGTACGTCACCGTGCGCGTCTCTGTTGGTAGGACTTCCGTGTGCTGTTCAGGTCCATGTGATGGATCTGTTTTCAGGGGGGGTGGTCAGGGCTCCTCCTCACCAAGCGCCTACTCAGGCCTTCTGTGAGTTCGGACTCCTTCTTCCATGTGAGGAAGCCTCCATCAGAGTACAGAGCCTTCCTCCTCAGATTGTCAAAGTGAGTGGACCCTCTAGAAGGGTCCTTTTCTATTGTATGTATATTCGATTCAATTCGTTTATTGAGTGTGTATGGGTTCGGTGCCTCTTCCCCGGAGGCCCTAAAACCAGTTTTTTACATGGCTCAAGGTGCAATATATTCTTTTCAATCTGTACAGCTCGCGTGGGAAGTCTCTCTGGGGATCCCCGTCTCTTTCCTATGGGAGGGTGGTGGGATGTAAAAATGTGAACATTTTTTACCCCGGCTGTGTAGACTGGGATACATACTGTTGATGCTTCCTTCTTTCTGTTCCAGAAGTGTTGGAGTTAGGGAGTGTCACACCCCTCTTGTCGTTCCCCTGGGCGCCTTGGGGATTCAATGACAGGTCTAAATAGCCTGTTCATTGATGGGGGTGTGTCCCGACGCACGTATAGTGCTAGCTCGCTGTAAACAGGCGATTGACTGGCACGCCTTAGTTGCTTGTGGTTGAAACAGCGTTTTTATAAAGCAACTGAGATGGGGGTTTTTCCTCTTCCGGCGACCACATCCCATGACCTGGGTGGGTTGTCGACGGATCCTCGTTCATGTCTGGGGGATGATGACGGGATGGATCTGAACATATGTAGTGGGGTCTCACGCCCTTGGGGTGGGCCACCAGGCGCGGTTCGTCCCGACGTCTGGGTGGCGCCTTCTTTTCATGTTAAGATCAACACGCATATCTGCCCTTCTCCTGGAGTAGGCATGTCGGCGTGGTTAGGGCACGGGACTGGTTCTGGTCACGCTGGTCCAGATCAGTTGAACCCGTTGTCCGCCGGGGATGCAGATCTGCTGTTCTGGTACCCTGAGGGACTTGGGCTTTTTTCAGGGGGAAAAATGCCAGGTCGGTCTGGGTGTCACAGGGTTAAGCGCTATGGAGACCCTGGTTGGGTATGTTTTTACTCAGCACTGTCGTCATGGCTTACAGCCATGCCATTCTGTACGCGCTCGATCTCGTCGGATCTCGGCCGCTACACAGGTTGGTCCTGGTTAGTACTTGGTTGGGAGACCGCCGGGGAATACCAGGTACGGTGTGCTTAGGGGCTGGTTCTCCATTATTTTTCGCTCCTCTCTCACGCATGGCGAAGAGGGGCCTGTGGGGGTGGTTTTTTGACCTCCTCTGGTGACCCTGTGCTTCCCGTGCCGCCAGGCCCGGTCCGAAGTGATGTTTGCGACCCGTAGGCCTGGGTTAACCCTTTTTGGAAACTGAAACACTTGTACTGCGGTATAGCCGGTGTATACCCGCAGGTGTGTTTTGGAGTTTTTTCTTGAGGGGTTATAGGAACAACCACCGCATTGGGTAACACCGAGGTGGTTGATTCCCTGGTGTGTTGGAGCAGTGTCAACTCCCGGGTTCACCGGTTGAGGGTGCCCCTGCACGTTCATGACGTCTGCCGATCGTGTCAGCCTTCTCTGCCTCGACCCCTCTGGGTGGGGGTTGTTAAATGGAGGCTTGGTCATGCAACACCGCCAGCTTACGCTCCTTCCGCCGGGGCGGCTGTGTTCAGCTGTCCCCTCTGGCGCCTGTCTCGTCCGCAGTCTCCAGGCTAGGGTTAACAGCCTGTTGCCTGGTTTTTCCCCGGTGCGCTGCCTGCTTCCGTTGGTTAACCTTTTTTGTGTGCTTACGGCCATGCTGACTGCCTATTCTGCAGGGTCAGTGTGCCAGGCGGTGTACTATTGGGGGGACGGGGCCCGCTCGGCTTACGGCCATACCGACCTGAACACGCCCGGTCTCGTCCGATCTCGGAAGCTGGGCAGGTTCTGGCCTGGTTGGTTCCGCCTGGGAATACCAGGTGCAGTAACTGAGGGGCCTTTGTCCGAATACGCTGGCGATGTGGGGGGCGGGGCACTACGTGCCCACCTGGTGGGGTCTTGATGCTGGCATCATGGACTTCTCCGGGCCCCCATTCCAGGGAGTCCAGTCCTTTTGGTGGGTCTGGGTCTTCCTTCGTGCTCCGCTGCTACGGCCTTGCCACGGGGTTGGGTTTGCCCTTGACCCCGTGATTCTGGGGGCAGTAACGAGGTTGTTCCTCCGTTCGTTCCCGGGTGGCATGCGGGTTGTGCGTGTGTGTAGTCGTGGGGTCAAGCCACGGTCTGCTCACCCTGTGCGTTGAGTTGCTTGAGTGCCTCTTCGCACGGTCGGGTCCGTCGCCCTCCCGTGACGTCCCTAATAGGGGGGCTACCCTCCATTAGGGGGGGTCGGGGGGGCTCGGCCCTCCCTGTTCTGATGGTTTTGGGGGGCTGTCAGCGGGGTGTATTTGTCAGCCAAGTGGCTCCGCTTGGCCTCCCTTGTGCAGAAGGCGATGCCAAGCTAAGCCACTAACGATACAGAACGTTAGGTTATGACTATAACCAAGTTCTGTTAGTTAGGGGCGATGCTTGGCATCGGACGCCGCTGCAGCCCTTGTCCTCACCTTGTGGTGAAAGCTTGGGAAGGAGGAGAGCAGGTGACCACACACCTGCTTATGAAGGTAAGCTGATGAGGGGTGTGGTCAGACTAATACTGGTATTAGAGGTACATTTGTGGTTTATTCAGTACGCGTGCACGTACGCGAGATAGTGCAGAAGGCGATGCCAAGCATCGCCCCTAACTAACAGAACTTGGTTATAGTCATAACCTAACGTTTTGTCTACAATTCACCACAGCACTGTTAAACTCACCAGTGCAAGTTATATCGACTGTTAGAAGGGAACTGATGGTAGTTTAGGAAAAAAGTTGTGGAATTCGATGATCAGGTGTACTGTAGTGCATACTGTTAGTAAGCACTGTCTATTTACAGTAAAGAGACACAGACAAAAAGTCTATATCAGTCACCTAACCACTGTATTGACCAGGTATCAAAGGAGATGGGGCGATACGGAGCGGTCAGTCATCTCAACTCCTTACAGCCTTTGGAGTCGGGATTCCCGGTAGCAACAGATATACTTGCATGTTAGCAAGGTCCAGTAGTAGCCTACGTGAATTGACCACTTTTTCATCTCTGATTAGCAACACATCTAAACATGAACATATGGATATACATAAACACACGTATCCTATGCTGTATGCCTTCAAACCACATTTGACTTCAGACAGAAGATTGTTTCGGAGGGCCCATGGTGAACTGTATCTCTGGTTTTCTACCAATGGCAGCGCTGCTGCTGCTGCACTCTCTGGTGTGTGGGGCCGTCCAACCCTGTACTATATGTCTCCTATTATTACGGTTATTCTTTCAGCCCTAACTCTAGTTTCAGTACCTCCTCCTCTGTGGTATGCGCCTTCAAAAATATATGACACATATGCCAGCGCCACTTGTCAAAACATCACAACACCTCTGCCCTCCCGCCATACCATAATAGCTCCATAAGTGGCAATGATGACTACTTTCTAAAAGCTGTCAGGCTTTCACTTTTGCACTTTCTCGTCAATAACCTGAAATATGAAATGTCAAGACCCGTCGTCCGCGAGAGCCTATTTATGGCACAGACCCATGGCTTCAGTATCACAGCATTGCTGTACAGTTACTCTTGTAGATTTGTGCCATTTGACACCTACTGTAGTCAGCTGTTTTCGTGTAGGAAATCACAGCGTGCTCTTGACCTGACGTACATTATTATTACGTCCACTTCACTTCCCTCTATCCTTCTCTCTTTTTCCACCAGTGTCTGGAAACGTGTTTGGCCGGCAAGTGGATTCTGGTTCGGAGCCCGAAGACGACGGCCAGATGAAGTTCTACACAGAGCAGCACAGGGGTCGCCGGCGGAGCAAAGGTGAGGACGGTGGATGCGGCCGTGGGTGGTTCTGTGAGATCAGATCTTATTCTTTTTTTTCTTTCTTTTTTTTTCCTAGTTGCAGAAAGGAAATAATACTGAAAAGTAGAAGTGGTGAGAAGGAAGGAAGGAAGGAAGGAAGGCAGGAAGGAAGGAAGGAAGGAAGGAAGGAAGGAAGGAAGGAAGGAAGGAAGGAAGGAAGGAAGGAAGGAAGGAAGGAAGGAAGGAAGGAAGGAAGGAAGGAAGGAAGGAAGGAAGGAAGGACGGACGGAAGGAAGGAAGGAAGGAAGGAAGGAAGGAAGGAAGGAAGGAAGGAAGGAAGGAAGGAAGGAAGGAAGGAAGGAAGGAAGGAAGGAAGGAAGGAGGAAGGGAGGGAGGGAGGAAGGAAGGAAGGAAGGAAGGAAGGAAGGAAGGGAGGAAGGGAGGGAGGGAGGGAGGAAGGAAGGAAGGAAGGAAGGAAAAGGAAGGAAGGAAGGAAGGAAGGAAGGAAGGAAGGAAGGAAGGAAGGAAGGAAGGAAGGGAGGGAATAATGTAAGAAAGGAATGAATAAAGAAAAAAGAGAAAGAAAGGAGAGACAAAATAATAAGTAAAGTCAATTTAGAAGATGTATGTGTGTGTGTGTATATATATCTATATTCAAATATCAAGTCTATTTGTCTCGATATGCTCTGATAAACTTGAGCTAAGTTTGAAGCGGCTAAAGCCCAAACAGCACAGAGCATATGGCTCACCGATGACTGAACCCTGAGTGCACAGTAGAGTGCACTGCACACAGTAAAGAACACATTCACAAATAAAGAAATAACATGTGAAAAAATAAATTATGAGAAAACAAGCCGGTAAAATGAATTATGGCTCAATTTACTGTTTTGACAGTAGGGGGGAATATCGAAAAAAAATGCTGAGCGACTGCGGCCGGTGGGGGGTTGAGGATGATAGGTCCTTGCCCTAGCTGAGGCAAAATGAGAGTTAAGTTAGATATTATCTGATCGGTCGGCGCAGCTGGAGGCCCGGGAGGACCCGGGTGTTGAATAGGGTGCTATGGCAACAGCCTAATGACGTCACCGCTGACATACAATCTGATGGGAATGGAGTCAAATAATAACCATAATGGGAAAGCATGATTTCATGTTGATATGAGGTCTCTCTCTCTCTCTCTCTCTCTCTCTCTCTCTCTCTCTCTCTCTCTCTCTCTCTCTCTCTCTCTCTCTCTCTCTCTCTCTCTCTCTCTCTCTCTCTCTCTCTCTCTCTCTCTCTCTCTCTCTCTCTCTCTCTCTCTCTCTCTTTCCACATGTTAGAGTAGCTATCGAATGAAGCCCCACATGCTTACACTCTAGCAAGAGAATGGCAGTGGTGATAAAACATCAAAATAATAATAGCAGCTGGCTAATGTGCATACGATGCGTTTGTGAAAAATAAATTAGGTTTATAGAAGCACATCATATTCAGTTTATCCCATTGCGGTGGCCTAAAGCAACTGCTCCTCCATCAAGTCAACAATTGTGTCCAGAACGTTGGTTTGACTTTGTTGAAACATCACCAGTGATGTACCTGAACACGTTCAATGAACGATCGTCTTTGTCGGCCGAGAGCCTTGCCAACGCAGGAAGCTTGGCCCCAGGAAATGTTTATTGGAAGGTCGAACGTCACAACTTAACAACCGAATAGCTTCACAACCAGTACATTTAAACTGGAATGAAGTTTAGTCAAGTCAAGTCAAGTCACATGTTCCTTTATTAATCCTCTTGGGGGAATGCAGGTGTCATACCAGCATGGATGAGAGAAAAACAGGAAATGTATTAATAATATAACATGATAATAAAAATAATAATAATAATAATAATAATAATAATAATAATAATAAATAATAATAATAATAATAATAATAATAATAATAATAATAATAATAATAATAATAATAATAATAATAATAATAATAATAATAATAATAATAATAATAATAATAATAATAATAATTAATAATAATAATAATAATGATGATGATGATGATGATGATGATGATGATGATGATGATGATGATGATGATGATGATGATGATGATGATGATAATAATAATAATATAATGGCAATATACACAATGTATACTCTACAGCAGCAGGGGTTCCCAATTCATTTTATGCCTGGTCCACTTTCTAGGATTCAAATGACATGGCGGGTGTGAGGGCTGGGTAAGAACTGTATGCTTCCCAACGAGGGGGCGTGCCGAACATTCTACCTCACGCACCTGAGAGTGGTTTGCATTCAGCTCGTCGGGAGACTACAAATACTGCCGACTGCCTTCCACTCATGGCCAGGTCGTCTCTGTACACTACCACCTATCACTGTTTCCTGGAGTGGGTCATCGTCTTTGCTTTCTAGACTTCCACGGGAGGATGCCTAAGTTCTCACTCCTTTTTTATGGACCCCTGTTTGCTGTGTTGCCCCGTCGGAAAGTGTTCTGGTGAGTCTGAACAGGACCAGACTCAGAACTTTCATTTCATTCATGGACTCTAGAAGATTCACCTGTGTATTTTGAATTCTCCCTTAAAGGGATAGTGCCGCTTTTTTGCCCTTGTTATGCCCTTGTTTTGGCTAACTCTGATTACCTGTCTGTGTCGTGCTATTGGGGTCGCATACAATCCTTAACAGTTGGCCAACCCCGACCCCCTCACCCCTCCCTCATTCAAAATGCAGACATATGCTACGTGATAATACACAACGTGTCTTAATATAAGCAATTGGAAATGCTGGACAAATAATGAATTGTATACATTCAATCTCAATTAACAAAGGTACAGGCCACTATCATAAATCAAATCAAATCAAATTTATTTCTAGGGCCCGACAACACACGTTAATGTCCCCATGGGCCGTACAGGTCTTCTTTAAACAAGTCAAGAAGACAACATAACAATAAGTCAAGAACAGAACAAGAACACCATAAGGTCCAAACATTTTTAGATGAATGCAAATAAATGAAAGAATGCAAGCACTCCCAGACATACCCCACGCAAAGGTAAGGAAAAACTCACTAAAACCTAACAATAGGAAAAAAAGCTCCACAGGCAGTGTGGAGGAGAGAAACCTTAGAAGGGCCATTCAAGGGGGGATCTCCCTTCTTAGATGTTGGTGCTAGTAGTGTTGCAGACAGACAGTTGGTAAGCATGCACTCATGTGTGTGGTGAAACACAGATGAGTGCATGCAATAGCAACTGTACATTTTGAAAAATTAAAGATAGAGCTAATAGCGATAGCAACTGAACATTTTGAAAGATTAAAGATAGAGTTGATAGCGGATCTATTTGAGGCACAGGGGCGGCGCAAAGAGGGTCACGTCCTCCCCGTCTTAGTCACGGGACATTCAACACTCCGGTCGTTGCTCAGGGACAGCCGGAGACAGGGAGATAGGGGGTGGCGCAGAGAGGGTCACGAACTCCCCGACATCATCGCGGGACATCCGGCACTCCGGTCACCACTACGAGACCTCCGGAGACAGGGGGGCACGCAGAGGGGGTCGCAATCTCCCGGCCTTCGTCACGGGACGTCCAACACTCCGGTCAACACTCCAGGACAGCAAGTCATAGGGAGACAGGGAGACGGGACAGGCGTTAGACAGCTCATGAGATTGTAGTAGGCGGACATAGCAATAGATACAAGTGGTAGGCATATATATGAATGGAGTAGATATATGAAGTAAGCGTATTATGTGAATAGAATAGAAGTACTTAACCCAGCAATGAAACCGCTAATTATATGCTCAATGGCCTTTATGGGCCTAATTAATGCATCCAGCACAAAAGCCATAATAAACTACTTAAAATAAATAGACATTACTTGGCATGCGGTGTAAAACCTTCATATTGGTCTCTATACACCATAAGACACTGATGTTGTCAGTGAATTCAATCAATGCATTGCGTTTGGTGCATAATGAATGCCAGTCACCATCTGGAACAAAGGGGATATAAAATTGTTTTCTCTGGCTGGTTTCACAATATTAAAATTGCTTACTGGCTCATGTACACATACAACAAAATACGGTAGTAAGAGATAGGTTGACCGGTTATTGGTCTGGCCGATATTCGGCTCTGATATAACTTTATTGACTGGCACAGTCTGACTCGATGCCACGCCCAAAGCGTTATCATATTGGTTGAAAAGTGCAGAATGACGAGTAGACAGCCAAACAACACTCTTTTCCATCAGTGTGTGAGGGATGAGGGAAGGTCAGAAGCTCTGTGCAGCAGCATGGATTAATTATTATTACTACCTTCACTTTATTTATTTTTTTTAAGAAAGAGGAGCATGCCAAAGTTGCAAAACTCACTCTGTGGATGATAAGAACTTACCAGACAGGGGGTCAAAGTGTTCTTGAGCAAGACACCCCTAACCGCTTCCGATGAGCAGGTTGGCACCTTGCATGTGTGTCGGTGTGTGAATGTGTGAGTGAATGGGTGAATTTGAGGCATACGTTGTAAAGCGCTTTGGATGAAAGTGCTATATAAATGCAGTCCATATTCATATCCATATCCATAACCATATATCACTCTGTGTAACGTTACGTTAGTCTGTCTCCCTCATGTCTCCCACCTCGCCCATAGATGTACACACACACACGCACGCACGCACGCACGCATGCACGCACACACACACACACACACACACACACACACACACACACACACACACACACACACACACACACACACACACACACACACACACACACACACACACACACACACACACACACACACACACACACACACACACACACACACACACACATACTGTACATATCCTAAGATATTTACAGCCGATTGTCGATTTATACCAGTAACAATATCCTATGCATATATTTCACAATAATGGACTGACAACTTAACATTAGCAGCCCACTAAACTCTTTTTGGTGGTGTCAGACCAAAATTAAATCAACTTTTTATCTGTCACCTACAGTATCTGTCGAACTCAACAGGTCGTCAATTCTGCGATGGCTTAGACAGGCTAAAAACACAATTTCCCTCATTTTGGCGTTTCACCTCTCTTTTAATCCTCTATTTCACTGTGTTCCGTTGTCATTTCACCCATTCATGTTTCATAATGTATTTCAGAGCACATTCACATCAGTAGTGTCTGCACCGGTCGTCTGTTTTGATAGCTTATCAGTGAGCTGGATGCAATCCTACCTGGAGGGGAGAGAACAGATGGTAAACGGTACTCTATCCCCCCCCTCACAGTGAGCTGTGGTGTTCCACAAGGAAGCATACTAGGACCGCTACTCTTCCTAATTTATGCAAATGACATGTCGTCAGCCTGTGACTGCAACTTGTTCCTGTTTGCGGACGACTCAGCCCTGCTGGTCTCTGACAAGAACAAGTTGCAGGTTGAAAAAACCCTCAGCTCAGAACTAGGCAAAATCTGCATATGGCTCGCTGATAACAAACTATCATTACACATGGGCAAAACAGAGTCCATTCTCTTCGGTTCAAATAACAAACTCAGCAAGACCGACGGCTTCTCAGTTACAGTGGGTGACAATATTGTCACAAGGAAAGACGAAATTACCTACCTGGGTTCCATCCTAGAGGCAAATCTTTCCTGTGACAAAATGGCATCCAATGTAATGAAAAAAGTCAACCAACGAACTAGATTCTTGTACCGGATCTCCTCTCTGGTAAACAAGAATACCCTGAAGACTCTGGCAGGAGCACTCATTCAAGGGTACTATGACTATGCGTGCACCTCATGGTACCAAAGCACCTCAAAGGCGCTTAAAACAAAATTACAAACATCACAAAACAAACTGGTCAGACTACTACTTGACCTGAACCCCAGAACCCACCTCACCCCTGCCCACTTTGACAACCTAGGATGGCTTAGAGTAGACGACAGAGTACAGCAACTTGCAATGGGCCTGGTCTACAAGATACACTATACGACCGGGGTGCCCATGTACATGTCAAAATACTTCCCAAAGGTCAGTGAATAACACAACCACTACACCAGAGGAAGCTCAACAAATCATGTTAAACCCAGATTCGGCTCAAACAAGGGACTAAACACGTTTCGCAATTATACCACAACAATGTGGAACGCCCTACCCAAAGCTGTAAAGGAATGTGAATCCCTGCCCACATTCAAAACCGCTCTTAAAGAGCACCTACGGGAGGCTGTAATTCGAAACTGGCCACCGTAAATGCCCAAAACCCCCACCACCTCCTAATAGACAGTCTCCTCCCCACCGCATGTATATATCCCCCCCCCCCCCCCCCCCCCCCCCCCCCCCCCCCCCGCCGTATGTATATTTCCCTCCCACCCACCCACCCCCTCCTAATGTACAGTCCCCTCCCCATCATATGTATATACTCTGTCAGGATCTAGGGGTAACAGTACTGTATATTTGAATACCGCTTATGTCACAATGTATCAGTACTAAATACCTATATGTCCCTATGCCATAAATGTCATGTATGTTGTGTATGTCATAAATGTCTATATGAATTGAAAATGGGGGAGCCTGATGGAAACAAGACAAACGTCTTTCTCAGGTCTGCATCCCCTTAACAATTGTATGTATTGAGCCGTACTGTATTGTACCCATTCTGCAATCTGTTAAATAAAGTTTTCATTCATTCATTCATTCATGGACTCGTGTGAGTTTCCGTTGTGTTGTGCGATAGTACGTTCCTGTTCAAAGCGAGGACCAATAAGGACAAACGAGCATGCAGGGAACATTGATCTGTTCATTTAACATTTATTACATAGGCTGATCTTCAGGATGAAGTTGTCCTTCGTGTTCTAGTATAACTTATTGATACACTGGAATGGCTGATTGAGACTGTGTCTCCTAGTGGCCTCAGCTTGAAGACTTTTCTAAAGGCAGGCCTTTACCAATTAATTTAGCAAACCCAAGGTAGGCCATATCATAGACTGTGGCACCAAAGAGACACCTTGGGAATACAGTCACAATCTAACACATATTCATCATAGAAATGAGACAGATATGATCCACACATAAACAGGGACAACTATGCACATGATGGTGGCCCTAAATATCACTGTACAATATATGTTCAGTGTGAATGATCAAACATAAATTTTTTGAAGTATTATGAAAAGGTTACTAAGGAAAGTGAAAGGAAGATTAAATAAAATAAAGGAAATGTGATACAAAAAAAATAGATTGAGCCTACACTAATGGACACTAAGGGTGTATTTCAACGAGGGGTAGCTGTTTTGTGTATTGTTTTATCTTCGTCTTTTTTTACATTGTTATTTCTTGTTTATATTTCTTGTTCAAAATAAACTATGCATTCATTCACTGATGAATATGTAGTTGTATTATTTAATTCAGTAAAAAGGCCAGTGTCTCCAGGAAACGACATGCACTTTTATCGTTAAACTATTTAATGTTTTACAAAGTATTCTATTAATATAGGTGGAGATAGTGGACAAATTAAAATATCTGGGGGTACATATGCACAACGACCAGACATGGGCTACCCACACTCATGAAGGCCCACCAGTGTCTGTATGGCCTCAGGTACTTGAATACATTTGGCCTGAGGCCCCACATCCCCAGGGATTTTTACCGGCGCACCATAGAGAGTCTCTTGCGGTGGTGTGGCAGTTCCACCAGTACTGTATGTGGCATGTCACCGGGTGTGAGCTGCCTGGCATGCAGGAGCCGTACGTCCAGCGGTGCCTCAGGAGGTCCCTGAGGGTCATGGAGGACCCAGCACACCCTCACAACAACAGCCTGTTTCCCTGCTGCCCCCGGGTGGGATGTACAGGGGCTGACCGCACGCACCAGCAGACTAGCTTTTTACACACACACACACACACACACGCACGCACGCACGCACGCACGCACGCACGCACGCACGCACGCACGCACGCACGCACGCACGCACGCACGCACACACACACACACACACACACACACACACACACACACACACACACACACAATGCAATCCAATCTCTGTGCAATATTCACTGCCCTGAATGTATATATTTGCCTTAAATGTACAGTATATATTTTCCAATATATATATATATACATTTTCTTACTACCTCTTATATTTTGTAATTATATTTTCTATGTTTTTTTTTATAGAAATAAAGCCCATTTAGTATTCTCACGGAGCGAATCAATGTAGCCGCATACTATTAAAGATCAAAGGGAACACTCTACAGACAAGTAAACTGTTGGGTGTCAGCGGTAACACCAGCGGTGTCAAGAGTTCATTAAACATTTACATTCAATCATTTAGCCGCTGCTTTTATCCAAAGCGACTTACAAATTGTGAACATTAAGTCAGCAGGAAGGGACTCACATCTGGCGGCTGAGGGACAGTGGTATTGTTCGTCAACCGGTGTCGAACTTGAGTGTTACACTATGAATGCATAGTAGTATAGACATATTAGCAGGGTAGGCAGTGGTATATGGATGGGGCATAATAGATGGTATAGACATATTAGCATATTCGGTAGTAGTAAAGGGATAAGACATAGTCGATAGTAGTATAGAGTTATAGACATATTAGCATAGTAGGTAGCAGCAGTATAGGGATAGTAACATTGTACATAGTATAGACATATTAGCAGGGTGGGTAGTAGTATAGGATAGTAACAGTAGATAGTGGTAAAGTAGTACATAATAGTAAAAGACAGTAAGAAGGTTAATATTGTTAATTTATTCAACTACTATTTCATTGATTGAAGATATGCATTGTGTTTAGTCGATGGTGGAAAATTGGGTTTCAGCTGTCCTGACTATGGTGGGAAGTTCGTTCCACCATTGTGGAGGGAGGACAGAGAATAGCCTGCTTCTCTTTGATGACGTCCCATGAGCCCGGATGCCTGTAGCTGTTCCGCAACCGTTCCTACTTCCGGGGTAGGCCTGATTGGCCCCGACAGGCACGTGACCCGCCGCGGCCACGCCCCGCGGCAGCCCCAGGAGCAAGCGCGCTACTGCTGGAGTTCGCTTCGCCTTTCACATCGCTGCCGTTGGCGAAAGCAGACAAATGAATGTCTGCGGGGTACAGTAAACGTTTCTCCCGGTACATTCTGAAGAGCACACCGCTGTATGTTGGAGAACCAGCGGGCTGTATGTTGGAGAACCAGCGGTCTTCCTCACTCGAGTGAGACTAAAGCCGTGCACAGCTCAGCCCTGTGAGACGCTTATGTCTGCGGGGTACAGTAAACATTTCTCCCGGTACATTCTGAAGAGCACACCGCTGTATGTTGGAGAACCAGCGGTCTTCCTCACTCGAGTGAGACTAAAGCCGTGCACTGCACAGTCTCTAACAGTGTAACAGTAAGAAGCATTTTGGATAAAAATATTCTGTACTTCTGTATGACAACAATGTATGCCTTTCAAATGTTAAATGATTAAATGATACACAG
>NC_140175.1:35964189-35979189 GCF_963971535.1 Notolepis coatsorum
AACCCGTTCACTGCCACATGACAGCAGGTTAACCCTTTCACTACCAGACTACAGACTGTTAACCCTTTACTATTACACTACAGACGGTCTGTAGTGTGATAGTAAAGGGTTAACCTGCTGTAGTGTGGTGGTGAAAGGGTTAACTAGAATAATAATTGCTGCATTGTAAATTAATGGATGTATTAGTCAATACATACGAAAGCAGAAAATAACCATCATCAGACATGCTACTATGTTTCATTTGTGTGTGATTTGAGCAATGGTGTGACATGCGTGCAAGTGCAAAACGGGTCCTATAGGACCCAGTGCAAGTTAAGAGGTTAATCACATGTGGCAAGGCATCCAGGCCATCACAGACTATAAACCCACCAACAACTCTCCCCCAACTACTGACCCCTCCCCCCGTGATGAGCTCAATAACTTTTATGCCCAGTTAAAAAAAAAGAAAGAAAAAAGGATTCTATTTTTTTTGGGCTTTCTGTATTTTTCACCCATCCCAATTTAGTCGTTATGCCAATTCCCTTCCTGGTCGTTGCGTGCATTGCCCCACTGTCGGCCTGAGGAGGCTGTAGAACTACCACATGCCTCCTCCGATACATGTGGAGTCACCAGCCGCTTCTTTTCACCTGACAGCGAGGAGTTTCACTGGGGGAACGTAATGCGTGCAGAGGTTCACGCTATTTCCCCCAGACCCCCTCCCTGCTGAACAGGGAGTAGGAGTCGCAGTTTACAACGACCAGGACACATACCCCAACCTGCTTCCCACCCGCTAACACTGCCAATTGTGTTAGTAGGGACGACTGACCAAGCCGGAGGTACCGCTGACAGCTGGATTCGATCCCAGAGTCTCTGTGGTGGTATGCGAGTCATTCCGCGGTGGTAGGCGAGTCCTATGCCCGCTTTGACAGGGACAACCAGGAGGAACCCACCAATACTGCTCCCCCTGCTTACCTCCAACCCCTCACTCTCTCTTCCACTGACATGTGTACTGCACTGAGCAGGACTAGTGCATGTAAGGCGGCTGGCCCTGATGGCATCCCCAGCCATGTGCTCAGGAACTGCACTGAGCATCTTCAACCTGTCACTAGCCCAGACAGTTGTCCCAGCTTGCTTTAAAAACAATTGTGCCAGTGCCAAACCACGCCTCTGCCACAAGCCTCAATGACTTCCACACTGTTGCACTCACCCCCATTATCATGAAGTGCTCCGCGAGGCTGGTCCTGGCTCACCTCAAATATGGCCTTTCACCCTCACTGGACAGACACCAATTTTCCTACCGTGAGAACAGGAGCATGGAGGACGCTAATCTCCTCAGCGCTACATTCCGCCCTCTCCCACCTGGATGAGAGCAATACTCATGTGAGAATGCTGTGAGAATCGACTTCAGCTCAGCATTCAACACCATCATCCCCTCCAAACTCATCTCCAAACTTGGTGACTTTGTGGAAACCAAGGACATCAACATTGAATCTGCATATACCCCTTCTATATATGATTGTATTAATCAGTACTAGTACATTTGCACTCTGGTTGGACACCAAACCTTTTTTGTTGTACTGTACTTGTGCTGTATAGTGACAATACATTTGAATCTAATCTAATCTAATAATAAACTATCTTGGCATTCAAAATGTTTTAGAATAATTTCATCTAGAGATCTCACTCTAGTGCCAACCTATGACCAAATGTATGACCAAAGGCCTGTCTGAACAAATGTGTTTTTAGTTGTTTTTTAAAAGAGTTTTCAGAGGGGGCAGTTCGCAGGTCCAGGGGGAGAGCGTTCCAGATCATTGGTGCTGTCACCTCGAAGGCTCGATCACCCCTTGTTTTCAGCCTGGACCTGGGGACCACCAGGAGGTGCTGATCGGCAGATCTGAGTGAGCGGGTGTTGGTGTAGGGATGGATGAGTTCAGTGATGTAGATAGGGGCCTGACCGTGGAGTGCTCTGAAAGTGAAAGTGAGGACTTTGAAGTGAATTCTATAGTGTACCGGGAGCCAGTGCAGGGATACCAGAATGGGAGTGATGTGACATGATTTTGTTGACCTTGTGAGTAGCCTGGCTGCAGCATTTTGGACCATTTGTAGTTTGTCTGTGGATGATTTGTTGAGACAGGTGAAAAGTGAGTTGCAATAGTCAAGCCTAGAGGAAATAAAAGCATGCACGGACAGTTCTAGTTCAGTTCTAGACAGTTCTAGTTCAGATATATATATATATATATATATATAGATAGATAGATAGATAGATAGATAGATAGATAGATAGATAGATAGATAGATAGATAGATAGATAGATAGATAGATAGATAGATAGATAGATAGATAGATAGATAGATAGATAGATAGATAGATAGATAGATATATATAGCTATATTGTGTAATTGGGAAGAAAGGAGCAATGTTGTTCTCAGAAACATTGGCTAACATTATGTACCAGCAATGCATAGTGTTAAATTATGGTGAAGCCTATGTTGTGCGGGTGTCTGGTAGATGTATTTGTATTGTGTTGAGAGAGAAAGAGAGAGATAGTGAGAGAAGAGAGAAAGACAGAGATGGGAGAGAGCTACCTAAGTAGAGCTAATAGGTTGTACATCAAGCTAAATCAGCTGGGGAGAGATAACGGCGATAGTCTTGCTGCTGCGTTTCCTAAGTTTTGCTCAGCACCAATGTGACTTCTGATTGCACACGACAATGAAAAGAAAAACAAAACTGCACCCGTGGTAACAGCAAAAATAATTAATTTAGACCCGGCTTCAAATTGAGACTAGAAGTGTCAGAAAGAGAATTGAATGCTGCAGCTCACAAAAGTATCAAAGGTATTAATAATAATAACCATTATACATAGTTAGTTAACAGTTAGTTCTGAACATGCATTATTTGTGATATATTTTTCCCGATGCAACCTGCTGTATAAAAGCAATAATACACTCGGAAGCCTGTGGTATGTCATGAATATTGCCACGGATGTGGTGCCTACGGCACTCGAGCTGCGCTCTCGTGCCTGCGGGTCCATCACAATATTCATGACATACTCATGTATTATTGCTTAAGTGACTGGTGGACACAGGGTCACTACATCACATGTAAGCTATATTATAGTCACACTCTTATCTGTTATAATAATCTGGTCTGTACAAATGGGCCCCATCACGTCATTTCTAAGCAAACGATTACAAAAAATCTTATCAACAAAACTGGTTAAAGAGTATCCATAAGCAGTATCGATGGGGGCAGCGATATCGATAAAATCCTAACGATACCCATCCCTACCTTGTAGCATTTTCCTTGGTGCTGCCTGTAAAAAGTCTATCCAAGCCTTACCAATAAAGCGGATTGGTAATCAAAATTAATCCACATGTTCTGTTGCTCTTCTTGTTGATTGGAACACGACCTAATGTTAACTGACAATAAGTTACTGGCACTGTTCCGGCTGGTGAGTGTTTGGCTGCTAGCAGGCTGCTGTTTATAACTACCATTGTAAACCTCCATACGAGAGCAGCTGGTGTGAAAGGGTGACGTTCTGAATAAACACACACAGCCCAGTTTGGTGTCATATATTTTGGCACTCAGGCTGCGGTTACACTAGGGCCAGTTTTCGGTTTCAGTTTCGTTTTTCAAAACGCTACGTAATGGCAGGCAAGTTAGATATCGTTTTGCCTCCTGAGCACAGTGATGTATATACATGTAGTACAATGCCAAAGCAGTAGGTGGCGATGTAGTTCAAACATGAAGGCCATTTTCGGAAAAGTTGAACCTGCCAATACACTTCCTGCTAAAAAACAACAATCCACCATCTATAAATACCTCGCGTGAGCCATTTAGCCAACGTAGCATTTATTTTTCAGCAAAGAAAGTGCAATAAACAAAATGGATACATTCACTGTGTGTTCTGCCTCTCATTTGTTGATGAAACACTAAACACCTACTGTATGTGCTGCTGAAACTAAACACCTACTGTATGTGCTGCTGAAACTCAACACCTACTGTATGTGCTGCTGAGACTAAACACCTACTGTATGTGCTGCTGAGACTAAACACCTACTGTATGTGCTGCTGAGACTAGTCAAGTCAAGAGTTTTATTTGTCACGGCATACAAGTATACAATGAAATGCGGGTGGTCTTGCCCGCAACAATGTGCAATACAGTGGTACAACATATAATAGAATCCAATAAAAACAACATTGTGCAATAAACAGGTAACAGGTAACATGGTGTGACATCTCGGTATCTGTACATAGTTATTTACCTAGCATATAGGACATGCTAGGTAGCTTTGGTAGTGCAATACACTGTTACTGTTATACTAATTTAAAGTGGCCTTTCCTTTTGGCCATAAGTGGGTGTGTGCGGCATGAGTGTGTGCCCGCTCATGTTAAAGTGTTAAAGTGGCTGCTAGTGTGTGAGCGTGCACAGCGTGCGTGTCGTGTGTGTGCTCATGTGTGCTTGTGTGTGGATAGTTCAGTGTTCTGTGGCACTCAATGTTCATTGTTCAAGGCTCTGATGGCCTGGGGGAAGAAGCTGAGCCTAAGCCTCTCTGTCCTAGTAGCTGGGGTTCGCATGCGTCTGCCTGACCTCAGCAGCTGGAACAGGCTGTTATTGGGGTGGTGGGGGTCTTTCATTATTCTGCAGGCTCTGGATTTGCACCTCTTGTTGTATAGAACCTGCAGGGGAGGCAGTGCAACACCCGTGTTACGCTCGGCTGAGCGCACCACTCTCTGTAGGGCCTTCTTGTCCTGTGCCGTGCTGTTTCCATACCAGGCAGTGATGTTTCCAGTCAAGATGCTCTCTACACACCTACTGTATGTGCTGAAACATCCTGATTGATTGAAAACTTTATTAACAGATTGCAGAATGGGTACAATACAGTACGGCTCAATACACACATTTGTTAAGGGGATGCAGACCAGAGAAATACTTTTGTCTTGTTTACATCAGGGTCCCCCATTTTCAATTAATCATGACATTTATGACATACATACAGATATACAGTACTGTACCTGCATGGGAAGCAGAATGCAGCATCTGCCTGAATTGAGTATTCCAGCCAGTCAAATCTTCCATACCAGGAGCTGCAGAGTGCACTGCAGAATGATATTTTTTTTCCCAGAGAAAAGGCGTGTAGGAAATGTCTTGCTTTATTCTGTTGTTGGGCTTCTCAGTACCAAGATCTCTTGGCGCTGTAGTAGCCTGCAATGGCCCGTAGCTGCTCCTAGCATGAATGCTAGCAGTGTTGTTGTTGACATCAGAGCCCACGCTACTAGGGGGAGTGGCACTGCTTGTAGTCGTGTTATTATTCAGATTATCAGATCAGTGACAGTGCTGCTGTGGCCCGAACTGGCACATCCTCCTGCGCTTCCCGTTTTCTCACGATTCTCCGACCCAGCTGTCATACTTAAAAAAAAAAAGAGTCTGATGTCCATAATTATCAATTATATTTAGCTACGCTAACTTTTCAAAGATGGCGACGCCGGTATGAGTACAGTACACACTACTCTGCCTGTGATTGGCTAGTACGTTACATTGGCTAGGTAGTAGCAGAGCTCCGACTGGGTAGTAGGAAACTAGGAATCAGTGTAAACCAATCACAGGCAGAGTAGGGCGGGTCATTTCGTAATTCTTTGAGTAGGGTATATCTGCAGTGCCGCAGCCCCATACGGAGTTCTTTACCAGGCTTTATCTCACGGAGGAGATAAAACTGGGAACGAGGTTAGTCATCTCGCCAGGGCGGGCACAGCTGACTCAGTGGGCGGGCCAGGCCCCCTAAAGCCCGCCCATGGCGCCGGGTCTGCTCATGCGTCTCTATATCTCCCTCATGGGTCGATACCTCTATATCTCCCTCATGAGTCCATATACCTCTCTCTACCTCCCTCATGCATCTCTATATCTCCCTCATGAGTATCTATACCTACAGTATATATCTCCCTCATGTGTCTCTCTACCTACAGTATATATCTCCCTCATGTGTCCCTATACATATATCTACCTCCATCACGTGTCCCTATAGCTCTATATACCTCCCTCATGCATCTCTCTACATCCATGTGTCTCTCTACATATCCCGCATGTGTCCCTATACATCTCTCTAACTCACTCATGTATCTATCTACCTATCTCTACCTCCCTCATGTGTATATCTACCTCACTCATGTATCTACAGTATCTACCTCTATCTACCTCCCCCATGTGTCTACAGTATCTGCCTATCTCTACCTCCCTCATGTGTCTCTCTACCTCTCTTTACCTCCATCATGTGTGTCTCTACCTCCCTTGCGTGTCTCTCTACCTCTCTTTACCTCCATCATGTGTGTCTCTACCTCCCTCGCGTGTCTCTCTACCTCTCTTTACCTCCATCATGTGTGTCTCTACCTCCCTCGTGTGTCTCTCTACCTCTCTTTACCTCCATCATGTGTGTCTCTACCTCCCTCGCGTGTCTCTCTACCTCTCTATACATATCTCATGTGTCTCTCATGTGTCCTCACATAGCTTTTCCCTCCAACTCTCCGTTGCATTTGCATGCATGTACGGAGGCACACACACACACACACACACACACACACACACACACACACACACACACACACACACACACACACACACACACACACACACACACACACACACACACACACACACACACACACACACACACACACACACACACACACACACACACACACACACACACACACACACACACACACACACACACACACACACAAATACCAAGTGTGGGCGTATGCTGGTTCATTACTGTCTTTCCAACCAGGTGATTGGAGTGTTCTGCTAGATAGAGAGATAAATAATTAGATAGAGAGATTGAGAGATAGGGAGAGAGATAGATATCTAGATAGAGAACCCAGAGGCCCTGCACGACTTCACCCCCCACCTACACTCATAGTCAGAACACATGCCTGCAACTATCCATCATTGCAATCATCATCGTCATTGTCATCATCATCATCATCATCATCATCATCATCATCATCATCATCATCATCACCATCATCATCATCATCATCATCATCATCATCACCATCATCATCATCATCATCATCATCATCACCACCACCATCATCATCATCATCACCACCATCATCATCATCATCATCATCATCATCAGCAGCAGCAGCAGCAGCAGCAGCAGCAGCATCATCATCATCATCATCATCATCATCATCATCATCATCATCATCATCATCATCATCCCTGTCTTCCTGACTCTCCCTCAGCACAGAACAGTCACATTAGTTCCTCAATTAAAAAAGAAAAGTGCTTTCTTCCTCTTGTTTCACTTGCAGGTGTGTTTTTGGAGCACCATATGCTCCCTAGCAACCATTAGCACACTCTGAAAATAGCAATTTTTTTTTCTGTTTTTTTTCTTTCATAATAGCAGATGGGGTTTTGGTGAACAGAGGGGTTGACAAAGTGATTTGGCTTTTCTTTTAAATTGTCCCTCTCCCGAGGCGGCTGGGTGGTGTAGCAGAGATTGCGCTCGTCACCAATGCAAGAGACTCCGGTATCGAATCCCAGTCTCAGCATTGCCTTCGACTTGGGCCGGCCATCGTACTGGCTCATTTGGCAGAGTCAGCGGGTGGAAAGTCGATGGGTGGGGATTGGACGTTGTGGACAGCGACTCCTACAGGTCGGTTGGGTGACGCCTGCACAGCAGAGACAGAAAGTATCGGGGGCAGCGTGAGCCTCCCATGAGTTACACCTCGCCAATGAGAGTCTGCGCTGTCTGGTGAAAATATGTGACAGGCTGCCTCCTCATGTACCGGAGGGGACACGTGATGCAAGGCTTCTATCCTCACTACAACCGACCAGTGGGGGGCATAGTCTAGCAACGTTCAAGACAGTGGAGGGGAGAATTGGCAATACGAAATTGGGATGGGAGAAAAATAGAAAATGAGGAGAAAAAGTGGATACAAAAAATTGAATTGTCCCTCCATACACACGTGTCACGTAAAGAGTGATCTGACGAGAGGAAATACGAGCAGCTGCGGGCCAGGGAGGAAAATGTACTTAGACTGAATAACAGTAATATACCAATACGCTGTGATTTCATTACATTTCAATATTTTGTTTCGCATTTGAGCAAGATCTCAAATCACACCTGCTCTGACCTCCAGGGCACACCGGTTGAATAGGATGATGGAGTCTTATTCTTATCGTTCTTGGCATAGATCCTGTCCAAATGCTGTTTTAAACTATTTCTCTCTCCTCCCATCCTCCTCTCTGCAGGCCACCCACACAGCCCTCTGAACAAGGCCACTCTGACGCTCATCACCATCAGCACGTGTGTCCTGGCAGTGGTGTACGCCACGCAGACCCCCTGCCCTCTCACCGTGAAGGTCACTCTACACGTGCCAGAGCACTTTGTGGCCGATGGTAAGCCTCCCCGATCTCCCTGCTAATTATTTTAATTTAAATAAAAAAATGTATTTAAAATAAAAATGTTGTTCTTCATTACCTGCCCCTTTATTAGTAGTTATTCTTTCTTCCTCCTCATACTGTTTTGTTTTCTACTCCGACTCTCTTTTTATTTTATAAAAAAAAAAAATGTTATTAACCTTTATTTAACCAGGCAGGTCACAGGCGCCCCCAAAAGTGGCGATTTTAGTTTTCGTTTTTGAGGACTGCATACCTTTCTTGCAAACCGGGGGCAGCGTGAGCCTCCCACGCGTTACTCCTCGCCACTGAGAGATCGAGCTGTGCAGTTGAAAAGATGCGACTGCTGTTACCTCAAGTACCGGAGGGGACTTGTGCTATGTATGACTTAGTCCACATTGCAGCCGGCTTGTGGGAGGCAAGAAACAGCGTTCGTGACAGGGGAGGGTTGAATTGGATGATACGAAATTGGGATGGGAGGAAATATAGAAAAATGGAGAAAAAGTGGATAAAAAAATTAAAAACAATTCAAATGAATCTCCAAAGTTAAAGCATCAATTTTGACAGCCCTACTAATAATATAATGCAATAGAGTAACATAGGTCTGAACTTGAGTAGTAGTTAGTAGTCCAGAAGTAGTATTTCCAAAAAATTGGTATGGCTGAAAAGACACCCTGGGTCCATAGCCTGAAGTCTTTTGTAGTACATGTCCAGATTTCATAAAAATCCGTTCAGAAATGAGTTTTGGTAAGAGGTGAGAGAGCTCAGAAAACAATTGTATCATAGACTTCAATGCATTTAACAGATAATTGTCTTCCTGTTTTGCCTCGTGACTTTTCACCTACTGTAGATCCCTGATTAGCTCATGCCCAAGTGGGGTACCATTGGAAAGCCCTACTCATTGCTTAAAACCCTTTCCAATAATTTCGAGATTGCCAAATGATTGACGGAGGTAGAGGCTCGAGAGTCCGCAGTGGTATTTGAACAAATGTAAAGTCTGCCGTGTACACGCCTCACCTATCGGCATGTAACTCTAGGGCATTATTTCCATATATTGTATTAAAACATATGCACGCCTGAGCCGCTAGATGTCGCCAAAGTGCCGGTGGGCAAATCGTCCTCTAGAGCAGTGGTTCTCAACTGGTCTAGCCTCGGGACCCAACATTTTCCTTAGTCATTAAGTCGCGACCCAACATTTTGAACCACTATGATTTATGTAAAAAAAAATATTTGCAGTAATACGCAATCTTTCAAAACATGAAATAAACACAAAAAAGTGCAACAAAAGTGCAACTATTGCTAAAAACCCAATGAAATAAAAGAATAATAAATAATATATGCTTCTTAGCAGATTTCTTAGCTTAACATAACATATCTAAATTTGGGGGAACTAATGGGATAACTGAGTTTGCAACAAAAGTGCAACTAGGGCTAAACCCCAATGAAATAAAATAATAATAAATAATATGCTTCTTAGCAGATTTCTTAGCTTATCATAACAGACCTAAGTTTGGGGGAACTAATGGTAAATGGCTGCTTTTTTATATAGCGCTTTTATCCAAAGCCGATGGCGGAGGCAACCATGCAAGGTGCCAACCTGCTCATCGGGAGCAATTAGGGGTTAAGTGTCTTGCTCAAGGACACATCGACACGCTGCCTGGGAGGAGCAGGAATCGAACCGGGAACCTCCGGATTGCCAGACGACTGCTCTACCTCCTGAGCCACTGTCACCCCTAATGGGATAACTGGGGTTGCAACAAAAGTGCAACTAGGGCTAAAAACCCAATGAAATTAAATAATAATAATAAATAATTATGCTTCTTAGCAGACTTCTTAGCTTAACATAACAGACCTAAGTTTGGGGGAACTAATGGGATAACTGGGATTGCAATAAAAGTGCAACTAGGGCTAAAAACCCAATGAAATAAAATAATAATAAATAATATGCTTCTTAGCAGATTTCTTAGCTTAACACTTTGGGTGCCGGGAGCCGTCTTTAGACGTCTTTGCTGGCCATGCTAAAGTTGCCGGGGGACGCTGTACGTCGTCTTTATATCAATATTTCAAAAATCTGCGATCGGATTCATAATGTCCCTCCGCTGGCCTGAGATCCACCAGCAGGACCCACTGAGCTCTCTGGCGGTTCAGGAGCGCCATCTGGTGGCCGATCGGCGCAAGCGCTTAACAGGAAGCGCACTAGAGGTTTTGCTAGACGTCCGTATTGCTTCCGGCCACTCGGTACATGTCCCGTGACTCTAGCTCGTCACTCTACATAGCGATCGATTGCCAATAACTCGATAAACAACATGATTTGGACGTATATACAATTATACAAGCTGGAGATGGACCGGGTAATAATATATCCCATAATGATAAAATTTCTACTCGACGATGATCGCCCAACGGCGCGCGGAGACTGGGGTGAGTTTCAGCGTGTAACGTTACCGTCTTCGATAATAACTGATATTATCAACATTTGACCCACATTAGATGATTGGTATAACGCTGCCCACGGAATTATAAACGCCCCCTCGCCCATCCGGTCAACATCAGATGACGTGTAGTAACTTCTAGAAGTACGTCTAGTTGGAATTTTTTATATCGCGCTGATTGCCATCAAACTGTATTTCATCATCAATATAATGCATTTGGGGCTATATATCACGTTCTGGAGAAAGCTGCAGAAAGAGATGAAAACATACTTATGGGTTTAGGGCTAAGAGAGCTTGTATTGATCATGTTTTTGTTTTATCATCGGTGGTGAGAGCCAGATTGGACGAGGGCAAGAATACATTTGTTTGTTTTGTTGACTTTAAAAAAGCCTTTGACTGGATTAATAGAGAGCTTTTGGACTATAAATTAATCTGTTCTGGTATTGATGGACTATTTTATAAGGCTATCAAAAGCCTGTATAAGGCCCCATCTGCCTGTCTGCAGCTGAATGATGTTAGGACCGGCTGGTTCCCCACACCATTCGGTGTAAAACAGGGAGATGTGCTTTCTCCTACTTTATTCGCCCTTTATGTTAATGACCTGGCGCAAGAAATCAAGCAAGCCAATCTTGGTATTCCAATAGATAATATAATCCTAAGTATTTTATTGTACGCTGATGATATTGTTTTGTTTGCAGAAAACGAAGCAAATTTACAAAACATGTTGAATATTATGAGTTCTTGGTGCATGAAATGGAGACTTGCGATTAACAGTGAAAAAACACAGATTATGCACTTTAGGAAAAAACACGAACAGCAGAGTAGTCATAAGTTTCAATTTGGACCAACGCCTCTGATTTACACACATTCTTATAAATATCTTGGTTTTACCTTTAATGAGTACATGTGCTTCATAGAAGGAAGGAAAATAATGTCTGAGTCAGCAGGAAGGGCGCTAGGGGGCGTGTTGAGTAAAATGAAAGTGTGCACTGACCTTGGGTTTTCAACATATACACAATTATTTGATTCAATGGTGGGTTCTGTTTTGTTTTATGCTGCTGGAGTATGGGGTTTTGATGATGCTCCTGAATGTAATGCGATCCAGAACCGGGCCATAAGATACTTTTTAGGAGTCCATAAATACACACCAAAAGGGGCTATAGAAGGGGACATGGGGTGGGATTCTTGCTTGGTCAAGCAAAAGGGTGAAATGGTGAGGTTATGGAACCGCCTGGTCCAGCTGCCAAATGGCAGGGTGACTAAAAAGATTTTTAATTGGGACAGAGCACACGGTCATCCCTGGTCAAGAGAGATGTCTATGATTTTTTCTTCTACTGACTTGAGTATGATTTTTATGAACAATTTGCAGTGTAAGGTTCACATAATTAAAACAAAATTATCAACAATCCATCAGGATAAGTGGAAGGTGGAGATTTTGAAAAAACCTAAACTTAGAAAATATATTGCAATTAAAAATGAGTATTTTACTGAACCTTATGTAATGTTAAACTTAAAGAGAAGACGGAGGTCTCTGTGTGCCCAGTTGAGGTCTGGCACCCTGCCATTGGCTGTGGAAGTGGGTAGATTCCAGGGTAAACCTGAGGAGGAGCGGCTGTGTGTTCTGTGTGATCTGGGAGTGGTGGAGGATGAATATCATTTTGTTTTTTATTGCCCTTTGTACACCACTTTGAGGAGGGCTTTATTTGAAAAAATTCAAATTGCAAACCCAGATTTGTTTTGGCAGTCTGAGAGCTGTATGTTGAGTTGTTTTTTTGTGGAGGACATCTTCGGTTTTGCAGGATTTTTGGAGAAGGCATGGCACCTGAGACAAAACACACTGTATCCTATATAATTGTATTTGAATTCACCTTGTTTTTCTGTTTTTCTGTTTATTTACATTGAGTACAGCTTGTGTTATATTACGTTTTATTGTATTTTCTTGTATTTTTCTTTTTTTATGGCCATCTTGGTCTATGTCATTTGTTAAGTAATTGGTAAAGTATATTATTATATACTTATTGTTATGTGTCTTGTAAGCCCATATGGGCTGGGCATACATCTGTATGTAAGACACGAAAATAAAAAATATCAAATCAAATCAAAAATATACATTAGACCATACTTTACTATGAATATGTGAATGAAAATGTTTAACGTTGCTACACAATGAACAATACATATAGGACTTTGAATGGGCCCTAATAATGGCAATGTAGCAATAGAATTTAAAAAGTTATAGCCCTGCAAAGAAGGGGACTTTCTCCATAGACAAATAGCGCTGGCAATCTATGGTATATCATTAATTTAACCTTAGGCAACCAAAGTGTTAACATAACATACCTACGTTTGGGGGAACTAATGGGATAACTGGGGTTGCAACAAAAGTGCAACTAAGGGCTAAAAACACAATGAAATAAAATAATAATAATAAATAATATATCCTTCTTAGCAGACTTCTTAGCTTAACATGCAGGGAACTAATTGGATAACTGGGGATGATGTTTGCTCCTGACAAGAGTCTCAAAGTCTGGGGTGATGGTAGACAAAGCAACTCTGAGGTCATGCTCAATGTCCAATCTGTTCCCCCGCTTTGTCTTCAGCTGGACCAGAGCTGAGAAGCCACTTTCACAAAGATAGGTAGTAAAAAAAAAAAAAAAAAAAAATGTACTCCTTTTTTTTTTTTTTTTTTACACACACATCCGCGACCCACTCAAAATGGCCCCGCGACCCACTTTTGGGTCGCGACCCACCAGTTGAGAAACACTGCTCTAGAGGGCCCACATGTGGGCCGTTGCATGCTAAGAGAGAACAAATTCTTACAATGACGGCCTGCAAGGGCTTCTTGAAAGGTAACAAGGTAAAAGGGACAACAAATTAATGAAATAGAAAATAATGAAAGATGTGTCATGCCACAGCACAGAGGAATACAAATTGGGCAGTGGTGGAAGAAGTACACAGTTCCTGATAATGTCACATCAACATACTGCATCTTCTGTAAAAAAAGAAAGAAATCTTGAGAGATTGAAAAACAAGATTATTTTGTCATTGCACTGAATCTTTAAGTACAAGTAGAAATACCCAGATGAAATAAGACTCTGGCAAAAGTAAAAGTCCTCCATTCAGATGTCTACCTAAATAAAAGTAGTGATGTATTTGGTATTGAGTAAAAGTACACCATCTACATGATTTTTGCTTATTCCAGTGCTTGGGAGATTTCAACCCTCACAACCCTTGACCTCTACAGGTCATGTTAAAGTGGTATGTGGTCCAGTTATTTGGACCCTGATTCCTTCCTCTTGAATGTGGCAGGCTTCACATTTGAAAGTACATACTACATACTACTACACATACTACAGTACATAAATGTGTGCCATGTTTCCTACGCAGCATATTTTTCTTCAAACTAACTTGTAACTGATGGGTTGAGATGCATGTAGTAGGAAAAGTCAAATATTTCCTTCAAAATGTAGTGGAAGTAAAAGTACAACGGAATCACGAGAGGGCCGGACTGGGGAAATAATTCATACCGGGAGATATAGCGCGAAATATAGCCCCAATCACTCCACTTTTTAAGCGGGGGGTCTTTCTCTTTCATCCACTGTCCATCTTGACATCAACGTTAATTGACTTTCGCTCTACTGTATCTCTCCTGAGTCCCTCACTACCTGGCTCATTGCCTGGCTGTTATTCTGCATCTGAGTGCCGTCTGCCATTCCATTCGCCGCCTCCGCTGTCAATCAGTTGTATCGCCTGGTCCCGCCTCCACCAATCACAAGCGGCAGCACGGCTCCATTGTGTGTGTGTGATCCGCGTGAGGGAGAGAGTCATACTCATACTCATACTCCATACTCATAGCCAAGCTCAGGGACCTGGGCTTGGGCTATGACCTCTGCCAGTGGGTCTTGGACTTCCTGACTGGCAGACCCCAGGTGGTGAGAGCAGGCAACTGCACCTCCTCATCCATCACCCTCAACATAGGGGCCCCCCAGGGCTGTGTTCTGAGTCCCCTCCTCTACTCCCTGTACACACACGACTGTGTGGCTCAGCGGAGTAGCAATACAATCGTCAAATTTGCTGACGACACAGTGGTGGTGGGCCTGATCTCTGCCAACGACGAGAGGGCCTACCTGGAAGAGGTCAAGGTCCTGGCGGGATGGTGCCAGGAAAACAGCCTCTCCCTGA
>NC_140175.1:35986689-36009189 GCF_963971535.1 Notolepis coatsorum
CCGCCACTGTTCCAGCACTCTGTTCCTCGGCTCCGACAGCGGCTACCCGGTGGACGACACCCTCGCCACCGCCACTGTTCCAGCACTCTGTTCCTCGGCTCCGACAGTCGGCTACCCGGTGGACGACACCCTCGCCACCGCCACTGTTCCAGCACTCTGTTCCTCGGCTCGGACAGCCAGCCACCCGGTGGCGATGCCCTCGCCCCGCTGCTGTCCCTGTACCATTACGCATACGCCTGGGTGAGTTTTGATTGTGATGTCACTCACCCAGCGTAATGCCTCTTGCCCCCGTTCCCGCTGCTGTTTCCTGTACCATTACGCATACGCCTGGGTGAGTTTTGATTGTGATGTCACTCACCCAGCGTAATGCCTCTTGCCCCCGTTCCCGCTGCTGTTCCTGTACCATTACGCATACGCCTGGGTGAGTTTTGATTGTGATGTCACTCACCCAGCGTATTGCCTCCTTTAGTTCTCACTTAGTTAGTAGTTTGGACATTTCATCTCCCACTCTGTTTTTGTTCTCACTTAGATAGTATTTTTGGACATTACATCTCCCCCTGTGTGTTAGTCACACGAAGATATTATTACTTTGTTACTTGGTTTATTTGGACTGTTCTGCATCTCCTCTGTTTGTTCCCTTTTGAATATTAACCCTCTCCTCTGTTCTGCAGAGCGGCCCAGATGTTTTCCCACCAGTCCCCAGTTCCTCCCTGTCCCCAGCCCGCCTCCGCGGGTCTCTGTCCCCAGTTCCTCCCTGTTCCCCAGCCCGCCTCCGCGGGCCTCAGTCCCCTCTGTCCCTAGTTCTCCCCTTTCTAGTTCCACCTAGTTCCTGGTCCCAAGTTCTCCCTTTCTAGTTCCACCTAGTTCCTTGTCCCTAGTTCTCCTAGTCCCCAGTTCTCCTGTTCCCTAGCTCTCCTTGTCCCGACTTCTCCTAGTCTCTAGTTCCTCTGTTCCTTTTACCTTCCCCTAGTGTTCCTTTAACCTTCCCCTAGCGTTCCTTTAATGTTTCCCCTAGCGTTCATTAACCTTCCCTTAGTGTTCCCTTTTCCTGCCCGCCTCTTAAAGGCACCTAGTTTTTTCCCCTCTTGTTATATTCCTGTATTTGTGTTCTCCCTTAAAGGGACAGTGCCCTTTTTCCCTGTCTCTCAATAAATATCTGTTTTCTTGGCAAACCATCATACCTGTCTTGTGTTGTGCGATTGGGGTCGGTTACAAACCATAACAGTACGACCCCACCAAATCGACGACCCCAGCCAGCACAGACGGTGTATGTTGAGTTTGCCTTTTTTTTTCTTGTTCCCTCTAGCTCCCCTCTAGCTTCCTTGTTAGCCTGTTTGACCCCCCTGCAGCTTGTTAGGCCTCTACTACCAGCATGGCCCTGTCTGCTAGCTTTGCCTCGGCGGCTAGCACAGCCTCTATGTTAATGCAGCCCTTACTGCTGGCATAGGCCCTGTAGCTAGCCATGCCCTGGCAGCTAACCCAGTCCCTCAGCAGAGCCCCAGTCTGCTAGCTTAGCCCCGGCTGCTAGCACAGCCTCTATGTTAATGCAGCCTTGCAGCTGGCATAGGCCCTGTAGCTAGCCAGGCCCAAGCAGCTAACCCGGTCCCTCTGCATGGCCTCCACTTTTTTGTGTAGTTTATCCCACTGCTAGGACTGCCCTTTCAGCTAGCAAGGTCAGTTTATCTCCCACTGCTAGGACTGCCTTTTCAGCTAGCAAGGTCAGTTTATCTCTCACTGCTAGGACTGCCTTTTCAGCTAGCAAGGTCAGTTTTCTCCCACTGCTAGGACTGCCTTTTCAGCTAGCAAGGTCAGTTTATCTCACACTGCTAGGACTGCCCTTCAGCTAGCAAGGTCAGTTTATCTCACACAGCTAGGACTGTCCTTCCAGCTAGCTTGTTCTCTCATGCTGGTCCAGCCCTGTCTGCCAGCCTAGCTCCGGCAGCTAGCGCAGCCTCTATGTTAATGTAGCAGTACAGCTGGCATAGGCCCTGTAGCTATCAGTGCCTTGGCAGCTACCCTTTCCCCCTGCTAGCCTAGCTCGGCAGCTAGCGCAGCCTCTATGTTGATGTAGCAGTACAGCTAGCATAGGCCCTGTAGCTATCAGTGCCCTGGCAGCTACCCTTTCCCTCTGCTAGCCTAGCTCTGGCAGCTTGCGCAGCCTCTATGTTGATGTAGCAGTACAGCTAGCATAGGCCCTGTAGCTATCAGTGCCCTGGCAGCTAACTTTCCCTCTGCTAGCCCTTTCCCGGTGCTACCATGGTTACCCCTTAGCTACCCTGCTTGCCCCTCAGTTTCTCTAGACCAGTTCTCTAGGCCAGTTCTCTAAACCAGTTCTCTAGACCGGTTCTCTAGGCCAGTTCTCTTGGCCAGTTCTCTAGGCCAGTTCTCTAGACCAGTTCCTCTAGACTAGTTCTCTGGACCCAGTTCCTCCTGACCCGGTTCCTCTAGGCCCGGTTTCCTCTAGGCCAGTTCCTCCTGTTGCCCCTCTGCTACCCTAGTTACCCCTCGGCGACCCTGTTTCTTTTGCTAGCCCCACTCTTGTGGTGGCTTCCCCTGCTGGCTTGGCCAGTACCTTTTGTTTTTGTCTTGTTTTGCCCCCTGCCACTCTGTCTGTATTTGTTTTGGGTCGCCAGGTGGCTCCCGTTGAGGGGGGGGTACTGTGAGGTTTTGTCCGCTGCTCACCAACTTTCTCTGTCTTCTTTAAGCCTACTGTTAGGAATTCCCTACTCACTCTCTCTAGCCCCCACCCTCTCGTTCTTTACTCTCGTTTACTCTCAGTGGCCACACCTGGACTATTATCAATTACCTCTCGCACCTGTGGTGGCAGGCTAATTAGTTCCCCTGTGGGCTTTAAATACCAGGGCTCTTCCCCTCGTTTCGGCGTGGGGTCGTGTTGTAAACATGCCGTATCATATTCTCAAACATCTAGACTCTTTCGGGAGGTCCTCTGTTCTGCCTATGCTGTATTGATTCTCCGGCGTAGAGATGTATGCTCCAGCCTTCGCCTGCTGTCGCCGTTGCCTGAGAGTGGGACTGGTCTGCGCTCCCTAGACTTCCACGGGAGGCATCCCAGTCATCCACTTCAGACCCCCCGCGCAGCTGTCGTCCTGACGCACATCCAGACCAGCGCCCGGCGTGAGACGAGGTGCAAGCTTTGGCCACCCGTCGCCGTTTGCCTGGAGGGAGACATTGTACTGCGCTCTCTAATCCTCTACGGGAGGTATTCCAGTGTTCCACTCCAGACCAGCGCGCCAGATGCGCTCAAGCCTTCGCCACCTGTCGCCGTTTGCCTGGAGGGAGACACTGTACTGCGCTCTCTAATCCTCTACGGGAGGTATTCCAGTGTTCCACTTCAGACCTTCGAGCTTGGCACGCTCTCCCGACCAGCGCGCAGACGCGCATCTCCTAGACCTTCGGGCTTGGCACGCTCTCCAGTCACCAGCGCGCAGCGCGCATCTGCAAGGGCTTGGCACGCTCTCCAGTCACCAGCGCGCAACGCGCATCTTCAAGGGCTTGGCACGCTCTCCAGTCTCCAGCGCGCAACGCGCATCTTCCAAGGATCCTCGTGCTTGGCACGCTCTCCAGTCACCAGCGCGCAACGCGCATCTGCAAGGGCTTGGCACGCTCTCCAGTCACCAGCGCGCAACGCGCATCTTCAAGGGCTTGGCACGCTCTCCAGTCTCCAACGCGCATTTTCCAAAGATCCTCGTGCTTGGCACACTCCTCCTCGCAGACGCACCCCGATGCGTCTCTCGGTTCCGACGCGCACACCAAGGTGTGGCGCGCCACTCTGTTCCTCGGCTCCGACAGCGGCTACCCGGTGGACGACACCCTCGCCACCGCCACTGTTCCAGCACTCTGTTCCTCGGCTCCGACAGCGGCTACCCGGTGGACGACACCCTCGCCACCGCCACTGTTCCAGCACTCTGTTCCTCGGCTCCGACAGCGGCTACCCGGTGGACGACACCCTCGCCACCGCCACTGTTCCAGCACTCTGTTCCTCGGCTCCGACAGTCGGCTACCCGGTGGACGACACCCTCGCCACCGCCACTGTTCCAGCACTCTGTTCCTCGGCTCGGACAGCCAGCCACCCGGTGGCGATGCCCTCGCCCCGCTGCTGTCCCTGTACCATTACGCATACGCCTGGGTGAGTTTTGATTGTGATGTCACTCACCCAGCGTAATGCCTCTTGCCCCCGTTCCCGCTGCTGTTTCCTGTACCATTACGCATACGCCTGGGTGAGTTTTGATTGTGATGTCACTCACCCAGCGTAATGCCTCTTGCCCCCGTTCCCGCTGCTGTTCCTGTACCATTACGCATACGCCTGGGTGAGTTTTGATTGTGATGTCACTCACCCAGCGTATTGCCTCCTTTAGTTCTCACTTAGTTAGTAGTTTGGACATTTCATCTCCCACTCTGTTTTTGTTCTCACTTAGATAGTATTTTTGGACATTACATCTCCCCCTGTGTGTTAGTCACACGAAGATATTATTACTTTGTTACTTGGTTTATTTGGACTGTTCTGCATCTCCTCTGTTTGTTCCCTTTTGAATATTAACCCTCTCCTCTGTTCTGCAGAGCGGCCCAGATGTTTTCCCACCAGTCCCCAGTTCCTCCCTGTCCCCAGCCCGCCTCCGCGGGTCTCTGTCCCCAGTTCCTCCCTGTTCCCCAGCCCGCCTCCGCGGGCCTCAGTCCCCTCTGTCCCTAGTTCTCCCCTTTCTAGTTCCACCTAGTTCCTGGTCCCAAGTTCTCCCTTTCTAGTTCCACCTAGTTCCTTGTCCCTAGTTCTCCTAGTCCCCAGTTCTCCTGTTCCCTAGCTCTCCTTGTCCCGACTTCTCCTAGTCTCTAGTTCCTCTGTTCCTTTTACCTTCCCCTAGTGTTCCTTTAACCTTCCCCTAGCGTTCCTTTAATGTTTCCCCTAGCGTTCATTAACCTTCCCTTAGTGTTCCCTTTTCCTGCCCGCCTCTTAAAGGCACCTAGTTTTTTCCCCTCTTGTTATATTCCTGTATTTGTGTTCTCCCTTAAAGGGACAGTGCCCTTTTTCCCTGTCTCTCAATAAATATCTGTTTTCTTGGCAAACCATCATACCTGTCTTGTGTTGTGCGATTGGGGTCGGTTACAAACCATAACAGTATTGCTTAGTGCACAGAAGCAGGCTTAGGTATGACATGGCTCAATGTTATCTATTGCAACTTGACTTGACTACATTCTATTGTTTACATTTTTTATTTAAATGTAGGTCTCACATGGTTAGTTGCGTTGTTATAGTGGATTTAAAATCAAATGCAAGCCTATCCCTGGAGCTGAAAAGAGACAGTTATTTCAACAACAACCTCATGACAATGATGACAGAGAGTTTGGAACCCAACTTGCTCGGGGAGATATAGTGGTTTGCACTCCAAATAAATCTACAAAGTCCTATTTAGAAAAAAAGATCAGTCAGTAGATGGCAAAATCATGGAATATTGAGACACTGTTGTATGTAAGATATGTAAGGCATGTCTCAAAACATGCACCCAAATTGCATTGTGCCTGTTTTATGAACTGTTCATGAATCCTTCTGGTATGTTCCGCCAGTGTTGTAGTACTGGAGTCGATTTTCAGGACTTGTGACTCGACTTGGACTTGAACACGGATGACTCGGACTTGGACTTGGACTCGATCATTGATGACTTTCGGACTCGGAAGCTGCAGGCGAGGACTTGTTAAATACTGATAAATACAGTTATTTATTTAATATATTTGTTTGCAATAGGCCCTAATCATTTGGCATAAGATATTGTTGGCTATATTAATGGCAAAATAAATAAACTTCCTTTGAAATGGTGACAGCTGTGTCATTTGATATGATATGATATGATACATTTATTTATATTGCGCCACTCAACCAATAGTTACATCAGCCCGGGGCGCTAGCAAGCAGAGGTTTGGTCTTGCACCATTGGTTTGCCCTATGGTGGACATAATGTGCACAGGCTGAAAGCTGATGAATTCTGACATGTAATATAAAATATTCAATGTGTATGTTCGAACATACTGTATGTGTTTTTTCTTCTTCTTTAGAATCAATAATCATTTTTAGTACATCTTGACAGCCCTACAGGGAACGACGGGGCAGAACGGCGGAGTCGGTGGTCAATGAGCATCCTGCCGCACATGGCGCGTGAAACACTAGAGCCTCTCTGTGGTGTACTCTCCCACACCGTCCCCGATGCCCGGAAAATCCCATCTATATTCTCATTATAGGTCTTAATTTGCTAACTGCGCTTTTAAATCCAGCCTAATCAGTGGGCGAATGAGAACGCAAATGGGGCTGAAAAGACTAGATTTAGCTATTTCACTTTTGATTGATTCTGAACTCGTCGTAAATGATCAAACTTGTATTGTTTTTAACGTCGCTTCCTTGTTGTTTGTTTGGCCCTCTGTTCCAGGGAGTAGCTTTGTGGTGAGTCTGGGGAGCGTCCTGGATGTTTCCAATTGGCTGAACCCAGCGAAGCTGACACTGTACTACCAGACCAACTCCTCCACCCAGTGGGTGAGAGACTACTGTGGACAGAGGACCACGGAGCCCTGCGAGCAGCTCTGTGAGCAAGACACCGGTGAGTGGGTAATAGAGACAAGATAAGAAAGTACAAAACATTCCTTTATTGATCCACTTTGGGAAATGTGGCCATCACAGCAGCATGGTGGGGGGGGGGGGGGGGGGGGGGGGTACAGGTCTGAGCATGGTAATAGAAGAAAGACATACATAATATGCAAATTTGTAGGCAATATATATATATTATAGGCAATACAATTACATCGGCATATAAAATGTCAGACAAATTTGTAAACAAGGGTGCAGATGAGGGTCTGTGTGACATATTGGTCACAATATACGTTACAATACATTAAATAGAGCCAATAAATAAAACAATTGAATCTGAATATATACACAAGGTGCAGGCAGGCACGTTGGAACTTTAAATCGGTGCGGCCTTTGAGATTTTATTGAAATTTTTGTGCAGTGGAGAAAAACAGAGTCGGGACACATTTCCTTTAGTCTAGCCTGTACCCCCCAGACATGTTGCTGGCCCCGTCAAAACAGTATCCTATCAGCCTCTCCATGGGCAGGTCGAGGCATAAAAGAATGTCCAAAAGAACCCCAAAAGAAGTTCTGAGCTTCCAAGTTGTCATCTGCGAACTGTATATTACACGAGAATTGTTCTTTTCCAGTGACATATTTGGTTCCGTCAGCGCTCAAGCCAAAGAATGGGCTTTTGGATGCTTTGCCTCTAATTTGTCGCTGAATATCATGGGCAAACAGCTGTAAGATTTCGTTTTGGATGTTGTTGGACATCCAGTTGTCTCTCTTTTGGAGCCAATTCTTCAACTCGGGATCAGACTCGGTGCGCACTCTTTCCATCATCAGCTGCCATAACACCCCATCCCTATTTGCATCACCCCTCAGTGGAAGCCCCTGGCGCCCGAGGGGGGGTATAGGGGAACAGACTCAGTTAACTCTTCAATACCTGATGCTGAGGCTGAACCTGTCGTCTCTGTCTCTCTCTGACGTTTATCAGATTTAGTGGGACTGTCACTGGGACCGGCGGGACGTTTCGAAAAGAAATCTGATATTTTTATTTTCTGCGAGTGAGACATTCTGTGCTAGCAAAGTCTGACTACTAGCTAAAATTTACTGACTGCGCAAGCACTGTATCACAGTAGCTCAGTGGTTCGTGGCGCGTGGGAAGGGCGGGAGACGGGAGGTGAATACAATTAGTTGTTTCACCTGTCATTCAATCAGTCTGTGACAGTCTGTCATCACTCGAAAATCTACTCTGCTGCAATCTTGTCGGTTTTACACGTATGATTGTGTATGTACAGTAGTGTAATGAATGAATGAAAACTTTATTTAACAGATTGGAGAATGGCTACAATACAGTACGGCTCAATACACACAATATTAAAATGGTGAAGTGCTTTGAGCAGGATAAACGTATAATATACAGTGTTACAGTTATACAGTTACAGTATATAATATACAAATATATAAATACTGTCATAAAAAAAAAACATAAAAAAAAATGTATTCTTTGCAATAACTGAGGGGGGGGTGCTGCCACACCCCCCGCACCCCCCCTTCCAACGTGCCTGGGTGCAGGTGAAGGTCTGTACCCTATCGTATATGTTATAGTCTGTGCAGGTTTTGGTGGTTAGTTGTCAGACATTCCTAATAGCTCTCAAGTTCTTAAACTGTTAGTTATCCAGCTGCTGGCAGCAGTCCATGCCCCTGATTGTGGAGCCTGATGGCCACCGGCACAAAGGACTGGCCGAGGTGGTGAGTGGAGTGTCGGGGGGGTATGAGTCTGTGGCTGAACGTGCTCTTAATCTTGGCTAGCTCCTCAAATATGCGCACACAGACACGCAAGTGTGTCATATTTGAATACCTCACGTGGCTCACAGTGTTTATTCATATAAGTTAGTTTCCAGAGGAACAATGTTTTCAAACGTTATTATCTAAAGATGTTAGTGTTTTGTGTTCAAAGACGGTAGATGTTGAGTAGTTTCTTGTGATATATCACACTCCAAGTGATTTAGATTGATTTCGCAAACTGCAAATGCATGGCCTGTCCAAATAATAAAAAAAAAATGACTTATATGGTTTTTCAGTGCAAGGGTTCATTAAAAAGAAGTGTGACGTCCTATAGATGCACCATCCTTATTTCAGATTATTTCTCTCATAAGTAATTTTCCTGACAGTATGAGACAAGGAATTATTAACTCCTTTCCACAAGGAAACAGATGGACACATATCGCTGTGGGTTTCGTATCCACATAGCGTGGGAAAATAAAGAAGTTGAAATGTGTGCTAATCTTTGAACCGACTAATTAGAACGTGGTGCAAGTCAGTGTAAGATGGGCTTAACAATACCTTCACGTTAATCATCTACCAGTCTGTTTGCAATTACCGACTGCGACTTTACAACTGGAGGTACAAAACTGAACTAATGGATATGTCTTCCATTAAACGTGGAGCCAAATGGCAGCCTCGTTATTACAGTACATGCCGGTGTCTCTCGGCCTCTGCCTTCCCCAGTGAGAGCAGAGAGTCACGGGTTCCAGCGGACTGTCTGTCTGGGGTCAGGGTTCACCACCGCTTGCTCCTGAGGGAATCTCCATGGCAAATACACTTTATTTGCTCTTGACCTTCAGCGTTAAGCCTTGGCTCTCTCTCTCTCTCTCTCTCTCTCTCTCTCTCTCTCTCTCTCTCTCTCTCTCTCTCTCTCTCTCTCTCTCTCTCTCTCTCTCTCTCTCCAAGACCCTGATAGGATCCCTATAGATAAGGAGACCAATGTCACCAGTGAGAGGGTGGACCGTATTACCGTCCATCCACTTGACTCCACACACAGGGGGGGAGGGGGGGTCATCTGGTAATCGGAAGGTTCCTCGTTCGATTCCCACTCCTCCCGAGCAGTGTGTCGAAGTGTCCTTGAGTCCTCCACCGTCGGTGTGTGAATGTGAGGGAACAAATTGTAAAGCGATTTGGATAAAAGCGCTATATAAGCGCACCGTTTACCATTTACCATTTACACACATGTGCAATGCACGGTTAGCATTGAGCTAACCGCTAACACTGAGATTTAGACCGGCTGATGATCCCGCTCTGCTCTGAACTCGTTCCCAGGGCTTATTTTTACTAACTGTTCCTCGGTTCTGTACTGAACTGGGAAGAAGGGCGTTCAGATATGCAGCTCCCTCCACCTGGAATCAGCTACAAAACCACCTGAACTTGCATGAGCTGGTCTCACTGGTTGCTTTTAAAACCCTTCTAAGCAATATGGAATGCAGCACATCTGGCTGCAGATGTTTTGACTGACTATAAATGGTTCTGTGAATTGTCCTTGTTTTTGTTTTAATTGCTATATGTTTGTTTTTTAAATAGTTTTCGCCTGTAAATGTGAAATTGTAACTGTGCTGCTGCCTATCTTGGCCAGGACGCGTGTATGCTTTCTACAACGCAGTTGGGCCATTTGCGATTCTGATTGGCCACTGACGTTTCTGGTCATGTGACATGTGCGCCCAATAGCGTGACGAGCTGTGTCTTTGCCCATTTCCGCGTCGAACAGCCTGCAAAGCACCTGCCGTTCTATCGCCATGCTCTAAGACAAACTCTAACCTTAACCAACTTCGAAAGAGCGCCTAAGCTTAACCAGTGTAGACACTTGCGGTCCCAGGATTGGGCATACATGTCACATGACCAGAAATGACCTGGCCAATCAGAATCGCAAATCGCCCGACTACGTTGTAGAAAGCATACAAGCGCCCAGGACGCTCTTGTAAAAGAGATTTTTAATCTCAATGAGACTTTTTCCTGGTTAAATAAAGGTTAAATACTTTTATTTTTTTTACTCCATGAAATACTTGTTTTCTTTACCAAATGACGGGGGGTGGGAGATGATGAATTAGCGTGCGGCTAAGTAAATAGTAAGAGTTAACGCTTCAACTTCATGTTGAAGGTGAGATCAGTGGAATGGGACGGTCACACTCGGATGAGTTCTGCTGCGTCCACACAAAAAAACATGCAAGGCTCTGCTGAGACGGAGAGAAAAGAGACTCTAGAGATAGTGTATCAGGGGCTTACAGAGGATTGCGAGGGCAAGCGTTCTCTTTTGGAAATAAAGTGGGGGTCACCTATGGGGCGACAGTGGCTCGGGAGGTAGAGCAGTCGCCTGGCAATCCGGAGGTTCCCGGTTCCATTCCCGCTCCTGGGCAGCCCTCCGGAACATTCTGCAACTCATGGCAGCTTCCATGGGCCGTGTGACACCGTCAGGGGCACTCTCTCTTGATTCAGACAAAGCTATTCAACTTCCACTTTGCGTTTAAACTATTGACACCACCTGCCATTCTGCAGATCAGCCGGCATGTCGGATGGATAAATCACTGGGAGCGTATATACACACATTTGCATAACCACTCCATCTTGCTCCGCCTGCGTGCACTTTGCCACCCCCAGCTGTCTGGCCAACTTTATAGTGGAATCATAATTCGGACAATGGCTCGTACTTATTCAATCAGTCAACACGGACCACTCTGGCAAAAGTAATGGGTCGTGGTCCACATTTATGAGCTTTTAACGTCAGTGGCGAACAAAAGAGCCAGCAGACGTATCCTTTAATGGCAGTTAAGAGTCAATGGCTTGGAGAGCCATCACCACACCGTAGTCCTTGTGACTCACTGTGTGGAGAAGGTGCGCGGAATGATTGATTCACCAGATGTGTACATTTCATTCACTCACTCATCTAATCTTTCAATTACAGACAACTTAGCGGCCGGTGCTCGTTTGAAGGGCCATTGTCATGCAAATGTGTTGGGGGTGCAACACTCTCTTCTCTAAATCTGGTAGATTGAGTGGAGTTATTTCCCCCCGTCGGCCATCTTGTGGGGGAACAGATCATTAGCTTCATCACACCGGGTAGGGCTTGAATAATTGCAATTAACTTATTTTGATGTGAAAGAGGTTCTTGGTACAAAGGGACATGCCTTATTCGGAAGGTATGCAGTACAAATAGAATAGTGAGGATGCCGGTCGAAATTAGAACCCTAATGATGTGATCTGTACGGACAATGTGTGCATCCAAACTGCACTCAAACAGTGACCCGATTTGCATGGGTCATAACCATGGTTCACACTACATGTTTTGCACAGGAATGCACAGGATGTTTGGCCTTCCTGATTGGATTTGACCTCTTAAGCACGATCAACCCGGTACCGATACGATATTTATTTCACGTCATAAATATACCAATACAGTATTACTGGGAATACATTTCCTGAGGTCCATAGATCTCCCTAGATAACAATAACATGCAACTGGACCTTGTAGAAGTGGAGCAATATTCCATTTACTTAGGCATGTATTTTTGGCGGATTTTCAGAAAATAGGCTCCAGGCTTAAGAGGTTAAGCCCTAGTCATATTTTCAGAAAATTCGCCTACAAGTACATACCCAAGTAAATGGAAGATTGCTCCACTTCTACAAGGTCCAGTTGCATGCTATTGGTATCTAGGGACATCTATGGACCTCAGGGAATGTATTCCCAGTGTCAGAAATATTCTGTCTATTACTAGGCTTGCTTAAATTGTGATGAAATAATGAGGATATAATATGAATTATGATTTTTATTTGCATCTTTGACAGTGAATAACACGATGCTAATAATGACTAGACATGAAGAACTGCCACTGATCTCGTTCAGTACCTTCTTGAGATCATGTGTACACAAAATCTAAGGAAATGAATAAAGGGAAGATGATTAAACAGAAGGTTCTGTAGATACAGTACTGAATTCTCCCATCCGGGCCAATGCAATTTGAAATTTATATAATATAGAATAGCAGGCTTATAAATTACCTTATTATAGCCAATTCGCACATGTATATATATTAGAGCTGGGCCGTTAACGGCGTTAACGTGCTGCGTTAACGCTATACTAGTATTGCGCGATAATATAATTAACGCATTAATCTAAAAAAAAAATAAAAATAATAATGTTTACCTTTATTTACCCAGGGTAGGTTCGCTGAGCACAGATGCTCTTTTTCAGGAACGCCCTGCTTCACATTCACTCAGTTCCATTCACACCTGGGAGCTGCCCAGTACAAGTTGACACCATTGGCCACTGAGCAACTCCACTGGAGCAGTTGATTCAAGCCATGTCACATAGTTCAAGTTTGAAATGATTCTTTCTGTTTTGCTCCTGAGAGTGTGCTAGATACTGTACTGTACTGGTAATATTATTTATTTATGTTAACTTCTGAATAAAACAACTTATTAAACACAAGTACATCTTATTGAACATTATTTTGATATTTCATTACCAATTATCATAGCAAAACAGCTTTTTCAAACAGTCTGTAATGCATTTTTGAAACGGGAGATGGGCTCATGGTGTAATGGGCCACCTGGCCTGAGAAACATAAGGAGGAAAGAAAAAGTAAGGACTTACTTCTGGTCATTATTTGGGTAGAACACACATATTTTGAATGCCTTCGGCAGGTTTTTTATTGCAGATAGATTAATCTAGATTAAAAAAATTAATCTATGCCCACCTCTAATATATATATATATCAAATGCCTGAGTTCAATTTGGATTTAGTATCACCAGGTGTGCATAATAACAGATAATGAAATCTACTGTAATCGACTGTACCTTTTTATCAGGGTGCAACCGTTTTGAAACTAATTTCAAATCTAATTGTTGCTGCATGTTAAAAATAAGGAAGATAACTAACTGCGCTTCAATATTTGTCTGAGAGGATCCAGCGGGGAGATGTTCAAGAAGGTGGTGATGGGGAAGGTGGATGGAAAGAGAGGAAGTGGAAGACCAAGAAGAGGCTGGGTAGACGACGTCTGTGATTGGAGTGGAGTGAGAGGCGGAGTCACAGAGTTGGAGAGAAGAAGTGGGGACAGAATGGGTTGGAGAGTGACGAAGAAGCCACCTGATGATGAGTGCCACCATCAGGCCAACTTTCAATTTTCAAATAAGAGTTAGCCAGCTAGCACCGCCCAGTGACCGGTGTTTATTTCAGTCGACTAACAACGTTAGCTCTTGTCATTCACCCATTACTAAATCTAGCCATGCCCATGTTGGCTGTTTTCCACCCTTTGCATTGCTGTCAAATATTTTTACTACAAAGGTAGATTGCTATGGCAGTGAACTATAGATTGCTAACGTTAGTTAGAATTCAGCATCACATAAAGGGAATAGCACACTATTGGCATTGGTCAGCACTATGAAGTACCATAGGCTTACCTTGTCAATGGACCTGGACAGATTTGTTAAATCAGAATATCGAGTAGTGGTCCAGAGATTGTTTAGTCCCGCAGCCGGTTTGTCAAAAATAAACCTCTTGAATCTTGAAACATATCCAACAAAACAATTGTCCTCTGTTAGCCGAACCAGTTAGCCATTCCAGTTCACTTAACGTTATAGTTATCGACATTAAAAGTACGTTGTCCCTTCCCGGCTCTTGCCTGAACAATGCAGAGCTGTGGTGTCAGCCTTCCTTTTGCTTTGATGAGCAATTGTTGTTCAAAAGTCAATTTAGTCAAATCATTTAGTAAGAGATTGTCGACAATATCTCCGGCGTCGCCTTCCTCCATTCTTATTGTTGTTTGACAGTTTGATTGCAATGCTAGCTACTAGAAAATTCTAACGAGGCCGCAAGGCGATGACGTTGTCACGTTTAGCTTTTAATTTGATTTGATTGGTCCTGAACTTCTGGCCCAGCCGCCAAAGGCTGAGGCAGCCAGATTCTAGTGGAATCCCCACCTACCAGGCTGGTGACCAACCCCATTGAATTAAGCTTGAATCTTATTGGCTAATAATATGGTAAGGGACGCCAGAAAAAGACAACCAGGCCTGGCTTCAAAGCCTTCCATGTCAATCAAAATAATGCTACCAGCAGTGTACCTGGGCTCAGTGGGCTGCCTCAGTGTTAGAGAGTGGGCGCAGTTTTGCTTGTTCGGTTAATATCTCCAGGAGGGAGAAAATGATTATAACACAGAGATGAAAAATAAAGATTTTTTTTATTATTGTAAACTATATAAAAAATAAATATATATATATATATATATTTCTTTATTATTTTTTTTTTTTACTGGTCATATTTTTGGGGGCGCTTGGCTTCCCTTGGCTTCCGTGAATATTCGCCACTGCTACCATTGCGCTATTCTCACAAAACTAAAAGCATGAACACGTAACGGCTTGTCCGATAACAATGATGACGTTTGAAACGTGTTGTCCCTTTGTGATGATCCAACTGATGGTATCAATATGTACTATTTAGATAGTTGACAAGCCAAACCGTTATGACCCTCACATCACATTTTGGGGAAAATGTAAGGTAAACAGGAAGTCCTTTGCACCAGACGTGAAAAACATGTTGGTCTTTCGACTGAGTGATGTGAGGTAATATCGCCCTCGTTGATGCATAAAACATGTATTTACAGCCTGGGTCTATTGATACTGGCATTATTGACAAGCGGGGAGCTTGTTAAGCCTTGGCAGAGGTCTGAACTCTAGCGAGTGCATTCTTCTGGTCCCGAGGTGGTTGATTATATCAGGACACAGTCTTGCCCCCTTTAACTCATGCTGAGTATCGTCCCGGAGGAATGGCTGTTAATTCTCCGCTGTCGCACATCGGAACGTGATTTGAAACGGTTTCTATCCTAGGTTGTAATCTCATCAGATAAATGGATTCGACCACAGGAAAAAAGGTGCATGGTGTACGTTATGTTATAGCCATAAGTCATATATTTATGTATCATATCGACAAAAGTCCAAAACAAACGTTGCAAACCAGGAGTTGAACCAACAATTGCAGTTCATTACAGTCGCAGGCGAGTGCTCTTGTAGCCGGTGTGATCTTGTCTGCGTTGTGTTTAAAGTCGATTCGACCCCTGTTAAGGGATCGCCCTGAGTGGGAGTTGAACCCCGGACGCCGGCGCCGCGGGCGGCATCACAGACCACTAAGCAAGAAGTGAATTCACTGCTTGCTTCCGGGTCTGGATGCCTCTGGGGAGTGAGTTTTACTTGCAGTACCGCTTACCATCCACAGCCACGTCACTACTTGTGCCCGTGACTGTGGATATACTGCGGTACCTCCGTTACACTCTCACCACTATCTAACTATTATTTTTTTATCCACTTTTTCTCCTTATTTTCTATTTGTTCTCCCATCCCAATTTCGTGTTTCCAATTCTCCCCTCCCCTGTCTTTTTTTTCAACAAATGTTTCCCCTTTTTTAACATAAAACTAGACACACAATACATTGACGAAATCCACAATAAATCACAGGACTATGACCGACATAATAATAACAATAATGACTGTCCAGTACTTAAATAAAAAAATAAAATAAACTACTACTAATACAATACAATACAATACATATGCTCTTGCTTGCTCTTCACTCTTTCCTTCTCCTTCCCTTCCCCCCCACCCCCCCCTCAGGACCCCCTCTTGGACTATCCATCCATTATTCCGTTTAACGCCAGGGATTACAAGTTCATATGCTATCCTTTATCTTCTCCACCACCTCTAACCATATTGCTATGCTGGCTTCATTAACACCTAAAATTTGTGCAGTAGATATCTCTAGATAAATCACATTGAGATAGGTAAGAACCCATACCTTCCGGCACATTATATCCGGTTGAATCCAGCGTGATGCTATCAGCTTTTTGGCAGCCGTGAGACCGGACAAAATTAGTCTCTTTACATGTACATAGGTTGATAACTGAGAAACATCATTCAACAACAATACAGAAGGCAGTACAGGTATGGTCAGAAATAAAAATCCCCTCCCCTGTCTTGAACGTTGCTCGACTATGCCCCCCACTGGTCGGTTGTAGGGAGGATAGAAGCCTTGCATCACGTGTCCCCTCCGGTACATGAGGAGGCAGCCTGTCACATCTTTTCACCTGCCAGCGCGGACTCTCAATGGCGAGGTGTAACGCATGGGAGGCTCACACTACCCCAGATACTTCCTGTCTCTGCTGTGCAGGCGTCCCCCAACCGACCTGTCGCTGTCCACAACGTCCAAATTACCACCCATCGACTTCCACCCGCTGGCTCTGCCAATTGAGCCAATATGACGGCCGGCCCAAGCCGGAGGCAATGCTGACACCGGGATTCGGGACCGGAGTCTCTTGCATTGGTGACGAGCGCAATCCGCCACCCAGCCGCCTACTATCTAACTATTATTATAGTTAATAATTATGGTTATTTTCAACATTTATTTTCAGAAGATTTGCCTAAAAGTACATACATAAATGGAAGATTGCTCTGTAAAATTGCTCAATACAATATACATTTTGACTGCTGTTTTGATATGGTTAGGGTCTTTACTCTTGGCTACATTGAAAAAGAAACGCAACATTAATTAATACGGACTATATTGATCTATTTATGATGTGAAATACATCTCAACCCGGTACCGGGCTGATCGGTCTTAACACTTTCAGCGCCAGCCGTTTTATCCATCCTTGTAGTCAATGGGCCACACTTTAAAATATAGGGATTTTCACTGATGTTTGCAGGGCTATATCGATATTCTATATTAGAGCTATGGAGACAATACTATGGCTCATTTGACAGTCACTATCTATCTATATTAAGAGTACATTTTTTCATTTATACGTTCGCGTGAATTTTTTTATTTTGCTAAAGGCGTTCGTGCTGCTCGCCTGGACATGTTACTATTTCCAAATCAAAGGTATATAATAGGTATTATGTTTTATCATGAATGCATCAAAGGGGGGGCGGGGGGCGTTTTTTGATGCTCTGATCGTCAGCAACAGCATTTTTTGTAATACTACATACGTTGATCGTTGCGATCGATTGCACTGCAGTGCACTGCACTCTCCGCATCTCAGAATGAGTCCCAATGATACACCGAGGTACGTGAGACTGTAATGAATAAAAAAATCAAATAAAAGAAAAAAACTATGAAAACTATCGAAAACCCGACTATACTCAGGTTTTTATGGCGAGATAACCCGACTATAGTTGTGGTTGGCCGTGAATGAGTTAAGGGGTTGATACATAACGTTAGGGTTCAGGTTAGGGTTTGATCCCCAGCATAGGAACTTAAATGTTTTCTGAAAACATAAAAAGTTTAATAATTTTGAATATGTAATATATATTGTGACGAGCCTGGTGGTGTTCAGACTCGTCACAGTTAAAAAATATATAATTCAAATGTCCACATAAGTGCAATATCAATCAATACGAATATTTATTGAATCAAGGCAGAATATAGTCCGATGGGCAAAGACAATGGTCGTAATACAGCCCGAACACAAAACAGACTCTCGTACAGAAAAAGGATTGTTCAATACTCAGAGTAGTCGTCCGGTCCAGGGTCAGTACACAAGGGGGTTTCTCAGCCAGTCTAGGGTCCAGTACACAATGAACACCTTCTCGCCTTCACCTCTCCTCTCCTCTCACCTCGCAAAACTCTGTACATAAACAATCTCTCTCAATAAAACACTCCTACCGCACCTCCTCTCAACTCAACTCTATCTGACCTAGTGTATTATAGTGTGTGTGTATGGTGTATGTGCGTGTGGTATGTGGGTGATCTAATGGTGCACAGGTGTGTTCTATCAGTACTAATCAGCTGCCTAATTGCTTCCACTCCTCCCGTGGCAGTAGTATCGCCCGTCCGTCACATATCCATGAGACAGGGGGATGATATCTGCCACAATATATACTTATATTACGTAAATATATTACTAATGGCTACATAATGCACATGATGTACCTGGTTTCCCGTGGTTGATTAGTACTTAATAAAAAATTACCTAATTTAAGTGAGATCGGGCTGAATATTTTGCCGGTTCCATTTTGGGATCACTTAGTGTTATCCTGAAGAAGCCCAGATGGTAGTGTGATGACATTTATATGTTCCCTCAAGTGGGCTAAGTCCCTGGCGGGTCCACTGGCCAACGGCATGCAGAGTAAGCTCATTAGAATGGATTACACGCGGTAATGTATGTGAAATTTATGTCACCGTGGTCAAGGTCATGTTGAGGGCTGATGCATAATGTAATATAGGCCCAGGCACTCAACTTAGCACACACATGAACTGCAAAAGATGGAGTGTTGGCACCCGTGGTCCACATGCGCATACAGTACATTAATGTGTGTGTGTGTGAGCGTGCGTGTTTGTGTGTGTGTGTTTAATAATAATAATAATGGCTTGGATTTATATAGCGCTCTTCATGACACCCAGAGCGCTTATGTGTGTGTGTGTGTGTGTGTGTGTGTGTGTGTGTGTGTGTGAGATATATATATATATATATATATATATATATATATATATATATATATATATATATATATATATATATATATATATATATATATATATATATATATATATATATATATATATATATATATATATATTATAGAGAGAGAGATATAGATAGAGAGATATAGAGAGAGATAGAACATGCATCAACATGAGGGCATTGAGGCAATCGTTTACATATTACAGCCAATCTCTCCCATCGCTCTCTCTTTCTCTCAATATACAGGTGGAAAGGTCATACTCTATCTCGCTGTGTTCCCCCTCTATTTATTTTTACCTTTCTCTACCTCCTTCTCTTTCACCAGTATGATTACCCTGCTCTATAACTACTCTCACACACGCATAAACATGCACACACCCAAACACAACTCACATGTACATGTCCCCCATTTGTGTTTACAACCATTATCTCTCTTAGTATTTCTCTTTATTTCTTGATGGACACCAGAGATATATACATATATACAATGTGATATACACAATAAAAACCTATACTGCTATATACGGTGGACAGCTAACATGCTATGTACACGGCACAAATAGAAGTGAAGAACGTGCCACGCTGGCCTCAAAAAAGCTGTGAGGGAATGAGTCGACTTGAGGAAAACAAAGCTCCACAAAAAAACTGAATAAAAAACGATCATCAAATTACATAATACAAATATAATCATGCATGTTCCTCCCGGAGCCCGGAGTTGAGTCTAACAAATCAGCAACGTGTGCTTTAGTGGGAGCCCAACCTGTGCAGCACCAAAAGGTGTTCTCATGCAACATCCAAACATTTTCCTGTGAAACATGAAGTGAAAACAAACGTTCCACACAGTCCAAATACAAACATATTGTTTATAAGAATATAGATGAAATATATGTACACAAAGGAAAGGCATGCATGAAACTGGACTTGAATACGTCTTTATTTGTCGTGACGTGGGGCCGCACCCGGGGACCGATCCATTGTGCTCCTGTTCGTCTTCGTCGGGGACGCCACAGCGTTAGCGATCTGTTCTGCATGTTTTTCCATTGGGTTTGTCTCTTTTTCTGGAGGGGAAACCCTTGCGAGCCCTGGGAGAACATGCAAACTCCACACAGAAAGGCCCAGGAGATACCTGGTCTGGGTACCTGGCCACCCGATAACCTGGTCCCCAAGCGGGAATCGAACCCAGGGCCTTCTTGCTGTGAGGTAACAGTGTTAACCACTACACCACCGTGCCACCCAGGAAACAATGCCATACAATATTTGTGGCAGTTACACACTCTTAATGTGATCATGTCTGTCTGAATCATAGGCCTGGATGGCATGGAGCTAGCTACTTAGCTAACCTGCAAACCCTATTTATCTGTGTTCTTCCTAATTTTTATGATTTCTCCTGCTGTGATTTTCTCCTGTTAATCGTGTGTATTTCAGAGTAGGTCTCCAAAGTGCTAAACAATCATCATTGTGTCCACCGCTGGTGATTTGCATTGTGCATTCTCTTGCACATTCCCTATTCAAAATATAAAATCCATATAAACAATATGGGTTAAATAATGTGTAGGTAATGTTGCAGAGTAAATAACTTAACTTTGAATTTTTGTTTTACCAGGAGAGCGATGGGAGAGTCAAAGGGTTTGTTCACAGAAGGGTGGTATAACAGACTAACTAGTGTTAGTTGGATAGTGGTCACGTCTCAAATCATAATAGGCTATGCATGCACATAACTACTTACAGTAGTAAGACAACTTAGCATGAAGCTACTGTAAGCATGAGCATGATACTCTCCAATACATAAACTAGCATAAACAACATAGTGACTTCTTTATCAGGGGCATAGGACAGAGGTTCCGAACTGCTGACGGGGAGCATGGTAATTGCTAGTAGATAGCTAAGCTGATTGATTGATTGAAAACTTTATTAACAGATTGCAGAATGGGTACAATACAGTACAGCTCAATACACACAATTGTTAAGGGGATGCAGACCAGAGAAAGACTTCCGTCTTGTTTACATCAGGGTCCCCCATTTTCAACTCATCAGGACATATATGACATACATGACATACTACATGCTACATCCAACATTTATGACATACCAGATTTGCAAATACAGTACTGTTTGTGATACAAAAAGAGTCAAGAAAAGGGAGTATATACATTTGACGTAATATTGACAACCATACTGGGTAATTTACATTTGAGGGGGTTGGGGGGGGGAAACACTGTACAAACAAGCAAAACTGTACATTGGGGGGGGGGGGGGGGGGAGACACTGTACAAACAAGCAAACCTGTACATTGGAATATTGACAAAACCATACTAGGTAAATGACTGTACATTGGAGGGGGTTGGGTTAGGACATTTACAGGGGCCAGTTTCGAATTGCAGTCTCCCGTAGGTGTCCCTTGAGAGTGGTTTTGAAAGTGGGTAGTGATTCACATTCCTTTACAGCTTTGGGTAGGGCGTTCCACATTGATGTGGCATAATTGCTAAACGTGTTTAGTCCCTTGTTTGAGCCGAATCTGGGTTTAACATGATTTGTGGAGCTCCCTCTGGTGTTGTGATCGTGGTATTCACTGACCTTTGGGAAGTATTTTGACATGTACATGGGTACCTTGGTCGTGTAGTGTATCTTGTAGACCAGGCCCATTGCAAGTTGCTGTACTCTGTCGTCTACTCTAAGCCATCCTAGGTTGTCAAAGTGGGCAGGGGTGAGGTGGGTTCTAGGAGTAAGGTCAAGCAGTAGTCTGACCAGTTTGTTTTGAGATGTTTGTAATTTTGTTTTTAGCGCATTTGAGGTGCTTTGGTACCATGAGGTGCAAGCACGTAGTACCCTTGAATGAGTGCTCCTGCCAGAGTCTTCAGGGTATTCTTGTTTACCAGAGAGGAGATCCGGTACAAGAATCGAGTTTGTTGGTTGACTTTTTTTATTACATTGGATGCCATTTTGTCACAGGAGAGATTAGCCTCTAGGATGGAACCCAGGTAGGTAATTTCATCTTTCCTTGTGACAATATTGTCACCCACTGTAACTGAGAAGCCATCAGTCTTTCTGAGTTTGTTATTTGAACCGAAGAGAATGGACTCTGTTTTGCCCATGTGTAATGATTTGTTATCAGCGAGCCATATGCAGATTTTGCCTAGTTCCGAGCTGAGGGTTTTTTCAACCTGTAACTTGTTCTTCTCAGAGACCAGCAGGGCTGAGTCGTCCGCAAACAGGAACAAGTTGCAGTCACAAGCTGACAACATGACATTTGCATAAATTAGGAACAGTAGCGGTCCTAGTATGCTTCCTTGTGGAACACCACAGCTCACTGTGAGGGGGGGGGGGGGGGATAGGGTACCGTTTACCTCCACCATCTGTTCCCTCCCCTCAAGGTAGGATTGCATCCAGCTCACTGATAGACTATCAAAACCAATTGTTTTTAGCTTGTCAATCAGAATGGAGTGATTGACAGTGTCGAAGGCCTTTTGTAGGTCCAGCATGACCATGCCGCAGTATTTGCCCGCGTCCACCTCTTGTTTGATGTGGTCGTTCAAATAGAGAAGGCATGTGTCAGTGGAGTGGGATGTTCTGAAGCCAGATTGGAATTCGTAGATTAGATTTTTTTCCGCTAGGTACTTTTCGACCTGTTCGTAGACAATTTTTTCCATGACTTTCGA
>NC_140175.1:36014189-36072122 GCF_963971535.1 Notolepis coatsorum
ACGCACGCACGCATGCACGCACTATAAAATAAGGAAGAGTCATTACATCAGAAAACCAGTGTTCTATGCTCTGCTTGGAAGATGCGCGGAGAAGAAAAATATACACGCTATTTGGGGAAATATACATCAACCAATATATCAAATGTTATCTAGTTAACAATGCAACAAATTACAGATGATTCTGACACCCAGGGTCGATCCCATTCAACTCAATGTCAGTAGAACTGATCTACACAGTGATCATCTACACAGTGATGTAATGACCCTTCCTTCTTTTATAGTTCCCTTGTATGCAACGAGGAAAAGAGTCGGCTTCGCAAGCCACGCGCCTCTTCAAACCAACTCTGAGAGAACGAGATAGAGAGAGGTGACAGGGAAGATGTGTTTATATCTGAAGGTTGAACTGAATAGAAATGCACATATTAGCCTCATCATGTATGCACGGTATAATACTGGGAGCATTTCTAGGAGTCATTTTCTATGCTAAGGCATGGTGTGAGCCCTGGGAGCATGTGCAAATTGACAATTACACAGCCGTCCATGTGTGACCAGGGAATAGCGGGTGTCGTATGGTTGCAGCTCTGTGTCATGGCCCCAACCAGTAAGTGAAGCCAGAGGAATAGCGTTAATTGAGGAGTGCGTTGAATTATAACTCTATTGTTCAATGTTTTTAATTACATTTATTTTTCAGGGGGGGGGGGGGTTATGATGTATTTCTAATCATATATGGAGCATAACCGACTGATAAGGACTCGTGGATGGGGTCGGAAGTGTAGTGATATGATCTATAAGATTCTCCTCTCATAACAGTAGGCTATGAGCCTGTCTGTGCCGAAAAGCAGCTCTTACGGCGGTCATTCAGTGATGGATGCACTCACTCCGATACATTACATTACAGGCCGGTTCGCGGCCCCTGGGTGATGCTATAGCTGGATCAATACTGGACCGATTCAACAAATTCATTCAGTCGCCTCAGTTCCAAATGATATAATAGGGTCCAGGTTATGTCATATTTTTGTAACAAAGTAATTTTTTAAAGCCCTTTTCCTGCTATTTCCAGTTTTCCACTCATCTACCCTGCTTGTCTGACGCCCACAGACAAGTCCTACACTATATTCTACCACTTTAAAAAAAGAATTTCCTCATCCCATCACCACTTGTTGGCGCCACTTTATTCTATAAAAGTTGAATTTGTTACCTGTCTGCACCGCTGCCGTCTTAAGGCTATAGAACCAATTCCGGAGATGTAGTTCTTCGTAAACTTAGCAAAAAAAGAAGATAAGCAGGAAGATAATGTCCTGGCCTATAGTGAACTCAGCCCAGACGCCCCTGTAAACTCAGCCCAGATGACCTAGTGAACTCAGCCCAGATGACCTTGTGAACTCAGCCCAGATGACCTTGTGAACTCAGCCCAGATGACCTTGTGAACTCATCCCAGATGACCTTGTGAACTCATCCCAGATGACCTTGTGAACTCAGCCCAGATGACCTTGTAAACTCAGCCCAGATGACTAGGGATGTCCCGATCACGTTTTTTTGCTCCCGATCCGATCCCGATCATGTGATTTTGAGTATCTACCGATACCGATATTTCCCGATCCGATCAAATTAAAAAAAAAAATGTATTCAACAAACATGACCATGTTCACGTCTTAAACTCATACTGAGGCCTTAGTTTTGGTTTTAAATTGCATATCATCATTCATTTATTTATTGTCACACAGAGCAGAAGAATTTTGCCAAAACAAACCAATAGTATCCAGCTGCAGAACGGCAGACCAGCCACACTCTCAGACACAAACGCATTTGTGTCACCTCACAGCGCTTTATGCCAGATCTCTACATTTTCATTTTTCAGATTATTCCAGATTGCTAAAGTACAGAATCTAAGCTTTCAAATGATGTGTCATATGTTGACATCTGAGAATGTTTTGAACACGATGTGCCCAATTATAACTTCTAAAACTGGCTGTGTTCTACATTACCAAAGAGGTGAAAAGGTGTCTCAAAGGAAGGCAACTTTTCACACTTCAGACCGTTTCAACTGGGCGTCAACAAACCCCCCTCCAGCAACGCCCCTCACCTGAATAACATTAACATAATTAAGTGCTGCTGAATCAGAGTTCTCTCTCCTCAGGACCCCTGTCTCTCCAGGACCCCCTATCTGGACTGTATAGGACTGTGAAGCTATGTACCCCCCCCCCCCCCATGCTGCTTTGACACCAGAATTATTGTTAAATCTATGTCACAACGAGAAAAAGCAACAAAGTCCTCACTCAGTGGCATGGGCCTAATGTTATGTAGCTCTGCAAGCTGCTTACACACTGCTTATCATATCACTCCTAGCTACACATACGCACGGTCCTCATGTCATGAGGTGATGAGCATCTTAAACTATCTGGACTCAGTGGTTAAGAGGTGATGCAGCATCTTAAACTAGCTGGACTCAGTGGTTAAGAGGTGATGCAGCATCTTAAACTACTGTGTGTATTGAGCTGTATTGTACTGTACCCATTCTGCAATCTGTGCTGAGATTATAAACTTGTTGTTGTTACACACACACACACACACACACACACACATGGACCCTGCATCCATACACTTTCGTCTTGTTTACAGCTCTCCACCTTGCTATCTGATGCTCCTCTCTTAGACCCTGATGTAGCAGTACTGTCTACCTGTATGTCATGTATGTCAATGTCATTATGAATTGAAAATGGGGGACCCTGATGTAAACAAGACGAAAGTCTTTCTCTGGTCTGCATCCCCTTAACAATTGTGTGTATTGAGCTGTATTGTACTGTACCCATTCTGCAATCTGTGCTGAGATTATAAACTTGTTGTTGTTACACACACACACACACACACATGGACCCTGCATCCATACACTTTCGTCTTGTTTACAGCTCTCCACCTTGCTATCTGATGCTCATCTCTTAGACACTGATGTAGCAGTACTGTCTACCTGTATGTCATGTATGTCAATGTTATGATGAATTGAAAATGGGGGACCCTGATGTAAACAAGACGAAAGTCTTTCTCTGGTCTGCATCCCCTTAACTACTGTGTGTATTGAGCTGTATTGTACTGTACCCATTCTGCAATCTGTGCTGAGATTATAAACTTGTTGTTGTTACACACACACACACACATGGACCCTGCATCCATACACTTTCGTCTTGTTTACAGCTCTCCACCTTGCTATCTGAAACAATAGCTATCAATATAACGTTAGCAACTTTAACTTGCTAGCTAGCTAACGCTAACGTTAATGTAATAAACGTGACATGGTTGGACTTGTGGTCGGCAGAAAAACTTGGTGTAGTTTTATCAAAGATGCGGAATTGTAAACATGCTACTGTAAACATAAACAAACATTCTTAAACTTACCCATGCAGACGCATCTCGACCGATCTCAGTTAATTCCGTTGAATAGCGCGGTGTTTTCACCGGTGAGCAGAGCATCTTTTTCTGATCCAGAGTGCTAATCCCATTGAAAGTGTAAACAGCCAGTGCGTCGCTTCAAACACTCCCCCAATGTAAATCTCTGCGGGCTGCAGGCTAGGTTTGATTCACATGCAAATACAGTAATTACGCCCCCGTTTCATTGAAATAAAGTCTGTGAACAACCTAAATTTAAACACAGGTTTGACACTATTTTAGATATTCTAACTGTTCGTTTTTATAGTAAACAAGTACTTATACATTAAATTTATAATAATGTGAAGAAAAGAAAAAAACACATAAAAAAAAAGAGAAAACTCTAGCAGGTCTAGCCGAGAAAGGGGCGGGCCGAGTTGTGGTCGCAAGCGCTGGTATGTGACACATTTCCTTTGAATTAATTATACATCAAATGATTTATGTCAAGGATTGCAATGCCTTGCTTGAATGAAGTTAACTTTTCACCTGGATAACGTCAACATTCAGGGTGAATGTAATGTGAGAAATTGGGATTAAAAAAAAAGAAAAAAAAAAAGAAAAAAAAATATTTAATTCCAGATTTTTATTTATTTTTTGCCGGTCCCGATCTTCGGAAAATCACGTGATCTGCCCTGATCCCGATCACGTGATCGGATCGGGACATCCCTACAGATTACCTTGTAAACTCATCCCATATGACCTTGTGAACTCAGCCCAGATGACCTTGTGAACTCAGCCCAGATGACCTTGTGAACTCAGCCCAGGTGACCTAGTGAACTCAGCCCAGATTACCTAGTGAACTCAGCCCAGATGACCTAGTGAACTCAGCCCAGGTTACCTAGTGAACTCAGCCCAGATGACCTAGTGAACTCAGCCCAGGTTACCTAGTGAACTCAGCCCAGATTACCTAGTGAACTCAGCCCAGATTACCTAGTGAACTCAGCCCAGACGGCGAAAAGAAACACAGCAAACCGTTGGCCGAGCAGGAGGATAAAGCTTAGAGACTTTGAAGGAAGCAAACAAGCTTGACGTGATACACATCTGTTATGATAACGGGACGGCATCGTCTGATGCTCAGTGGCCCCACAGAGGCAAAGGGGAGGCAAATATTTGTGGCAATAAATAATGAGTTCAGTGGGAGCCAGATAAGAATGCCATGCTGCTACTGTTTGGCCTCCTCAACGGCACTTTAGAGATGGATAATCTGTGACTCTTCAGTTGATTTTTATATAAATTTTTTTGCAGCATCTTGCCTTTCTTTAAATTTGGATATTAAAAAAGAGGTATTCTTGGATTGTACAAAAAACTAAAAAACACGAAGTCTTGCTTGATATTTGTTCCTAAGTGCTGCAGACAACCAACACACTCCATTTTCAGGTGAAATAATAAAATATTTACAATTGTTGTACATACAGACTCAGCTATTTTTATGCATTCAAAAAACACGTTCAAACATTTGACCCAAAAGGCCACTGCCAACCCAGTTGGGTAAGTGATATTGTTCAACAAACAGTTTTTAACTTGAGTGCTACGCTCTTGAGTGCATAAAGGTATACTGTAGTGTAGACATATTAGCACAGTAGGTAGTAGTATAGGCACAGTAGATTAGTTAGTAGCAGATTATATCTCTCTTTCCATCTCTATCTCTCTTGCTCTCTCTCTCTACATCCACGCACATACACACACATTGCACGCAGCTCTTCCAATCAGTGAGCTGCTATCTCGGCCCGACCATCTCACACACGGCATCTCTGTATCGCCGGCTCCCATCCTCCTTCAATGTCACCCTGGGTGACTGTCAGCGCTGATGGCGCGCCATTGTATCAACTGCAGCCGGAGCGATCAATCCTCTCCCTGCCCTTCTACTCTCACCTTCTCAGCCCAGCGTTAACTGTTACCTTCATCTACGGTGGTGGGGGGGTGGGGGGTAGATGGCATAATGGATAGATGGCGTAATGCTACCGTTGCACCCCAGTACCCGTCATCTCCCCGGAGTCAGTCAGCTGTCCGTCTGTGAATGGGGGCCATCCGGCTCACACTCCCCACACTCTGTGTGTGCCGGCAATGTTGCTTTGCGGTTAGGTGCATCCTAACTGTAACCACTGTAAATTAAACAAAGTGTATGTTCATTATATATTTGATTGCTATCTTTATTTAATCTATGCAATGACAATAGGTACTAAGCAGCTACAGCTGTGGTTTAGATCCAATCACCTGCCAAGTATTTATTTTTTAAGTGCTGGCCCTGTTCACTTTCAAAGGACGACTTCCCTGATGGTGGTGCTGTGTAGCAGAGTGTCTGGTGGGTCAGGTTGAATAGGTCAGGCCCAATACGTTGAATTACAAGTACAAATAACATTTAAAGGTCCCATGGTTTGCTATTCCTTTAACTATTTGGGCAATGTTACACAATTCCAGTCTATGGAACACATCTGTAAGGTTTTTTTCAAAACAAATTATTGTTTTGCATTTCTAATCAAGTACTTTAAAGCAGCATTTTTCCACTTCAAGAGTTCAAGCTATTTTGGGCTGGGCTCCGCCCGTAAGTGCTTTGAGTGACAGTCACCCACACAGCGTGATACATGTATACGAGAGAGACAGCGAGAGAGAGAACGAGCAAGCGAGAGAGAGAGGGAGAGAGAGAGAGGATACATCGCTCCGTGTGTGCTGTGTGAGCGGCTCGACTGCGATTGTGTGTAAAATGCAGGTGTACCGTGGAGAGAGAGAGGGAGAGAGAGGGAGAGTCAGGGACAGGGAGACCGCTTCCGCATTATTCCCACTGCTCCGTTGTTGAGTGAATTGTTGATTCTCTCTGTTGGCACCGCGCCACGTCAACCCGTTTGAGGAAGTGTCATTATTTCCACTTGCTCTGTTGTTGAGCGAATTGTTGATTCTCTCTGTCGGCACCCGCGCCACGTCAACCCGTTTGAGGAAGTGTCATTATTTCCACTTGCTCTGTTGTTGAGCGAATTGTTGATTGTGGGCGGGCGGTGACTACAACCTGTGCCTTATTCACGTCAGCGAGCGAGTCAAATCAGAGCGGCTTAGTTCAGTGAGGGAGGATCTCGTGAACTCGAGACTGGACTGATGAGCCAAAATGAGAATTAGAGACACAGACCCCATTGATACAACCTCACGTTGCTAGAAAACAATGCTAAACACTGGAAAAGGCAATTTATGGGACCTTTAATACATCTACAACATTAATCTTGAGTTGTGCACATATCTGTATTTGACTAATTCACGTATACACATATGTGTGCTCTCTATCATGCCACACATTACATGCATGTGCTCTCTCTGTCACATGCATGTGCTCTCTTTATCACTGGTATGTGCCCTCTTTATCACTCTCCCTATCTGCACATCCCTCCAACAGTTCTAACTCTCCCTATCTGCACATCCCTCCAACAGTTCTAACTCTCCATATCTGCACATCCCTCCAACAGCTCCAACTCTCCCTATCTGCACCTCCCTCCAACAGCTCCAACTCTCCCTATCTGCACCTCCCTCCAACAGCTCCAACTCTCCCTATCTGCACCTCCCTCCAACAGCTCCAACTCTCCCTATCTGCACCTCCCTTCAACAGCTCCAACTCTCCCTATCTGCACCTCCCTCCAACAGCTCCAACTCTCCCTATCTGCACCTCCCTCCAACAGTTCTAACTCCCCCTGTAGGTGTAGGTGTGAGCTGACATCACTGATATATCCATATGAGATTCCCAGCTCTAGCTCCAGCCAGGTCCCTCCTGTCCCCACGGGGAAGCTGTGGGAATGGCTGTGTTGTTCTGGAGGACTCCTGCTTCATCAGGACCAGGCACGTGCACACATAGAGGCCAAGGGGTGCCTGAGCACCTGCCTTTTTGAGCCTCATCAAAAAAGTGCCCTTTTTGAAAAAAAATATTTTTTTTTTTTTTTTTTACTGTTACGCCATATAGACTGCCCTTCCAACTGAAAAATGTCAGGATAGAATAAAAATATTAGGTAAAGAGAGAGATGCCCCATATTCCATTGCAGTTTGCACGGCCTCCTCAGCATGCCTCTCCGCGGACCTATATATTTTATGCATAGCGTGGGTGGTGATGATGATCATGATAGAAACCGCTGTTGAATGCTGGTATTACACTCATTGAGGGACACAAAGAAGTCAAGTCCGATGGGATTTGGGAATCTCAAATACAAATCGGGATTGGAATAAAAAATGCATTTATATTAAACAATACAGAATATACAGCACTTCTAGGGGTCTGTAGGGTAAGCACTTATTCCCTCCCCCCTGAACATTTATGGAGATGTATGGGCCTTTTAAGTCAGTGATAAAAGTGTCTTTCAAGGATAAGTGAGCTCCTGCACTGATTATTATAGTTCAATATTCAATATTTGATCACCAAAACCCCCCAAAAAGCATAAAAAGGGGGCCCCCCGCCCGAAAAGGGCCCTTAAAAATCGTGCTCGCGCGCTTTGCGCGCTCGCTTAATATATACACACAAGTGTTGTGCCCTTTTCAGCCTTTGAGCACCTGCCCCTCTAAAGTCCTGTGCACGTCCCTGATCAGGACTATTCATCTACTGTGCACCTTTTTTTATGCTGATGGTGACACATTATCCCTGCCAGTGCAGTGTTGTGGTAGTTCGTTTTGGAGGAGGCTATTTTTGTCGTGAGAATGGGAGGGGGAGTGTGTGTGTGTGTCTATGTGCGTGCGTGCATGTCAGCAGGGTGGCGTGTGTGAATACAGGACTCTGGGATGCGCATAATGTGAATGCGTGCAGAAAAAGAGCCAAGAGCCATGGCGTGTGCATCCTAGGGTGTTTTCGTCCTGCATGGAGATATGGACGGAGGGAGGGAGGGAGGGATGGAGGGAAGGAGAGAGATGGATTGTTGTACCCGGAGTGTGCGGAGCGGTGAGGGTCGGCTGAATTGGTGATAACCTGAAGTAGAGGCTCAGCATGATGGATGCCCATCCTGAGAGAGAGAGAGAGAGAGAGAGAGAGAGAGAGAGAGAGAGAGAGAGAGAGAGAGAGAGAGAGAGAGAGAGAGAGAGAGAGAGAGAGAGAGAGAGAGAGAGAATGAGAATGTGGGAGATACGGTGTGCTTTTCAGCAAACTTCTCCAACTGTTAAACTTCTTTTTTCATCTGAAGTTTTTTTTAAATTTTTTGTAGGCAAACATTTTAATTTGACCAAAATGTTTCTATTCAAAGCAAATGATATAATAAGGGAATCTGGGGAGAGTGGGAGGAGGATGTAATGACAAGGTCAATTGTGAATTAAAATAGCTAAAAACCGTGTTTGATAAAGACAAACAAATTAATAATTGCAGTTAATTGTGGACATTGGTGAAATAATTTGCCTGCCGTTCTTGACATGAGATCAGTATTTTCTATTTTGCTTCCATTACCGAAAGCCCTTCAGAACAAAGCTCATGTAATAAAGCGGCCGTTTCTATGAATGAAAGTCGAATGTCTCACATCTGTTGTCTCGGTGAGGTCGTCAAATCATATGTTCCCCCCTCAATATCTTTCACTTGTTGTTTGTACGAGAACATAAGAAAAGGAGGGAAGAGCAAAAACAATATTTTACTATTTTTTTCTATTTTTCTTTTATTTCCTCACTGACAAGCTGCTAGTCCATGAATCCGAGAGTATGTCTCTGGCCTATAAACTCAACCAATGAATTATTGAGCACGAGGTGATAAAACGTGAATTGTGTTGCATGGCTGGCCATAATACGTTTTTCCAGTGTTATGCCTCCACATGCTACTGCGGGGACTCCGTGGGCACAGGAGACGCCGGGAGCAAGAAAGGCCACTATAGCTACGAATGGCTTAGCGTTAGGAGCCTCGCAAACCACTTCAGACGCGCTTTGCATTCGCAGCGCGCCGCTCACATTGCGCATTTAACCTTACACATCACAACACAGAGCCACGTTGCGTGTGTGAAATCAATAAAGTGTTTATAGCTTTTGGAGGAAAAGAGTGCGTGCAGTAAATCCCATTTTATTTTGGTTTCCAACATATATCGAATGTATTGTTTAATGTTGATCATTCGACATGGTGTACGGGCGTGTTGTAAATAGATCATTCAACGTGGCGTACAGGCGTGTTGTAAATATGACGTTCAACGTGGCGTACGGGCGTGTTGTAAATAGGACGTTCAACGTGGCGTACGGGCGTGTTGTAAATATGACGTTCAACGTGGCGTACGGGCGTGTTGTAAATAGGACGTTCGCTCTGGAAGTTATGACCTTGCCTTATTGTCTCGGGGTTATTTGAAATGTTAAGTCGATGGTCTTAGCGCAGAGGGACTCGCGATAAAGGCAGAGGCAGTTTTATATCACTGTTGTCGCAGGAAATCTAAAGGTAAAGTAGTGATGCAGTGAGCAGCCGGACATATACCTTGGAACAAATGGAAGGAGAGTGTTTATTTTTCTTCATTTAATGATCCTGAGAAATAAACATTCCCCTTGGAAATGTAAGTGGGAGTCGTGAGTATTTTTTTTACCGGGGATTGAACCTTTGACCCTGTGGTCTTTATATGTATAGCTCATTCATACTGTTGTCATGTCTATTGCTACAGTAGGTATTCAGGAGTATCCACTGCCATGTGCACACACAAACACGGAGAGAGACACACACACACACACACACACACACACACACACACACACACACACACACACACACACACACACACACACACACACACACACATACACACACAAACACAGAGAGGCACACACACACACACACACACACACACACACACACACACACACACACACACACACACACACACACACACACACACACACACACACACACACACACACACACACACACACACACACACACACACACACACAACCACACAGATATACACACACACAAACTTAATAAGGCTTTTCTCCCCTCTTAAAATTAAGAAAAATACCCCCACATACTTAATGCATGAAACAATCGGATCTGCTGGTAACATATTCATCCATTCACTTGGCCTTTACAGAGGTAACTAATTCAAACGCCTCCCGCTGATTAAAGAAACGAGATTGAAATAATACCTCGAGCAATGTGAGCCACTGGTGTGCATTCTAAAGCATTTCCCTCCTGTGTAAAACTGCACAGGCTACCGCGTAATCTGAATGTAAATTAATGCACAGTTGTTTTAGTTTTTTTATTCTCTAATTTCCAAAGTCATGTTGTTTACAATTGACTTCTCCAATTCTTTCATTTCATAACTCTTTTTATGTTTCTTTTCCAGAGCTTCTTGTGTGTCAATTTACATTTCACAACGCGGTGATGTCATCTCACAACATGGTGATGTCATTTGGCATAAACAGGAGGAGGCGCTACACATTTGCTACACAAAATTACTTTGAATATGAGAAAAATTACTTTGTACAATAGAGAGGGTGGCTTGATAATAATAACACGATTAATGATACAAAAAAAGAGAAACAACAACTATTCTTCCTTTTTTCTTTTTATAAAGACATCGCCCCTTGAGTTTTGTTATTATTGGTGAAAAGGATTATGGGAAATCATCAGTGGAGCTGTGATGATGGATAATACTGTACAAATGGATGATACATAAGTATCACCAATCTCAGCTCACATTGCCGCATGCGTCCAGCTCATGCTTCTGCGTGAGTCACACTCCCACACAAAGTAAACACAGAGCTATTCATCAGTAGTACTGAATTTCTGTGTTCTCCGCTTGATATAATTAATCAATACCCAATGTAACAAATGTAATTTGAATAGACTGAATAGCCTGAATTTAAATAGCCTGCTGCTGAATAAAAGTACAGTGACAAACAATTATGATCCATGATTTTATTAAAACTCATAATAACACAAACTGCCTATAAATGGTTATCGAGCTGCAAGCCCATCGATTCTTTTTTGTGCGAGGCCCCCCTTCCCGCGAGGCCCTGTGCGACCACACCCCCTGAGGCGGCCCTGAGTACATGCTAGGGCTCGTCGTCTCGACCCACACAAGCTCACCATCGCTAAGAATGAGTTTACCTCCATGAAGGCACTGGGCATCGTTCGTCGTTCCGACAGTCCTTGGGCCTTGCCTCTCCATCTCGTTCCAAAGGCTAACGGCGGCTGCCGTCTGTGTAGCGACTACCGGCGCCTTAATGACGCCACTACACCTGATCGTTACCCGGTTCCACAAATACAAGATTTTTCAGCCCACCTTGCTGGCGCGTCTGTTTTTTCTAAGGTGGATCTGGTGAGAGGATACCACCAGGTGCCGGTTAGCCCTCAGGACCTCACCAAGACGGCAGTTATAACCCCATTCGGGCTCTTTGAATTTTTGAGGATGCCTTTTGGCCTCAAAAATGCGGCTCAGACCTTTCAGAGGTTAATGGACGCCATGCTGCGCAACCTGTCTTTCGTGTTCGTCTACCTAGACGATATCCTGGTAGCCAGCACGTCCAAGGCGGAACACCTAACACACCTCCGGCTCCTCTTCAGTCGCCTCAGAGAGCATGGATTAATCATCAACCCAGCAAAATGTCAGTTTGGTCTGCCTGCCATGGACTTCCTTGGCCACCACATCACTACTGCTGGGGCGGTCCCATTACCAGTAAAGGTGGAAGCGGTGCTGCGGCTCCCACGCCTTACCACGGTTAGGGCCTTGCAGGAGTTCCTGGGGATGGTGAATTTTTATCATCGGTTCATCCCTCAGGCTGCCCACCTAATGCAATGTATGGGGCTCTCAAGGGCAAGACTCCCAAGCATGCCATCGCCTGGTCCGACGACATGTCAAAGGCGTTCTCGGATACCAAGGAGGCCCTTGCGAGCGCAACCATGCTGACGCACCACGTGCCTGAGGCTCCCGTGGCATTGACAACTGATGCCTCGGATTATGCCGTTGGAGCCGTTTATGAGCAGTTGGTCGAGGGCATTTGGCAACCCCTGGCGTTCTTCAGCCGACAACTCCGTTCCAGCGAACAGAAGTACAGCACCTTTGACCGTGAGCTCCTCGCCCTGTACTTGGCGGTCAGACATTTCCGTTTCCTGCTGGAGGCTCGCCCTTTCACTGTTTTTGTAGACCACAAACCATTGATTTTTGCTATGGCGAAGGTGTCCGAACCGTGGTCTGCCAGGCAACAACGCCATCTGGCTTTCATCTCTGAGTTCACCACTGACATCCAGCATGTGGCGGGGAAGGACAACCCCATGGCTGACTGCCTCTCGCGGGCCGCCATTGGTGCTGTCCACCTGGGAATTGATTACGCCCGTATGGCTGCGGATCAGGTTTCAGACCCAGACATCCAGGCATGCAGGACGGCGGTTACTGGCCTCCAGTTGGCGGACGTCCCCTTCTTTGATGATGGCACGACGCTGCTATGTGATATATCTATGGCGCAGCCAAGGCCAGTGGTTCCACGGGCATGGAGACGACACGTTTTTGAGGCTATCCATGGCCTCTCGCACCCGGGCAGGAAACCATCACAGCGCCTAATGGCAGCGAAATTCGTCTGGCCCATGGCATGCCAACGCGCAAAGGTCCATCGACATGTTAAGGCCCCGTTGGAGCAGTTTGATGTGCCTGAGAGGCGTTTTGACCACATCAACGTGGATCTGGTGGGACCCCTTCCTCCCTCCAGGGGGTACACTCACCTTCTGACGATGGTAGACAGGACCACCCGTCGGCCGGAGGCTGTCCCACTCACTGCGACTACTACAGCTGACGTGGCTCGCGTTTTCATCAGTACCTGGGTCGCCCGGTTCGGTGTTCCCTCTGATCTTTCCTCTGACCGAGGGGCCCAATTCACTTCCGCGTTATGGACTTCCATTATCCAGCAGTTGGGTGTCTCCCTCCACCGCACTACGGCCTACCATCCACAGGCCAATGGCCTGTGTGAATGTTTTCACCGGTCGATGAAAGCTGCTCTCAAGGCCGATCTCCGAGGCGACGGCTGGGTCGACAGACTTCCTTGGGTGATGCTGGGGCTCCGTACTGCACCTAAGGAGGACCTTCTTTCATCTTCAGCTGAGCTGGTATACGGCCAACCCCTCCGTGTCCCAGGGGATTTTCTTCCCTGTGTTACGGCCTCCTGGTCAGCACTGGAACAGCGGGATGCTCTGCTGGACAAGGCCAAGTCTTTCTTGCCCATTCCCACCTCGTGCCACGGCGTTCCGAAGGTGCGTGTCCCGCCTGATCTCCAGGCAGCGGGGTACGTGTTTATCCGCTGCGACGCCCATCGAGGCCCCCTACAGCCACCCTACGATGGTCCTTACCGGGTTGTGAAGGCAGGCTATAAGACCTTCGTCGGTGACATGGGGGGGAGGGAAGAACGGATCTCGGTGGATCGCCTGAAGCCTGCTCACCTGGATTTGGACCGCCCCATTGAGTTGGCCCAACCGCCCCGCCGCGGTCGCCCCCCTGGTAGGGCAGTCCCAACGCCTACTCTAGCTACGGCGGACCCCCGGAACTGCCGTCCGAGGCCTGTTCAGTGTCAGCCTACTGCTTTACCACTGCCTCGGTTTCCTGTGCCTGCCCAGGGGTACCGGAGTAGTTTTGGGCGGGTTGTCAGAGCCCCTGGTCGTTTTTTGGGGCCAGTTCTTGTAAATTCTGGGGGGAAGTGTGTAGTGGTTACTGGGACATAATTCACGGCATCCTAGCCTTATGTGGTGTTTACTACATCTCCCGTGATCCTTAGCGGGGGATGACGTAGTTTAAGAGAGACGAATGAAAGAGGAATGGCAGTGTTGTTGTGCGACAGTAGAATGCGTAATAAAATTTTATTTTTGCATCGGAACACGGCTCCGTTTTCACTATCATTACCGCATTCCTACAGGAGAGTGTTTATTTTTCTTCATTTAATGATCCTGAGAAATAAACATTCCCCTTGGAAATGTAAGTGGGAGTCGTGAGTATTTTTTTACCGGGGATTGAACCTTTGACCCTGTGGTCTTTATATGTATAGCTCATTCAGACTGTTGTCATGTCTATTGCTACAGTAGGTATTCAGGAGTATCCACTGCCATGTGCACACACAAACACGGAGACACACACACACACACACACACACACACACACACACACACACACACACACACACACACACACACACACACACACACACACACACACACACACACAGATATACACACACAAACGTAATAAGGCTTTTCTCCCCTCTTAAAATTAAGAAAAATACCCCCACATACTTAATGCATGAAACAATCGGATCTGCTGGTAAAATATTCATCCATTCACTTGGCCTTTACAGAGGTAACTAATTCAAACGCCTCCCGCTGACGAAAGAAACGAGCTTGAAATAATACCTCGAGCAATGTGAGCCACTGGTGTGCATTCTAAAGCATTTCCCTCCTGTGTAAAACTGCACAGGCTACCGCGTAATCTGAATGTAAATTAATGCACAGTTGTTTTAGTTTTTTTATTCTCTAATTTCCAAAGTCATGTTGTTTACAATTGACTTCTCCAATTCTTTCATTTCATAACTCTTTTTTTATGTTTCTTTTCCAGAGCTTCTTGTGTGTCAATTTACATTTCACAACGCGGTGATGTCATCTCACAACATGGTGATGTCATTTGGCATAAACAGGAGGAGGCGCTACACATTTGCTACACAAAATTACTTTGAATATGAGAAAAATTACTTTGTACAATAGAGAGGGTGGCTTGATAATAATAACACGATTAATGATACAAAAATCATCACATTGCCGCATGAGTCCAGCTCATGTTTCTGTGTGAGTCACACCCCCACACAAAGTAAACACAGAGCTATGGCTATTCATCAGTAGTACCAAATTTAAATAGCCTGCTGCTGAATAAAAGTACAGGGACAAACAATTAGGATCCATGATTTTATGAAAACTCATAATAACACAAACTGCCTATAAATGGTTATCGAGCTGCAAGCGCCCTCGATAACGCAGCGCGAAGCAGATTGAGTCAGTCTTCTCATGTTGCATATTATAATAAAGTATTTGAGCACTATCTAAAATCTGGCAACACCTTGGCAGTCAGGTACCACTCTAGGGGTCAAATTCACAAAGGGATTGCGCTGCTTTTTTTCACGCTATGCCTGTGAAAATAGCCCCGAAACAAACCTTGCTATTCACAAAGCACTCGCAAAGGGTGAAATACCGTGCTAACTGTGTTGCCATCATCATTGCGCCTCTGTGTGTGCATGCTATTTGCGGTTATTTAAATGAGGTGATATGGGCGGAAAATGTTCCCCTTTCTATGCAAATGTGCCTCATTGCAAAAACACTCCAATTCACAAAGATCTGCGCTAATTGACACACGCAGTTAAAGTGAAGTTATTTAAGTCTTCAGAGAGTTGGTGGTAACTAAGTGCATTTATAAGGGGTGTCATGGCCAGAGTCTCCGGTGATCTGGTGAGTTAGGTAATAATCACAATAAAGAGAATAGAACCTGCACACTCATATGCTCCAAAATAAACTTTAAATGTATAACGTTTCGTCAGGTCCATGTGGAGTAGATGCTGGAAACACGGTCAATGAAAAGTTTATTCTGGAGTATATGAGAATGCGGGTTCTATTCTCTTAAAGCCTATATTCATCCTACATTCCGCTTGATTCTGAAATAGTTCTCCTATCTTCTCACATTGCATATTATTTTAATAACGGACACTGACCCAGTACTTTTTCGGCAGTGTTACAATTATCTTTGGAACAATTTGTGATTGCGTTCACATCGATTCTGCAGACATCCTCGAGGTATTAAATAATTATAGTAATAATAAATACTATTATTTATTTTTCACTTCAGCCACTGTGCAGCCACTCCTCTCCTGACATCGTGTCAACCTCACCGGTTATCGTCCCATGCCTCTTTTTATGGGTGGCCTTGTACCTATATTGACACTACTAAATAAGATGTCACACTAAGATGTCATGTTCTACAGTGTGACTTACTAATATAGGTTCTTTATACCTGTATCACTGTACATATTATTATCATCAGGTCCAATGTCTCCGCTCTCCGCTTGATTCTGAAATAGGTCTCCTATCTTCTCACGTTGCATCCAGTACTTTGGCGGTGTTACAATTATCGTTGGAACCGTTTTTGTTCAATTGTATCTGAATCGGGAGATTATCTTCGCTCAGTCAAAATGTAAAGTGTATCTCTCTGTCATCTAACTAGTGCACAAGGAATGAATCATGTTCGAAAATAATGCTTTAATTTGGGAGAAATCACTGGTGATTGCGTTAGCATATAACAGAACACCAATCAACCTCAAAATCAAACTCAAAATCAACCCTGCCAGCACTGCGGTAGAATGGTAGACAGTCCTAATAGCTGCATCTGTATAGTATCCCAATAAAATAAGTAAATATTAAGCTTGCATGATCATGTATGAGTTACAGAGTGATATACTGTAGTTATCAGAAAATATACTTATTTTTCTGTGGAACAAAACCACACCTTCTAAAATGGCTTTGGATACATGTTTCAATTAACCTTTTTTTCCCTCAAAATGCGGGATTGAGTCATCAATCAGTTATTGACATCTCCATATATCTCCTATTTCCACCGCGTCACGTGGCAATTATCAAGAGTGTTTTCGGCCTGAAGTGGTTCTTAAAATTCATATTGAATCCAATGTGCTTTTTACAAATGGCCCTTTTGAAGAGGTCGCTCGCTCTTCCAATACTAATGCTCTTGTGTGATAAATTAAAATTGGCCCATGGCCCGAAACAATAGATTTCTTATGACTTTTGGGAGATTTTCAGGAGCACAACTCCACACCTACCCCTACCCAAATTCACAGGCGGGACAGTGATAAAGGTTAAAGCGACAGGTCAGTGATAATGTTGGCATGGAGGGGAGGGAGGGGAGAGCACTCCTCACTGCTCTTCTGTGTTTACCTACTGTATTCATTCCTGTGCGTTATGAATCTACCGCCTTATTTCCCCTGACAGATCATAAATCAGCTCTTGGAGGCCCCTCGCTTGGGAAAAACAACTAACAAACGGAAAGGAAAACAACAGTGTTTCGAATCAAAAAAAAATAAAGAAATAAAAAAAAAACAGCGAGTATGTGAGATGAAAGATGCATCGCTACAGTACTGCCTCCCTGCCTATTATGCTCATCTCCTAAGCTGAGGGGGATACACAGAAAGAAAGAGAGACCACTCCTGACTTGTCCACAGCACATGACCTACCGGGACCACGGTTTAGTTTTATCCAAGCAGAGGATGGATTAGTCGGGTGGCTACCAATTACAAGAAGTCTACTGTATGTCTATACTTTCCATGAAAATAGAATTGAGACTTTAAAGGGGCACTTCACAAAAAAACAATCCTGATTTATTTTGCACATAATCTTGCACACATCCAAAAAAGCAGTTTTGCACACATTCAATTAGTTTGACAGTTATTGAGAGTAAATGAGTTTGACTATGGCCACCTGTGATGTCATCGGGACATTGCATCCTTCTGTTGTGTTAATTACAGCTCCATGGAATGATATGGAGTCCCTATGAGACAAGGTATTGCTATTGTTTCATCTACATAATTGCATGGACCTGTAATTAACAGGTGTACCATTTTACATGTGAGATTAGAATTTGGAGAACTACTGGCTATTGAAAGCTATAGACCGTTTCAGTGGAATTGTGTTTCCTAGGTTTGCTATAATATCAGTAGCATGTTACAATTCTGAAAAAAAGATACAAACATAATTATACAACAGTTAATCTGGAAATTAACCTTCAAGTATGAACGTTTGGATCTCTTTGAAGTGGACATAATAGTGTAATGTGTACTGTAATGTGTACTATATGTGTGTAATGTAATGTGTACTATATGTATGTACTATGTATGTATGTAAATTTAAAAAAATTATGAATAAAAAAGATAAACTAAACGTAAGTCTCCAGGGGTAGGGCCCGACAAGCCTAGTGCTTCTCCCTAGCCCTTTTCGGACAATTGGACAATGCTGCAATAGCAGCTGGTAAAACTTTGGCGATCTATGGAATGACCGTTGTATGTGTCCAAAGCCCGAAATAAAAAAGAACTGAACTGAACTGAACTGACATAGTGTTTGAACCACTTTCTTGTGTGGTTCAAATCACATCTACCTGTATGATGCCTCGTGGCGTTGCCCGGGGCAGTTGGGTAGCATAGAGGTCTAAGCACTTGTCTACCACCGCAGAGACTCTGGGTTCCCGCTGACAGCGGTACCGTCGGCTTGGTCAGTTGTCCCTACAAACACAATTGGCAGTGTTTGCGGGTGGGAAGCCGGTGGGATATGAGATAGCGTGAACCTCCACATGCGTTACGCTCTCCCAGTGAAACTCCTTGCTGTCAGGTGAAAAGAAGTGGCTGGCGACTCCACATTTATCGGAGGAGGCGTGTGGTAGTATACTACACCCTCCCCTGACCGACTGTAGGGCAGCACAATGGCCAGGAAGGGAATTGGCAGAAAGACTAAATTGGGGGATGGGAGAAAAGATATAAATGAAACAATGACGTTGCCCGTGCCCACAGTGAATGCACCTTGTATCAACTTGTGTCAACTTGTCAACTCGTGTCAACTTGAAAATGCTTATTGGAAAGTGCCCTTCGTCAAGTCAAAGGTCTTCAATCTGAAAGTGTGTCTCTCGTAAAATCTTCTCAGGATTTCCCAAAGCGACCGAGTGCACGTCGGTGTAGGTGACCCACAGTCGTTCTGTGTGGGCTGATGGTGTTTTACACCAGGGGGACTGGCAGATCTATTAGCTTCAGCTGCATGGAAGGGCCAGGGACTGTCACTCAATGTAATAACACATGGCTATTAGGGTTCGCGGAAAAAGCCTATGTACTTTGTCTAGGTAAACAGAGCCTTCTAATGATCTGCTGCTGGAGGGGAGAGTGTGGGAGACACACGTGAGAGAAGGCCTTGAGGAGATGCCGCTCTGAAGAGCTCTGCTGCGGAGGAGTTAATGGATGAGGAGTTCAAGTTGATATTATGAATACCTTATTACAACTCACGTAATTATCCTTTTGACAGCCAGTGGTTACACAAACTCACTCCCACCTACTCTCACGCCTAAATATATTTTTTTTTAAATCCAATTTGAACCATGGAGTTGAAAACTGCATACAATAACTCATGTTCCTGAAACTAGACCCTCCGAACTACCTCATACATTGATATATAATATCACACGTATTCACACCTAATGGCACTGTTATTAATATAACTGCCCAGATACATTTTTAAACCACAACATCAAAATCGCATCACCTTGCCCCTCTCTCTCTCCCTTTCAGGCCCCATTAGGCCCCACCTCCCCCTCTTACAATATCTGCTCCTGAAAGTCGTGATATGTATGAAGAGAAACCATGCAGAATTCAAACTAAAATATACATTTTGATATTTTCCCTTTTGATGTTTCAAGGCTTTGAATGAAAGACCACATTCATAATTTTCTGTGAAATTATGTTTTTGAACATTTTAAATGGGGAGGTACTGTATATTTCAAACCTTGAAGGTCTGAAAGGCATTGAACATCATCTTTGTAACTGAATTGTATCTGCTCTGAATGACCCATGGATTTGATCAATGAGTAAATATTATTATAAATATTATGTGGTCAAAGTCATAACCCCACCAACCCCAGAATGCCAGCCCAGACCGAACACCCGGAGTCAACCCAACACTGAGACTGAAGAAGGTTCCCCGGCTGTGGAAAACATCCCTCATTGTCCCGGTGCCCAAGAAGGGATGCCCCACCACTCTCAATGACTACAGGCCGGTTGCTCTGACGGCACAGGTCATGAAGGTCTTTGAGAGGCTGGTTCTGGAGCACCTTAAACCACAGGTGAGAGGCTTTACGGACCCCCTGCAGTTTGCGTATCAGCAGAACATTAGTGTGGAGGATGCCATAATCTACATGGTCCACAAGGCCTATTTACATCTGGAGAAGCCAGGCAGCTCAGTGAGGCTAACATTCTTTGACTTTTCCAGTGCCTTCAACACTATTCAGCCTCCACTGCTAGCCGAGAAGCTGTCAGCAATGGGGGTGGAGGACGACTTGGTGGCCTGGATCTTCAATTACCTCACTGGCAGACCACAGTCTGTCAAACTGCAGGGGGTGTCACTCGGACGTGCTAATCTGCAACACTGGTGCCCCCCAGGGAACTGTATTGGCACCCTTTTTATTCACCCTGTACACCTCAGACTTCCGCTTCAGCTCCGGGAACTGCCATCTACAAAAGTGTTCTGATGACTACAGTACATCACCAACGACAACGAGGAGGAGCTGTGGTGGAGAGCTTCACAGAGTGGAGCAATGAAAACCACCTACAGCTCAACATCAGCAAGACGAAGGAGATGGTGGTAGACCATCGGCGGAGCAAGAGGAAGCTGTATGCTATCCTTGAGAACCCCTGCCACCCCCTCCATGAAGAGCTGACCGCAATGCGGTCCACGTTTAGCCACATACTTACCCCCCCCCCCCCCCCCCCCCCCCCCCCGACATACCACAAAGCGCTTCGGGCAGTCCTTTGTGCTGGTGGCCATCAGGCTCCACAACCAGGCAGGGCCAGGGCGGGCTAACTGCCGTGGACTGGAGGAGCTGGGTTGTGGACTGTAACCAATTAATTTAATTATTTAACATCATGATTGGACTTGTTTCTTTTTCTTTTCACCACTTTTAGTTCTATTTTACCCCTATTTTTTATCCCTATGTATTTGTCCATCTTGTTTTTAACACATACTAATACGTGTATGTTATGTATTAACTGTTTCCATTAACTGTTTTTACTGTTTTTAAATTGCTGTTATGGACATCTGAATCTCCCCTCTGGGATAAATAAAGGTTTTCAATTCAATTCAATTCAATTCAATAAAACAGTTGAGTGACACATCAACAATGTAGAATACCAAACGAAAGAAGCATTTTGTATAAAAGTATTCTGTACTTCTGTATGACTAATAAAGAAACTTGAAACGTTCCACGGACAATAGGGGGCCTTGCACAGAATTGCACAGGCCTTGTTCTCTGTTTTCCCACATGGCTGCCTGTAACATAGCAACCACTGTTTTGTACATGGCAATGAAAGAGACAACGGTTGCTATGTGCAAAACACAGTTGCTACTCTATGTGTTGATATGATAAATATATCAACAAAAACATACAAATTTTGTGTCTTATTACTGGATCTTGAAAGCAAGGCACAGTGGAACATCAATAGCATGCTACCTACTCTACCACTACACTGATATTATGATTTTTCTTTTGATTTGGTTGGTTATGAACAGTGATGCCGGTAACGCGTTACTAAGTAACGCGTTATTGTAATCTGATTACTTTCCCCGAAAATAGTAATCTAACGCGTTAATCTTTAAAAGCCAGTAATCTGATTGCAGTTACTTGTCCAATTGGCTGTGAGTTACTATTTCGTTACTATCTCATCATAAATTCATAATGCAGGCGGAATGCAGTATTTTATTTCGTTTTCGACAGTCAAAAATACATTTTGAGCTGTTTTTCTTATTATTATTATGGAGTGACGTGGGGTGGCAGTGAAAGGGTTACACAAGAATGTGTCCCCGCGGCGTGACTGGACTCTCTGTCTGTGAGTGACTCTGCTTTGGCCCAATCACATTCCCCATCCACAGTCTGCGAATCAGAGGCAGAGTAGGGCGGGTCTTCACAGCACGTCATGTGACATATGCGCCAATCGTGTGACAGCAGGGCTCCGTTGTTATGTTCGTCTGAGAATTCATTTACAAAACGCTTGTCTAAACGAAGTGAAACCGCAAGAAGACTTTTGCGGTTTCTGTTCAGACTTCCACCCCAAAACGCTCGTTTAAACGTAGCCTCAGTCAAAATACTGTCTACCGCTAAAAACAGCACATCCAATTGCATTGAAAGCATCTGGAATCACAACACTAGCCGACGCTTCGACTATGAATTGAAAATGGGGGACCCTGATGTAAACAAGACAAACGTCTTTCTCTGGTCTGCATCCCCTTAACAATTGTGTGTATTGAGCCGTACTGTATATTGTACCCATTCAGCAATCTGTTAAATAAAGTTTTCATTCATTCATTCATTCACGTACAGGAGGACTCGGAGGCCAGCCAAACAGCAAAAGAGAGAGACTGTTTCTTTCCCTATTGATTAATGTATATTTGATGGTGGCAGAGCAAAAGCTCTTATTTGCCAGATTTACAGTTAATTTACATGTTAAAGAGAGACTGATTGTATGTTTATAGAGAGACATTTATAAAAACAATTTAATAGTTACAGTTGATATAATTGAATAGTTCAGCCTGCATTTGTTAGATGTGAATAGATACACTGGTTTTGTACAACCACTGGCTGGCTGCTCTAATGCTGTGAGCATCATAGACTGTTGCTTTACCATACTTGATGGTACAGAAGCTGAAGCACTAGTTTAACAATTTACGTTATGTGCAGAGAAACAAGTTAAAAACAATTTATGCACTTTCAATAAAGCGTTTAAAAAAAACTGTTGGGGGAACGACGACGACTTCGTAACCTAGTTACTTTCAAAGTAACTAAGTTACTCTGATAATCAAGTAATCAGTAAAGTAACATGGATTACTTTTTAAAGGAGTAATCAGTAATTACAAGTAATCTGTGGCATCACTGGTTATGAATGGTTATAGGCAGCCATGTTGGACGAAGGAGAACTACACAAACCTCTAGCAATCACAATAGTATTGTTTTTGTTTCAAGTTCAAGTTTGTTTATTATTTGTCACAATAAAATACAGAATACTTTACGTTGAAATGCTTGTTTCTGTAGGAGCCCCTGAGAGTGTGCTTCATACAGTAAAAAATAAAGTAAGTAAAAAAGTAATTAAGAAGTAGGTTAAAAAGTAAGTAAAGGAATGTTCAATATACATTATATACAATATACAATAGAGAGTAAAATGGGTAACAGTGAGGTACAATGCAGAAATGAGGTACAAAACTTGAGGTATGAATGTAGTGCAACTCTTTTTAATAATAGATAAATATATTTTCTGGCGTATATCGTGACACTCTCGGTAGCCTCTCGGGTCACTCTCTGCTGATTCCCACACCTCATAAGATTACTAAATACATACTTACTGGAAATATACTAGGTAAACAGCAAAGTAGTCCTCAGTCACAGCCAGCCGAAAAGGGCAACGTTCAGACGTTGGTGTTTATAAAACACCTTCAAAAAGATTGCCTTTGATAGTCACGGAGGCGAGACAGCGCTTGGAAACAGTTAGCCTTTCATCAGCCTTCAGAGTAGATGTCTACGCAGAATACCAATAGCGGTCAAACCGTCAAGGTAGGCTGAGGAGCGAGTGCGGGGTCCAGGGTGGTGGGGGAGGGTGCTGAGAGGTGTAGCTGCCAGGCATCAGCCAGTTGCATGCCAGCTGATTATTGTGCTGGCCTCGGGTGCTGATGGATGAGAGGGGCGGGGGCGAGCAACACGCGGGGGTAATTTATTCGGCTGTTGGGGATAAATGAATATATACTGTATGTCACTCAGCGCTCTCTCTCTCTCTCTCTCTCTCTCTCTCTCTCTCTCTCTCTCTCTCTCTCTCTCTCTCTCTCTCTCTCTCTCTCACACACACAGGAGAATGCAGCTGTTATGAGGGCTACTCCCCGGACTCTGTGCATAAACACCTCTGTGTTCGCAGTGACTGGGGTCGCAACGAAGGGTGAGTCGTGTCAGCTCCTACGTCTGTAAGCCCCCCTCCCCCCCGCGTCATCTAAAGCTAGTGGGAGAGAGGGGGGTGCACATGGGAGACAGGAGAGGTACGGTAGGGAGATAGACGAGGTGGAGAAAAGAGAGAGAAGTGACAGAGAGATTTGATGAGAGAAACAAAGGGAGAGATAGGGGAGTAGTATTGACGAGAGAGAGAGAGCGAGAGAGATTGATAGATTGATTGATTGAAAACGTTATTAACAGATTGCAGAATGGGTACGATACAGTACGGCTCAATACACACAATTGTTAAGGGGATGCAGGCCAGAGAAATACTTTCGTCTTGTTTACATCAGGGTCCCCCTCTTTCAATTCATCATAACTACATAACTACATAACTATATATATATAGAGAGAGATAGAGAGAGCGATAGCGAGAGCGAGAGCGAGAGAGAGAGAGAGAGAGAGAGAGAGAGAGAGAGAGAGAGAGAGAGAGAGAGAGAGAGAGAGAGAGAGAGAGAGAGAGAGAGAGAGAGAGACAGAGACAGATATATTCATCACCTCCCTGTGTGTGCTCAGTCAAGTGTACGTCTCTTTCGTGCCTCTGACCCTGCATGTTAATTAGGCCAGCAGCTGGGCCAATAAAATGCCCCCCCCCCTCCATCGTTATGCAAATCTCTTCGGTCATCAATTGAATCAATAGTCCCACCCCTCAGCAATCACAGATGAAATCACTGTTCGCCAGTTTGTAAAGATGTCCAATCTTCTCCATATCAAATTAAACCTGTAATGTTGATGCTTTGACCTTTAAAGAAAAACACATGTGAACAATATACTGTAGCATAATACACATGTATGCTACATACAGTACGTAGAACATCCTATACAGTGATATTGAAATAGCATCATAACAGCTACATGTATGTTCATTTCTCCCACAGTTATGTTTGCCTCCTACAATGTTATCCAAACAGTAAAAACCAACAATCCCAGCTTTACGCGTGATTACCAAACCAAGCCGCATTTCTCGGAGACGCTCTCTGATTGGCCGACGCCTGTTTCTACACTGGTTAAGCTTATAGGCACTCTTCGAAGTTGGTTAAGGTTAGAGTTTGTCTTAGAGCGTGACGGCAAGTCCTTTCGACGGTTAAGCTTAGGCACTCTTTCGAAGTTGGTTAAGGTTAGAGTTTGTCTTAGAGCATGGCGATAGAACGCCAGGTAGTTTGCAGGTTGTTTGACATGGAAAATGGGCAAAGACACAGCTCGTCACGGATTGGGCAAACGCGTCAGTGGCCAATCAGAGAGCGTCAGTCAGTGCCAATCGGAGAGCGTCTACGAGAAATGCGGCTTGGTTTGGTAATCACGCCAGCTTTACATGCCGTCTTCTCTACACACACTATCATTACCATTATTCACACAGTGCCCATTTTGCTCTTGTGTCATGTTCAGGTTGGGATTTATTTCCAAACCTGAGCATGACGTAACAGCAAAATGGCCACCGTGTGAATATGATACAGTGGCGTCGGTTTTAGAGCTACACATGTGTGACAGTCCTGACACTCTCACTCTCTGTCCTGTCCCCAGGCCGTGGCCGTACACAAACCTGGAGAAAGGCTATGACCTAGTTACAGGAGAGCAGGCCCCGGAGAGGATCTTCAGGTGAGGACAGCTGCTGCCGGCACCAGGGCCATCTCCAGGGAATGTGCACCAGGGCCTGGGGGGGAATGTGTGAGGGGGGTGGGGGATGGGCTGGGGGTATGTGTGGGTGTTAAAGTAGATCAGTGTGAAAATGTGTGCACATGTGTGCATGTATGTGTGTGTGTGCATGTGTGTGTGTGTGTGTGTGTAGGTGTGTGTGTGTGTGTGTGTGTGTGTGTGTGTGTGTGTGTGTGTGTGTGTGTGTGTGTGTGTGTGTGTGTGTGTGTGTGTGTGTGTGTGTGTGTGTGTGTGTGTGTGTGTGTGTGTGTGTGTGTGTGTGTGTGTGTGTGTGTGTGTGTGTGTGTGTGTGTGTGTGTGTTCCACCGGCCTGGCCGTGTGGCAATAAAAGAAACTTGAACTTGAACTTGTGTGTGTGTGCGAGTGTGTGCATGCACTTATGCCTATGTTAGCATCTTTATTCACACCTGCAGAAAAGCACACACACACACACACTCACACACACACACACATGGGGTGTGGGGGGCGGTCTCTTATCGCGGTCTCCTGTGTGAGGGGAGCAGCCTGCGGGGCCATCCTGCTGTCACAGCCACAGTCCTGTTTCAAGTGCTCTTACTGTCAGTCTTTGTGACAGCCCCCTCGCTTGACGAGGTCATACCTCTCTTGACATTTTCCAGAATGAGAAGCCTGGCACAAAGGGACCACCCTGTGCAGGTACCACCAGCTGTGCCCTTCAAAGAAGTGGCCCCATCTGCACCCACTTCCCTTATAGTTGTCCACTCCTAAATTGGGTAGCTTTGTCCCCCCCTCAGCTGTGGTATTTGGCGTTTTTTCTTATTTTTCTATCTATTTCCTTTTGAAACGGCTAAGGTTGCCTCCTCTTCTTCACCCAAGGACACGGACATGTTTTTTTCTTTTAGAAGTGAAAGGAGGACTTGGAGCAAGTTTGACCCTAAGGATCACGGAAGCCATTCAAGTAAATCATAAATAAAAGGAAGAGAAAAAATGTATAATAAACATTAGAAAATTGCAGATTTTCTGAAAAGTTTACCTTTTTTGGAAATAATTTGTTTTGGCCCTTTCCAGACTCACATTGCTTTCCTGTCTGTATCCCCTGTCAAGAGTCCCCATCTTCAAACGACTCCACGTCACAAGTTTATAGGGGGAGAAAAGACCCCTTAACTCATTCAGCGCCAATCACGAGAAAAGTCGGGTTTTAATCGTTATTTATTTGATTAGCTATATCCATTAATTTTCATCCATCCAGCCTGATGTTATCATTGGGAATGGGTCTGAGCTCGCAAAAGGGCAAATACCGCCACCTACACCTTCCAGCCGGTATTGCACTCTATTAGAAATGGTGTAGTTTCTTTTCTGGGCCAATCTGAGCCGTGCGGGCGGGGTTTAAATACTCAGTCGAGGCAGGCCTTTACATGGGATGGCATGGGACACTAACCCCGCCCGCCTGTTCATGTGTAACGCTCGGTAAAGTCAGGGATAGTATCGCTGTGGATAACTGGAATGGCGATCAGATAATTGGATAATTTTTTTTGCATTACATCAGAGACCAGGTAAGGACTCTATATATAACATCTTGCGTTGATCTGATATTTCTTTCTACCGCGATCGAAGCTGTCTGTGTGTGTGTGTATGTGTGTGTGTGTGTGTGTGTGTGTCTGTGTGTGTGTGTGTGTGTGTGTGTGTGTGTGTGTGTGTGTGTGTGTGTGGCTGTTTACCATTGGGTGCAGGAGGTGGGGGGGAGGGGAGCGCCGGGCTACGAGGGCCATTTCATGTATGCACGAGGAAGGATAATAATGATAATCTAGCGTTGATTTCAGGAAGATTCGATAATCAGGCGAAAAATTACAATTTGTTTAGTGTATTCCACTAAAACGCTATTAAGTATTTTCCTGGGATTACTAAGAATCACCAAAACTATACTCATATTCAAAACGGTATAAACGGAAATGTACAGATGATAAAACAATCTGTTTTGTGCATGTTGACTGGAAGCAACTCACTGACAATCGACGGGTGTATTAGGCCCATAGCTATAATATAAGATATATTTTAAGCACTCGCATATCTCGCAGTCTCCCCATTGATTAAAGCGATGGGGTTCTAGCGCCCCCTGGCTCATTAAGCGATGGCACTGGATGAGTTAAGATGTCTTGTATTCATTTTCAGAGAGAGAGAGATAGTGCATGATTTATGAGTGGCTGTGGGTATTGATGAGGCGTGTGATTTGTACTGTTCCTGTCTATGCATCCAGGTCAGGGTCTTTAGATGGTACTGACAAAGAGCAAAATTTATATAAATAAGTATATATCAAAGCTATTTTTATTTCTGTTTTGGGTTATGGACATAGTTTATAGACATATAGGCAGTTTCCACTCTAAAGCCTTTGGATTATATCCTTTATTACCAATGACAGTTATGGTACCCATCATTGTATCCTATAAGGTTGGGTGATCCTATCTGGTAGAGAGACATACCATTAATTGGCATCTGTTTCTGTATGAAGTCATTATTAATGATATTCCACCCTACATCACTGCATTACTGGACTGGGACTCTGGACCCTATCATACTCGCTCTGGTGATTGATTGGCTCAAGCTTAAGGTCCACAGAGTTTGCACTGAATTAGGACAATCTGCGTTTAGCTTCTGTGCCCCCGACACACGGAATGTTTTGCAAAGCACTTTAAAACGCAATACTTTAGTATCCATTGGTGAGTTTAAATATAATAGCCAACCATTTGACCTCAATCAGTAGCTGTTTTAATTCCTTCAAATAGTTGAAGTGATTGCATTTTCTGTTTCTATATTGTTTTTGCATTGTGCATTGTACCTCTCGATGTCATTGTAAATGAGAGCTTCCTCATTTGGTCGTCCACAGATGAGTTCGCCAGCGGAGATTCCAATCGGTCCTCCATCAGGCCACGTGAGCGGATCGGCGCGGGCGAGAAATCCGCTCTTCGCTCTTTAAAGCTTGGTCCGCTCCGCTAATCGCTCATGTTGACCCCGCCCCCAAGTCGCTCTCCGCTCGCTCACCGCTCACCTTGAATCGAGCGTTCCCCGCTCCCCGCGCCACATCACTCGGCAGATTTTTAATTTTTTTTAAGCATGGTGTAAATTAGCTCAAACTACAACAGTCTACACCCCCTGGGCCCCTTAACAATTGTTTGTATTGAGCAGCATTGTAATTGTACCCATTCTGCAATGTTAAATAACGTTGTTTATCCATTCACTAGCTCTATTAAGCGATGATTGCTAGCCTAGCCACACTGCTATGGTCGCTGCCATTAACGTTAGCATGTAAGCTAACGACAACAACAATGGCGTCAAAACTTTTTCTAACAGAATGTGAGTGACAAAGCCTGAACAGGATATCACAGGTTCACCCTTCTCATTGGTTGAAAATGGCCTTCATGTTTGTACATCGCCATCTGTTGCTTTGGCATTGTACTACATGTATATTACATCAGTGTTAAACCACTGTGAGCGGCCTGGAGTGGATTGGAGCGGAGGAGAACTCTCGCTCCGGACGTTGCGCCGACCCATTTTAAAACCCACTCCTCGCTCACGTCAAAACCGCCCGCTCCGCTCCCCGCGCCGCTCACATGGCCTGTCCTCCATACATCCGGCCAGTTCCGTAGAGCTCTCCACTCCTGCGTCCTTCCTCAGTACGTCCACGTATGTTGGCGTGGGACGTCGTCTTGGTCGGCGCCTGTGCGTTGGCTCCCAGAGAACTGAGCACTAGCTTGCTAGCTGGAAGTTCCTGTTGTCGGGGGCAGTGACCTGCGAGTTGCATCCTCCCGGATGCCACCTTGTCACTCAGCCTTGGTAGTCCCCCGTACAGATGCTTGTTGGTTACGTGCTCGTTCTGGTCGCTGTTCAGCACCACACGCAGCATTCTGGTGTAGCATCCGTCCAGAGACGTCTGCAGGCTGGACTTCAGGGTCCATGATTCACAGCCATAGAGGAGCTTTATCTCAATGATCTGTCAAGATTAAATAAATATTGAATGAATGAAGCTTGACAGTAAACGCTGTGCCGTCGTCCCGGGGCTTTTTTTTTTTTTTTTTTACTCTTTTTACTCTTTTTACTCTTTTTACTCTTTTTACTCGTTTGACTCTTTTTACTCTTTTTACTTTGGACAGTCAGATTTGTCATTTGGGACATTCAGGGACAATACGAGTAAAGCTTTGTATTGTTGGTCTGTGGTCTGGACTTTATATGGACTTCTAACAATGTTGGTAACATAACGTTGCTGCACTGTGTGTTTGTCTGTGCTTCGATCCATTACGGTCAGATTGGATTCAAGTTAGAGTGGATTCACAGTTCTTGAATATCCGCTCTATCACACATTTTGCCACTTTGCTGGTAGGTCATGAGGCCAGGCTGTGCAACGTGAGTATGCTTCCATAGTAAGCATAATGTTTACTTATGTTGTCATTTCACGCAGAGAGAGAGAGAGATGTATGTGGCAGAGAGCGTGTCCAGTGATGGAGATGGTCTCGCACAAGCAACGCTATTATTTTTATTGTGTCTGGTCGCTTGGATCGACTATTCAGCATGCAATTTGGTCAACAAGCACACAGTCTAACTAACTTATGGCTGCCCCAAACTATTTGGATATTTCAACCCCCAGAAACCTTTTCATTTTGCTGTTGAGTATTTCAGAGGGTCTCATATATCAATTATGGGCTCTGAGAACCTCAAAGACCCCCCATAGTTCGTACCTGGTCCCTGACAGTATAGTATGTGTGTCGTGACGCACCGATTATTTGTTCTTTACGCGTAAAGGGGCACTAGTGCTGGGCGATATGGCCTAAATTTGATATCACAATATCTTTTTGCATAATGTCGATATTCGATTAAATTATATAAATGATATTGTATAAAACTGAACCAGACCAAATTGATTCATGTTATGAACCAGAATGTTTATTTAGCAATTATAATCATCACAAATAAATAAAGACATTTTGCCTCAGCTATTTAAAAAATATAATAATCTCAAAATAAAAGAAGCAAGCAGGGTATAGGCGGGGCCTTATTATTTTAACTCACAATATTTAAATCCGTTAAACCGTTTTGCACACATGCATGTAGTTCGAGTTATTATGTTAATGAGTTTCAATATGGCCACCAGTGATGTCATCGGGGACATTTAATCCTTGTGTTGCGTTAATTACAGCACTATACAATGATATGGTAGCAGTCCCTATAAGACTGTGTCTTGCTATTTTTTCATCTACATCATCTCATAGTGCTGTAATTAACACAACACAAGGGTCCAATGTCCCAAATTACATCACTGGTGGTCATATTAATTTTTTTTTAATTTTTTTTTATTTAACCTTTATTTAACCAGGTAGTCACTTGAGATCAAAGATCTCTTTTTCGAGCAAGACCTGGCCAAAATGGCAGCAAAACAAAAACAAACATACAAAATACACAAAACACAGACATAGACATAAAAGGCAAAGTGGGGCAAGGGGATACATTTGAGCTGCAGCAAACTAGATTGAATGGGATTGGGGGAGATTGGAGGGTAGGGTAAAAAGGTAGAAAGAGGATGGAAGGTGAGGCTTTGCAGGAGGTTGCTGGGGAGAGAAGGTCAGGTTAAAAATATAAAATATAACACCACATTATGCAGTGAAGCAGCGACATTCTCCCATCTCATTCTTTAAAATGCCCTTAATTTGAACTTTAAAATCAGATATGGTAGTGAGGGCCTGCAGTTTCAAAGTTTTTTGAAGTCCATTCCAGGCAGAGGCAGCAGAGAACATGAAGGCCCTTTTGCCAAACTCTGTGTGGGTTCTGGGTACTGAGGCATATAAATAGTCCTGGGATCGTAAGCTGTAAAATGGGTTTGATGTGATGGTAAAAAAGGAGCTGACCAATAATTGCTTTATAAATGAAGGTGTACCAATTAAACAGTATATGGGCAGTCAAGGACGACCAGTTAACTTTAGCATACAGAGTGCAATGATGGGTAAGTGATCTATATCCAGAAATAAATCTTAATACACCATGGTAAGTAGTGTCCAACATGTGTAGTGAGGTGGAACAGGCATTCATGTATAAAACATCACCATAATCTAATACTGGTAAAAAAGTGGCAGCAACTAGTTGCTTCTTTGCATTAAAAGAAAATCATGATTTGTTTCTGAAAAAGAAACCCAACCTCACTTTTAGCTTCTTGACCAGGCTTTCAACGTGTGGTTTAAAAGACAAGCTGTCATCAAGTAAAACGCCAAGGTATTTAAAAATCGACACAATCTGAATTGGAATGCCTTGCGATGTGTGTATAGAGGCAAGACAAGGCACCTTTGTTTTGGATTCAGTAAAAATCATATATTTTTTTTTTTTTAACATTTTCTAAAACCAGATTGATCACAAGATAAAATAGCATTGTTATATAAGAACTCCTTCAGCTGATTACTTACCAGAGTTTCCAGTATCTTGGCTAAAGCTGACAAATTAGAAATTGGCCTGTAGTTGTTGGGGTTTGAAGGCTCACCACCTTTTAACAGGGGTAGAACATGAGCCTTTTTCCAAATCTTGGGTATTTCATTACAAGTCAGGGTTAAGTTAAAAATATAAATTAGAGGTTCTGCAATAAAATCATCAGAACGTTTTAAGTAATAGGGATCCAGTTTGTCTGGCCCAGCCCGTTTTTTAGGATTCAAATTCTTAAGGGCTTTATGCACTTCACCAATAGAGAAGGGCTGAAAATTAAATTTATTATGTGATGGGGGCTCATATTCAAGTGGGACCTGTGTTGTGGTATTGTTTGTTACTTAATCAAAGAGAGAAGAGACAAAGTGTGGGGATAAGGATTTGATTGTCTGCCAACATTTCTGTGGGTTATTTAAGTTTTCTGTTGTGAGATGCTAATACCGCATGGACACCATAGTCCTGGTTCATCCTTGGGAATAGGGAGCTGCTGATCACTTCCTATCTCCCTCTCCATTAGGAGATAAATACATTTAGTGCAAGCTAACGACCCAGTCCTTTCAGAGAACATTTGCTGCTCTATCAGCGGTGACACTGCAGATCCTTGATAGGAGTTAACATTCGGTGATTAACAGCCATAAACGAGATGGAGGAGGCATTATGGAAAATGGTTGGATGTTATTCAATTACCGCTGGTTAGCGCTATATGGTGGAAACAATTCAATTTGAAGTAACCAGGGCCATATTGTTGTTCTCTACCCCACCATCCTGCATTTCAAGGTCTTACAGTCTTAAGTACAATTTAGCCTATTTAGAGGCCACATTTAAGTGTAATCTACCGCAAAAAAGCCTCACCAGAGGCTGCACCTCCTGAGAAATGCAACCTGCCGGATCATTGGCTGCAACATGCCAGCCCTCCAGGACCTCTGCAACTCCAGGACCTGGAGGCGTGCCAGCTAGATCATGCCCTCACACCCTGGTCACCACGTCTCACAAGCTCTACAGGGAAGTAGCTGTGGTGACTAAAACAATGAGACACAGGGACGGTTTATTTCTCCTGAGCTGTGGCCTTCATTGACAGCTGAACTGAATCTCCCCATCAGCCCTCACATCCTGCAGCTACAACAATACATTACTCTCATATCATCACATCCTCAACTGAATAGTTAAAGATGCTCAAGACATGCATGGCAGGCAGGGACTACAGATGAAAACTAGCTCATTAGCTAATTCTGGCACATTTACATTGATGTGGAAACTGAAGATGTTGATTAATGTGCACTGTCCCTGGGTAAACAATAAATAAATAACTTAACTTAACTAACACAGACCGACTGTATATCCTGTACATGAAAGATGTTCTTTCCACCCTGCGATACTCTATTTATAATCTATATTTAATTGTATTCTATTTATTATTCTCTTATTACTGTATGTTCTGTACAACAGAGGCACTTCTCAGATTTTGCCCCACTGCGTTTGCAAAATACCTCCAACACTATGCTCCCTACTTGTTTTTAATATTTAAGTTGTTTATGTTATTGCAGATGTGTTGTTTTTGCCTTCTTTGCGATGTGTAAATAGACCTGTTTACTGTTCGGGACACTGTTTGGGGGCTTTGGTGACAGTGGAAGTCTCTGGGGACAGTCTGGATGAAACCGTGTGCCGTCCGACCACCTCTCTCCATGCGTTTGGCTCCTTCCGCCTACAGTATCCTCCGGAAAGTCCCTAGATAGAACGTCACCTCAAACGGTGTGCACGCGGTTTTGATAAAGAAGCAGAATATGAACCTTTATTTAATCAGGTTGATTGATTAATCAGGTTTAATCAAGTCACATTGAGATCAAGATCTAATTTCCAAGAGAGACCCAAATGCATAAGGATGAAACACAAAACTATTTAAAATGTACAATTTCAATCATAGTTAAAAAAAATACTAAAAAACTAAAAAATTATATAAGTAATATAATACAATAATAGGTAAATTAAAACAATTAAAACAATTAAACAATATATATAAGAGATCATGTACATATAGTCCACACAGAGGTGCTGCACCCCTGGAGCAGTTTTGTGATTAAGTGCCTTGCTTAAAGTAGGCATAATGGTGGGCACCGTATATCTAATACCAGCCACCATTCAGTCACCAGCTCATAGCTGGAACACACCCTCCCACCAGTGACAGGGATCAGTTACTGGTCAGCCTCTTCTACCTCTAGGCCATCATGCCTTCTACTGGTTCTGATCATACAGGCCACATATTACTCTAAACACAAAGATTGTATATCTACTGTATATGGTATACTGGTTCTGATCATACAGGCCACATATTACTCTAAATACAAATACGGTCGATGGAAGGTGTCAGTGAGTATACTGTTCTATTCATAGCATTGGTCACAAACAACAGGTGATTGTAATCAAATAGCAGGTGGTTATGAATAAATGACAGCCGTGGCCAATGAGCTGTGGCCCTGCGCCATATTGTATGGCAAAACACATCATGAGACTACTATGGATTATGAATGTGGTTATGAATGATGGTCATCATTAGAAGCAGCAAGCTGTGAAATGGGCAGGCCCTCATCAGTCACCGGTGTGCTGACTCTTTAAAGGGAGACGTTACACTGTCGTTCACTCTCTCGGTCTGCGTGTGTCTGTGTTTGTGTGTATCTGTTTCAAGTTCATGTTCAAGTTTCAAGTTTGTTTATTAATTGTCACAATAAAATACACATAATTTACGGTGAAATGTGTGGCTTCATATGATAACGTGTGTATTTGGGTGTCCACAAGTGTGTGTGTGTGTGTGTGTGTGTGTGTGTGTGTGTGTGTGTGTGTGTGTGTGTGTGTGTGTGTGTGTGTGTGTGTGTGTGTGTGTGTGTGTGTGTGTGTGTGTGTGTGTGTGTGTGTGTGTGTGTGTGTGTGTGTGTGTGTGTGTGTGTGCGTGTCCGTGTGTGCGTGTGTGTGTGTGTGTGTACATATTACTATAGTATATCTGCATGTGTATGTGGGCTTCTGCATGTAGGCATGTGGGTGCCTGTGATTTTACATGCTTGTGTGTCCGTGCACACTTTTCAGTGTGTATCCGTTCATGATTGCCTGTCTGCCTACCTTTGTGTGTGTGTGTGCCTGCTTGCATGTGTGTGTATATGTGTGTCTTTCTCTTAGTGTTTATGTATGTGTATTGTGTGCTGCTGTGTTTCTAACGAGGACAGTCGTTCTGTGCCAACCCAGGTCATCCTACAGTCTGGGCCAGGGTCTGTGGCTGCCAGTCAGCAAGAGTTTCGTGGTGCCACCGATGGAGCTGTCAATCAACCCCATCGCCAGCTGTAAGACCGACGTACTGGTCACGGAAGACCCCGGTGATGTCAGGTTAGTCTCTACTCAGCTCAACTGACACAACGCAATGGCCCCCTGCTACCACTGCAGTCTGGGGGCCTCACAGTAATGGACTTTATTATTTTAAGGCTTGTTCTTTGTTTCTCTTTTAAAAGGGAAAGTGGGCAAACTATTCCCTTTAGTATTGTGTGTTTTATTTATTGAGACAGTTGGAAAGCTGAGTGAGAGACATAGTAGGGGACACAGGACAGAAGGTTCTTTCTTGAGACAGTTGGACAGCTGAGTGAGGGACAGAGTAGGGGACACACAGGAGAAATATTTTTTTCTTCAGACAGTTGGAAAGCTGAGTGAGGGACAGAGTAGGGGACACGTGTCGAAGTGCCCTTGAGCAAGGCACTTAACCCCTAACTGCTCCCGATGAGCAGGTTGGCACCTTGCATGGTTGCCTCAGCCATCAGTGTGTGAATGTGTGAGTAAGTGGGTAAAATGTGAGGAACAAATTGTAAAGCACTTTGGATACAAGCGTTACATAAATGCAGCCATTTACCATTTACAGGACAGAAGGTTCTTTCTTGAGACAGTTGGAAAGCTGAGTGAGAGACAGGGTAGAGGACACACAGGAGAAAAGGTTATTTCTTGAGACGGTTGGAAAGCTGAGCGTTTTTGGTGGGATTCGATCCTAGGCCAGGAGGGGTCCTTGTGTTTCCAGGGGCAGGGGTCCTTGTGTTTCCAGAGGCAGGGGTTTCAGGGCACCTCAATCTGTAATTTGAATGGAAACAAATGGGTTTCCACCACCAGAAACTGGAAATGCAGGAATGGAGATACCATTTTCACTCAGTAGTTGATTGACTGTGCTATCTAGTAGAGTTCTTAATAGCATGTGTTCTATCTCGGGGCTGTCAAAGGTTTGTTTACATTAATAATATCTGTAAGGTTTGGAATTTGATCCTGATTAAAGGGTAACTTCACAACCTTTTGGATCCCTAGCCATATTCTCCTACTTTTAACAATGATGTTGTCAATTGCTAGAGTTCTTTCTCAGTATAACCCATGCTGTCCTTCATATGGGATACCTGCAGCTCTGGTCATAGCACTAATGGAAAAGCAATATGTACAGGCCCAGCAATAAATGCTGAAACCTATGTACTTCCAAAGCTCTAACTCCGAGTGGCACTATAGTGTCTGTCTTTCACATCTCAAGTTCAAGTTTCTTTATTAGTTGTCATACAGAAGTACAGAATACTTTTATACAAAATGTTTCTTTCTGTTACGCTCCAGAGACTGTGCTAGACAAAAGGATAAGTATAAAATGAAATAAGTATAGCAAGTATAAAATAGAAGTCACGTATGTAGACACAAGTGTTCAGTATGTATATATGTACAATGTTCAATGCAGAGTAGAAGTAACTGAGTTACCATACAATATACTATACAATATACTAATTACAATATACTATATAGTGCAAAGCAGAAATGGGATGAGGTACAATTTAGGTACAATTTACAGTAAGTTGTACTGAGGTATGGGTTGTAGTTAGGGATGGGTACCGAATTCGGTACTTTTGAGGTACCGAACCGAAACACGTCGGTACTACCGAGTATCGATTCAAGTGAGATACAAAAAAAAAAAAAAAAAAAAAAAAATTATTTTTTATGTCAACGTTCACACTCACAATATATGCTTACCTAGGATTTGACTCGATTCAACAACAAAGCAGTTGGAGCAATGGCAAGCCGAAAACGGTCGAAATTGTAGTTATTTGAAGTTTGGATTATTTTTTTCACGACTCAGGTAGGTAAATAATTTTTTTTGAGACTAAAGTACAGAGAAAAGGTACCGTTGGGTACCGGTATCGATTCACAGGTACCGGTACCGTATCGGTTCAAATGTGAAAGGTACTCATCCCTAGTTGTAGTGCAAATTCTTTGCCAATAAATATAAAGTGTGTTTAGGTGTTCTAAAGTGTGTAGAGTGGGTGCTGCAGTGAGTTGTTTGTTTAAAGTGAGTGTGTGTGTGTGGATGTGTGTGCTGTGAGTGCTTTTGATGGTTGTTGCATAGTGTTATTGTTCGTTGAGCAACCTGATGGCCTGTTCATCCGATAGACTTCACACTCAGTGGGGGTGCTGCTGAGGACATGGGGGGGTGCAGTGTTGAGTGTGAATTCGATCGGAGGAGCAGTTCTCGAGAATGCTGCATGGTCCGTGCAGATGAAATGGTAATATATTTCTCTAACAGTTTATCCAGGTTAATCTCAGCACTGGCCAGGGAAATCAGTCACACACACAATGTGGGCTCTCATCTTGTTGTAACAAAACAATATTGCCAATACACCTGTGTCATCTGGATGTGGTTTTACTTTGCAGTTGTGACTGGATGCAGTTTTGACTAGAGCTGCATTGATTGTTATTGAACATGTTCTAATATATGTGTTTTTATTTTCATACATGAACCTACATTAGGTGCAGCGACATATTGAGCTGTATTGTCTCTGTACATGTGTTCTAATACCTATGGCCAGAACATCATATATTGTTGTTAACAGCTGATATATTGCATCATTTGGCAGAACAGTCACATATTCTTAACTTGTTCAAGTCAAGTCAAGAGTTTTATTTGTCACGGCATACAAGTATACAATAAAATGCGTGTGGTCTTGCCCGCAACGATGTGCAATACAGTGGTACAACATGTAATAGAATCCAATAAAAAACAACATTGTGCAATAAACAGGTAACAGGTAACAGGTAACATGGTGGGACATCTCGGTATCTGTACATAGTTATTTACAGGGCATATAGGACATGCTAGGTAGCTTAGGTAGAGCAATACACTGTTACTGTTGTTATACTAATTTAAAGTGACCTTTCCTTTTTGGCCATAAGTGTGGGCGTGTGCGGCATGAGTGTGTGTCTGCTCATGTTAAAGTGTTAAAGTGGCTGCTAGTGTGTGAGCGTGCACAGCGTGCGTGTCGTGTGTGTGCTCATGTGTGCTTGTGTGTGGATAGATCAGTGTTCTGTGGCACTCAGTGTTCATTGTTCAAGGCTCTGATGGCCTGGGGGAAGAAGCTGAGCCTAAGCCTCTCTGTCCTAGTAGCTGGGGTTTGCAGGCGTCTGCCTGACCTCAGCAGCTGGAACAGGCTGTTATTGGGGTGGTGGGGGTCTTTCATTATTCTGCAGGCTCTGGATTTGCACCTCTTGTTGTATAGAACCTGCAGGGGAGGTAGTGCAATACCCGTGGTACGCTCGGCTGAGCGCACCACTCTCTGTAGGGCCTTCTTGTCCTGTGCCGTGCTGTTTCCATACCAGGCAGTGATGTTTCCAGTCAAGATGCTCTCTACAGCTCCGGAGTAGAAGGACTGGAGTATCTTCCCCGATACTCTGAACTTCCTTAACTGTCTCAGGTGGTAGAGGCGCTGCTTCGCCTTTTTTACGACTGTGTCTATGTGTGTTGACCATGTCAGATCCTCTGAGATGTGGACCCCCAGGTACTTAAAGCTGCTCACCCTGTCCACGGTAGCCCCGTTTATCATCAGTGGTGTGTGTGTCTCCTGCTGTCCTCTCCTATAATCCACGATCAGCTCCTTGGTTTTACCAATGTTCACGCTTGGCATAACATCCACTACAGCCTGTGACCTGTGACCTGGACACTCTGAACATTAGTAAAACACAATGTCCTGGCACCAGCATTCCAGTACCTCAACCTCTAATGTTGAAGTGGAAGTAGAATATAATTCCATGTTTTGTCACTACACAATATTTCCTAATGACAAAACAGCTCCGACCTCTGAGAGTTACAACACGATTGTACCAGTATGAGTGTTATGTTCATACAGTATGTGATGTATTTACCATGATCACTTTGGCTAGAACAATACAAAGTGATGCTTTCGTTTTGGGAGGAGAGGCAATGCTTTTGGTTATGGCTCTTTGTTGCCCTCTAGTGGTCAGAAAATTATTATTACAGCTATTATACTAAAGTCTTAACCTCAGACATGACTCAGAATAATATATAAATGGTAAATGGTGCATTTATATAGCACTTTTATCCAAAGCGATTTACAATGTGTTCCTCACATTGTACGTGTTCACTCACACATTCACACACCGACGGCAAAGGCAACCATGCAAGGTGCCAACCTGCTCATCGGTGGCAGTTAGGGGTTAGTAAGTGTCTTGCTCAAGGACACTTTGCCACGCTGCCCGGGACAAGTGGGAATCGAACCGGGAACATCTGGTTTACCAGATGACTGCTCTACCTCCCGAGCCGCTGTCGCCCCTAATATATTTATTGACTCATCTATTGCACATTCCAATAGCAGTACAGTCACGCATCCAACAACTTTATGCAACATCTAGTAGGAAATTCCTTTTCTTAGTAGTATTTTTGGAATAATCATAATGCGTTGAGCTTGGCATAACATCCACTACAGCCTGTGACCTGTGACCTGGACACTCTGACCACCCATAACCACAGCCAGCCACACATGACGCATGCCAGATGACTTGTGGTTTCATGGTAGGATAAATCACAATGCACTTATCAATACTGTAGTCATTATTTTATGATAATACAACATTGTTACTTAAACAACACAGCACCATCCACATGTTGAGCTTAGCGTCCACATTAATAGAGGAATAAAGCGCCTAAGCGCTCCGTCATTAATGTGGAGGGTACTAATTGTGGTGGTATTAACATAATGTATGTAACATGGCGGATGGGCTTTTCATTAGTGTATCCAGATGATGGGCCTAATTGGGAACAGAGCACTCCCCTGGCAATTGTGTACATCGCCGCTTACTCTGACGTCCTTAGCCCACAAATAGGATTAAGATAACGCTCCTGATTAATTAGTTGAAACGCGTGATTCAGTTTCAACCAGTGATGTAATAAGTGATGGGAGAGAGACATAGGGGGGGGTGGGGTGATGGAATATGCTGTCGACTGGTGACAGTTTGCAGTGCGGTTGAACCTTACGGTTGTTCTGTATATTTGTTCAGACAATGTGACTACAAATACAGAAATTCTGCTGTCAGCTAGGACCAATGTTGCCATGTTACAACATTTCTCTAAAAACTTACAAAAATGTAATTTCTTTTAAAACCCTTTCATTTCTGCATCAGAGGCCTCCTACAACAACATATGTAAGGTCCAAAAAGAAAATTGCTAATGTTTTTCTATATTTGGGCACTACAGGGTTAATGTTTGCATGTTCCCTGAAGGGACAGGTTCACTGGGAGACGAGCGCCACGTCTACAGAACACTAGTGGGGGTTAGTTCTCTACTGCGTCAGACTGGGCCTCGTAACATGGTTATGAATCACAAGGTTGCAGCTGGAAATAGCAAATAGTTGGTTTATTTTTGACTAAACTATCAGTTATGTTTAAGGTTGACTGGATAACGGTTTATGTTGGTTTGGTTTTAGTTCATCCCTTCGTGCTTTGGATGTATTTTGAGTTTTCTCTGGTCAGCTGTCAATCACCAGACACCAGTTATTTTTTGTTTTCTCTTGTGAGCTGTCAATCACCAGACACCGGTTAATTGCCATGTGGCATGGCAGGTGTGTGGGATTGATGTTAGGTGTGCAGTGTCTTTAAGTAGGCTTGATGTCCTGTGTCCATGCTTGTTAATTTCATGTTTTCCTTCAGTAGTAGAGGAGTACATGTTTCTAGGGCTTTCCCTTTATGTGGTTATTTTGGTTTCGTGTTTGATTTCAACTGCTAGGCAGTGGTGGTTTTTGTGTCTTTTTTATTTTATCCTGGTGTTTTGTGTTTTCTCTCGCCTGCGTGTGTATCCTCCTGAGAATTGACGTAAGATAGGCACATGGAGTCATTCTTTACCCTCTCAATCCCACAATTTGGATTACCCAACATAGTGACGTTAGCTAGCAGACAGATACCGTCCCATAAAGATGCCTGTCCCTTTTACTGGCTGGGTATGGCTACACCTTTTTGACAAATAAAGGCTTGTCTCAGTTAGAAGTTAGGTCTACATTAATTGTGTTTCTGGCTGCCATTGACGCTGCGAAGCAGTTCATCTATTATGTCTACATAGGATAATATACATTATATACAGTGTGTGTGTTAGCGTGTGATTCCACGCAATATCTCAGACACTATAGGGCCAATTACTTTTCGTCTCTAAGGGGAGGGGAGAAAGCTTTTCAAATGTCCAATCTAACGAATTTAGTTTGCTCATAAAATTCTTAAAATGTTAAATATATTAATATATGAATTCTGATGAATTCTGATACTCACTCTCACCCGGTCGGCTGCAGTCTCTTTCGGAGCGGACGCTCGTTGGCTACAATGGTGATCAATCATTTTCGCCATCAGCGGAAGGGTCAGTTCAGGACCGCTTTGAACCGGAGGTGGTCATTTGACACTTGCCGGTCAATGACGCTTGCCGGATATATCGTCTTGTAACTCGAGAAGCGAAGCATGCAATTGGTTGAGTGTGGTGGCGATCGAAAGGTGGCAAATTCAAATGTCTAACGGTGTATTGGATGATCGGCGAAGCAGCCCTGAGCCGACAGATGAGAGCAAAGTAATGCCACGCACGCGAATCCCGCGCATACGGGCCGTCGCGCGCTAAGAGGTTAACTCATAATAACACAAACTGCCTATAAATGGTTATCGAGCTGTGAGCCCCACTGCATTCCCATCTGAAGCCAGGAAGAGAATTGTGCAGAGTTCCTTTCTGTCTGTATTAGACTATGGCGATGTGATCTATATGCATGCTCCTTCCTCCCTGCTTAAAAAGCTGGATTCTGCGTACCATACTGCCATACGTTTTGTAACGGGTGCAGGCTCTCGCACCCACCACTGCACTTTGTATCAGTCCTTAGGATGGTCCTCTCTGTACCAAAGAAGACAATCACACATGTTGATTTTTATCCTTAAGTCATTGCTAGGTAAGCTGCCCTTATATATCTCCAGACTTCTGTCCTTTTATACTTGCTTTTTTAATACCAGACGAGCAGCAAATGGGATGCTTTTAAATGTTCCTTTGATGCAGTCAGAGCTTGGTAAAGCTGCATTCTCCCACTATGCTCCCTTTTTATAGAATACGCTGCAAGTAAAACTTTGTCTAGAGGCACTTCCTACTGTAAATGCTTTTAAAGGTATGCTACGATTAGCCCTTCATGAAACATGTAACTGTTTTACCTGATGCTATTGTTGATGTGATTATGCTCCTTGCCACTGCACAAATTACCTTCTGTATTTATATTTGAATTGTATGTTTTTTGTTTAATGCCCTGTTTTATGTTGAAACTTGTTATGTGCCGTGTTGGTCAGGACTCCCTGGAAGAAGAGATCTTGTATCTCAATGGGACATTCCTGGATAAATAAAGGATAAATAAAATTAAAAAAAATAATTATGGATGATCTTATAGAATATAGGCAGTGCGTTCTTAAACTAGTGCGCAATGAATGAATCACGTTCAAAATAACTTAGCTTAAACCACTCAATATACTTAAGCATATGTGATTATAAAAGAGCTGCAAGCTGCAGCACGAATGGCTTGCAGATCGAGACAGTTTTCTCACGGTGCATATTACAATTAACTAGTTGAGCACTTTTTTATGATATAATTAGGTTTTTCGTTTGTTTTCTAGGTGAAGATAATTAGATAAATATCATATGTAATCATGATGATCGTGTATGTTGTTTGGGAAATATTAGTAATATAATTTTTTGGAAAGTTGTGCTTCAATCAGCGAATTATCTCGGCTTCTCCCCTACATTTTCAAAAGCCTAGAGAAAGGTTGTCTTAACTTCATCATCATAAGTTATGAATGTCAAATTGATATTATTATTCTTCATGTGTGATTTCGAGACCTATTTCTGAAGCACTGCGGCTATCCATCAATGCTGCAAGGCAGTTCTGTCAGGCTTTGCGCCTCCTGGTGGCATATAACAGAACACTTTTTCTTTTTCACGTCACACAATCCATGAGAGACATGAACAGGTAAACACATGACACACTTTCCATTTCCATCCATTTCCATTTCCATCAAGCCAAGAATCTTACTTCTGACTTCACAAGACCATTTGTAAATGCCCCACACGCAATTGCGCAACAGCCAACACGAAAGACACATACAGTACACAGTACACACACACACGCACGCACGCACGCACGCACACACGCACGCACGCACGCACGCACGCACGCACGCACGCACGCACGCACGCACACACACACACACACACGCACACACACACACACACACACACACACACACACACACACACACACACACACACACACACTGACAGACACGCTGACAGACACACGCATCAATGCCAGACACATAGTGGGAGAGAGGGTCTCTAATTGCAACCCGTTGCTCTCTTAAGCTGCGACAGCCCATATGTGGGAAGTTTTTTGCACTTTTTGCAACCAGCACTTTGGCGACCCCTAGTGGCTCGGGTGTGCATATTTTGTAATACAATATATATATCGAATTGAAGGCTTATTTGTTGACTGTCGAGAGCGACAAAATCCGACAAAATCCGTTCCACGGTTTTTGAGGCTTGTGCAAAGTACACGGTATTGCGCAAAATACCACTCCCGACTCAGGCTGCAGTAATTCCGTCAATCTAGATCCGATCTCGAAAATGTGGATCGTTGTAGCCAATGAGTGTGGCTTCCAATGATACCCCATGTGGGGATGTGTGAATCAGGGATCTAGGTGAACAACTAAATTTTTTTTAACAGGAAGCCAAATTAATTGAAGTCTATGAGAAAACTGAGTTTTTCTTTGTACACAGTTTACCAAAATCACTCCTAATCACTCCTAACTCACTACATTAGGCTTCAGGCTATGGCTCCATCTGGATTTCTAAGCCATACCACCTTCTGGGGAAATACTACCTCTGGACTACTAACTACTACAGAAAAACTTTAGTAACACGTTTTTCTACAACTCAAGTTCAGACCTATGTTACTCTATTACGTTAGCACTAAAAGTGAACTTTTAGTCTTCAGAATGTCATCTTTCAAAAGAGCCCAGGCTCATGCATGTGCTATATGTATAAATTATGTTGTTTTGGTTTGCAAAAAAAGTATGCAGTCCTCAAAAACGAAAACGAAAATGGCCAGGAGACTCATTGCAGGTTAATAGGTTGGCAGTTATTGATTCCCAGGCAGAAACAGTGCTGCAGAGACAAGGAAAGATGAAATTATTCGTCCAAGAGATGCATTTTCCATGTTATCAAGATGCCCCGTCTGTCTGCATATATACCTATACTGTGTGTGTATATATTAGAGGTGGGCATATATTAATTTTTTTAATCTAGATGAATCTATCTGCAATCCTGCAGTTAATCTAGATTAAAATGGCTCATTTGAAGTCTGCCGAAGACATTAAAAATATGTGTGTTCTACCTAGGGATGGGTATCGTTAGGATTCTATCGATACTACTACTGCTTAACGGTTCGGTACTATCGACATTGCTTTATTATTTATAACTTCATAAATAAATATTATTTCTTCAGCAACAGCAGCAGCAATGTTCTTTTATATAACTTTATAAATAAATTATAAATAAATATAATAAATAAATATTATTTCTTCAGCAACAGCAGCAACAATGTTTGAAATGTGTCTGAATTATAGACTTTTTATAATAAGCAACAAATGTAAATGTAAAAAACTATATACACTGAATGATTAGTTGTTACCTAAAGCCCTTGGACTCCACTGTAGAGAAGGGGTGCAGGCCTTTGACAACAAACTGGGTCACAGCCCTGTTCACCCTATCCTCTGTCATCCTTCCTAGCTGCTAGGGTGAAGGGACTTTGTGCTTGGCTGGGACCGGTGGTGGTAGAGGGAGGAGGGGTCGGCTGGGACATGGTGGCTGCAGCCTCAGCCTGACGAATGACGATCTATAAAAAGTTGTCATCTTTCAAATATATTTGTAGCTAAACAATTAGCTAAGCAATTATATTTTATTTATTAGCCTATTCGTAACAATTCGTTATTAGCCTAGCTAACTCTGTATCTTGGCTTACCTGCAGTGGACGTCGATGGAGATGGAACACTGCGAGCAAAGCAGTCGAAAACGGCGCATTTCTGCAGACTAATGTTATGTTTTGACAACAGATGTTTTGACAAATTGCTTGTATTGCCACCCTTACTTGCAAATGTTTTATTGCACTAGTGGCAACGTGCGTTGTCGGCATCGACTTTCGTAAAGTGTACCCAGACTTTCGTTTTGTTCTCTCTGCCATGATGATCGCAGAGCTCGGTCTGGGGGAGTTCAACACGGAGCCACGGACAGGCCCCTCCCTTAACACATTGATTGCCACGCAGTATGCCCATCATTATAACCCCATTTTGCCACAGCTGTAAGCCTATGGAGATGTTTACCTTCTTTGCAGGGCTATAACTTTTTAAATATTATAGCTATATCTGCATTACTATGGCCCATTCAACATCGATTATCTATCGTTCCGGATATGGGAACGTTATATTTTTTCATTCATACATTGTTGTGTTAATACCGTCGAGAATTTAAGTATGTTTTTAAGCTTTTCTGCTGTAATTCCAAAAACGCTAGTTATAGGCCCTGACGCTATGATAGATTATCGATTGGCGTTTCTTTCCTATACACGCTATATTAAAAAATTCAAATGTATATGATCGGTATACATTATGCTTCATCATGCGTGAAGGAAAGGGGGGGGGGGTCGTTTATAATTCCGTGATCGTCAGTAACGGCTTTATTTAGTATGGGTTCATATATTGTTCAGACTGATTACAAACAAAGAAATGGGGCTGAATATAACGTTAATGTCCTCCTACCGTTCGCCGATGAGACTGGAGGAAAAATATCCCAATTATTTGACGTCGATCTCCTAGATCCATTTCCGGTTTGTATGGCGCAATAAACGCCAAAATCATATCGATTATTGCGTTTCGAAAGAGATCCAAATGCACTCGAGTGTGTATATTGATCCACGCCACAATATATCTCTGGCTGAGGAATTTCCTCGATGCACCGATCGCCACTTCCGGTTTGGCGTGAGTGTAACTCGCCCGACCATCCACCAGGCGGCGGTATTGAGGCGTTGCAATCTCAGACAGGGTGCCGCTGCAGTCCGGAGGGAGGCTGGATGAATTATGAATGCCATGGCGAAAAAAATGAAATATTGATCCCAATAACGATGTACGCCGTTGTTGGCGTTCAACGCATGGCGGGCAATAACGATTTACGCCGTTTATGGCGCACAATGTGTTAAGTACCCGTATGTGTATTTTGTGTGAGTGTGAGTGGCTCGCTGAGTCGCTGCGGCTCGCTTCTCGTGCAGACAGAGAGAGGAGAGGAGACCCAACTTTGAGAATAGATTAACGGCGTCAATTTATTTATCGCACAATAACAGTCCGCCGTTAACTTAGACCGGTAACAGCGTTAACAGCCCAGCTCTAGTATATATAGCATCATTCACTGTTCACCCCCCCCCCCCCCCCTGGCATATTGTTGTTGATTGGAAACTTGTGTATGCTTCACATCAATCTCAATGAAAACCACAAACTGCATGAAAGCACTTGTGACTCACACACATCCTGAAGAGGCCACAGCAGACGACATATACGACATATGTGTAGTTGTGTACATGCCATACCTCCTTCATTCATCGGGGGGAAATATGTTAAGTTTAAGTTTTATGTTTATTTTTTACCCAGGGACAATGCACATTAATCAACATCTTCAGTTTCCACATCAATTTAAATAGCTAATGAGCTAGTTTTCATCTGTAGTCCCTGCCTAACTTGCATGTCTGTATGGCGTGGGAGGAAACCGGAGTACCCAGAGGAAACCACAGGGAGAACATGCAAACTCCACACAGGAAGGCCCCCTGCTGGGGTTCGAACCCAGGACCTTCTTGCTGTGAGGCAGCAGTGCCACCATGCCGCCCATGTATTACTGACTATAGCGTACCACGCACATCATGCTCTACCGAGCACCTATTCTAGTTTTACCTTCATTCAAACGTCAGTCACATTTGCTGATCACCATGGCAGCACAGAGAGAAAAGTACAACCTGAAATTCAAGACAGTAAAAAGGCCTTCGATAGGGTTGAATGGAACTTTCTTTTTTCTATACTTGACAAGCTTAATATGGGACCGAATTGTATCGCTTGGATTAAAGCAATCTATAAAAATCCTAAAGCAGCTGACATTACCAATGGAGCTTCCTCTGACTTTTTTGCACTAACGAGAGGGACAAGACAAGGATGCCCACTGTCAAGTTCACTCTTCGCGATGGTGATTGAATTATGTGTACGAGACAATATTAACATTAAAGGACTGAAAATGAATAATGAGGAACATAAAATATCCTTATACGCAGATGACATTATTTTCTACATAAAATACCCAGAACAGTCCTTATCACACTTATATAACGAAATAGAGCAATTTGGAAAATACTCTGGATATAAGTTAAACTTTAATAAATCAAATGCTTGTCTCCTGCATATGACCCCAACAGAAACAATGTATAAAACATATCCTTTTAATTGGTCTCCAGAAGGGTTTAAATATTTGGGAATAAACATTACACCACAACTAGAGAACTTGTACAGGGAAAACTATTGCCCTCTTGTAGAAAAGATAAAAACTAATTTGTGTAAATGGTCCACGCTCCCATTATCTCTGCTGGGAAGAATAAATGTAATAAGAATGAACGTCCTTCCAAGACTAAATTTCCTTTTTCAAATGTTACCATGTTACTTATCTACAGAATTTTTCAAATCTATGAATAGACCCATCTCAAAATGTATTTGGTGCAACAAAATGCCTAGGATAAAGTTATTGACACTTATGAAGCCGGAATCCATGGGAGGCCTCTGTCTCCCCAATCTCCAATATAATTTTTTGTCAGCCCAATTAAGAAATGTACTGTCATGGTCGTTGGGAAGACGGGACTCACAGTGCACAGTGCAATGCAGCTAGAAGCTATTTGTTGATCCGTTACCATTGGACTCTCTCATATTTATAAAACAATTAAAAAAGATAAGAAACATAGGTAATTGTTTCACTGTTTTTAACACACTATGTGCTTGGAAGGACTGCTAAAAAAAACTTGGTATCACCAATTGTACCTCCATATACTGTACTCTCCTATCTATCACAATCCTGATCTAGATAAACATCTAACATCAATTAATATACTCAAATGGGCTCAGTTGGGGATAAGTCAATTCAAAGACCTGTTTCACACAAATATGCAGTTAAAATCATTTATGGATTTAAGAACAGAATATGCCATCCCAAATACTGATTTCTTAAAATATTTACAAATGTGAAACATTATACATACACTTAGAAGAGAAAATAAACTAAGACTAGAATTACATGAAATAGAATAAATACTAATGTCATCGACCACAATTAAAGGTAAAATTAGTGAATTGTATGACATCTTCTCCAAAGAATGTCACTCATCTTTTTTGCCTTTGTTGAGGATTTGGGAGACAGACCTAAGCATGAAATTTGATGAAAATACCTGGCTAAATATTTGTGATAGAATACACTTTCCATTTACAAGTAACAAAATCAAAGAAGCAAATTTCCATAAAGCTAAATGTATCCATAAATTGTATCTAACTCCAATAAAAATGCATACAATTTCTAGAGATAACTCATTAAACTGTCCTAGATGTAAAACTAATGAAGGAACATTTCTACACATGTTTTGGCACTGTGAAAAACTAAAACGATTCTGGAATTGTATTCATTCATTTACAAAATCTGTATTGGAAACGGAATTTGACTTGTCTCCATGTGCCTACTTACTAAATGAATTACCTGAGATCCAGATGGATCCAAAAAAATATAGATTGCTGATTATCATAACATTGCCAAGAAATGTATTCTCCTGTTTTGGAAAAATGACTCTTCGCACACTTTTGAGATGTTTCAAGATCAGATATCCCAGCTTCTTCCACTGGAGAAATTGACCTTGGAGGAACGTGGCCGGGGGTGGATGTTCCGGGACCTTTGGTCTCCGCTGTTTTCTCGATTGAGCAGGGGGGCTGTTGATTGATATGGCAAGTGACGGTATGTGAATATATCCGCATGCTGTCGCTGGCCGTGTCGATTGGTGGTTTTGCTGTTTGGTTGGGGGAGGGGTCTTGGGGTGTCTGTCCCCGGTTGTGTTTTTTGGAGGTGGGTTTCCCTAGTGCAGTGCTTCTCAAACTTTTTCTGCCAGGCCCCCCTTTGGCGGACCAAAGGGGTCCTCGCTCCAAAAAATAGTCATGAAATGGGCCATGTTTAAATTTATTGAAATAACACCAATATCGTGACCTTTCAAATTGGCCCTATATTTTGTTTTCAGAGCTGTCATGGATGAAAAGCCAGCTTCACACAGATACTGTATGTGGTGCTGAATGGTATCTATACCGTAACCGCTGCATCATGAGATACTTGGTACTCAGCACCACACTCTGAAACTAGCTCTCTAGGTGGTATCAGATGAGATTTCAAAGAGTTCTTCCAAGAGTTTGGATGGAGATGTGTCAGGAAGCTTTGTCTCAATGTTGTCTGTAAAGGTTTTTTTTATCCAGAGTAACTTGGTGATCCTTTTCTGTGTTTTATTAAATAATGATTTTCAGATTTTGAGAAATGGTATTTTCATGGAGAACAGTGCAGCTGCAACAGATAGCACTTTAGTGATAATTTTCTGGAATCCAATTTTTTTTTTTTTTTTTTTTTTTTTAATAAATCTCAAGGCCCCCCCTGTCATGCCTCTGCGCCCCCCACTTTGAGAAACACTGCCCTAGTGGAAGAAGTTGTACAACAGACGTGTAAGAGGCCCGTCTGTTGTACAACAATGATGTTGTTGTTGTCATTGTTGTTATTATTTATTATTGTTTATTTTAATTTTATTTTATTATTGTCCTGTCTTTATTTAGTTTTGTTGGCCGTGGGTGGGGGAAGGGACCAGAGGGTGAGATAATTGCCGTGTGCTGTGGGACATGTATCTGCTGTACACCTGTTATTCAAATAAAAAAAAGTTGAAAAAAAAAAAATAGTTAAAAGGCCAGACTGTGGAGGGAGCATATTACAAGCTAAAGTAAACTACATTGCAGGGTCATAATGTCTGGTGTAAATTATTCATGAGTGACCCAAACTGGCCACGGTAACATTAGCGTGTTCTTTACCAGCAGCACGTCTATGTCTGACTCTCACTCTGCACAGCGAGCTGCTGAGTGTAGCTAGAGGCAACTGAAAACTGAAAGTCCAATTTCTCTCTACATTCACAGTCTCTCACAGCGAGATCAAATTATTCATAATTGATATATTATTTGATAGCCACATTTTTATACAAGTACTATTCGTACTGGTTTTCAAAAAGAAAGCAGTGGCTTGTTCACTTGTTTTTTTTTTTTATTGGTCTTTTTCCCCCTCCATTTTCCTCCGATTTTTCTCCCATCCCAATGTTAGTCGTATGCCAATTCCCAGTCCCTTCCTGGTCGCTGTGCACTTACCCCCCACAGTCAGATCATCTGGGAGAGTGGAGGCTACCACGTGCTTCCTCCGACACACGTCCAGCCAATCACCGCTTCTTTTCACCTGGCAGCGCGGATTCTCATTGAGAGGGCGTAGCGTGTGGGAGGACCACACTATCCCCCTCACGTCCAATCCGCGCTTAGCAGGCGCCCCGACCGAACTGTAGGAGTCGCTGTTTACAACGACCCGGACCCACCCCGCCAGCTTCTCCCACCCTCTGATACAGCCAATTGTATCAGTGCAGACGGCCAGCCAAGCTGGTGACAACCCCGGGGCTTGTTCACTTGTAAACGTTCTCTTTTAAATTTTTTAAGCAGAAAATAAAATATGCAATTGCTGGATCGCGTGATTTCGAAACCTAGCCGCATTTCTGGCAAGACGCTCTCTGATTGGCCGACGCCTGTTTCTACACTGGTTAAGCTTAGGCACTCTTTCGAAGTTGGTTAAGGTTAGAGTTTGTCTTAGAGCGTGACGGCAAGTTCTTTCGACGGTTAAGCTTAGGCACTCTTTCGAAGTTGGTTAAGGTTAGAGTTTGTCTTAGACCATGGCGATAGAACGCCAGGTAGTTTGCAGGCTGTTTGACGTGGAAATGGGCAAAGACACAGCTCGTCACGCGATTGGGCAAACGCGTCAGTGGCCAATCAGAGAGCGTCAGTCAGTGCCAATCAGAGAGCGTCTGCCAGAAATGCGGCTAGGTTTCGAAATCACGCTGCTGGATCTTGAGTCATTTGATCTGCAGCGCCTAGTTAGAACTTGGCTCGATCCATATGTAAGCACCCAGTAGTGCGACATCTAGTGGCAGAAAATGCACATTGTCACTACTTCCTCGTGTGTAATTCATCTGGTTTCCGCCGGGATGCGCAGAGATTTTTATGAACTCATATTTAGCTAATAACACTTAAAACTAGGGGTGGGAATCACCAGAGGCATCATGATACGATATTATTACGATACTTAAGTCACAATACAATAGTATTGCGATTCAAAATATTAATATTGCGATATATTGCGATGCATTACCTTTTTTCAACTGCAAAGTAAAACTTTGTCAACATGTTTTATCTAATAAAGTTTGTTTTCAGTCTGTTCATCTCACTTCAATAATTTTTATTGCAGCAAATGATATTTTCTCCAGCAGACAGATGTCAACTCTGTAATCTGTGTTGCATGTACCTGACAAACTGAACTGTGTGTATTACAGTCATATTCCAACTTAACTGAATGCACATGTGTGTGTGTGTGTGTGTGTGTGTGTGTGTGTGTGTGTGTGTGTGTGTGTGTGTGTGTGTGTATGTGTGTGTGTGTGTGTGTGTGTGTGTGTGTGTGTGTGTGTGTGTGTGTGTGTGTGCGTGCATGCGTGTGCGTGCGTGCGTGCGTGCGTGCGTGCGTGCGTGCATGCGTGCGTGCGTGTGTGTGTGTGTGTGTGTGTGTGTGCGTGTGTGTGCGTGTAGGTGTGTGTGTGTGTGTGTGGACAACTGTACTATATTACAGGTATTGAAATGAACAATGCAACTTCCTTCTACAAAAAAATTATAATAATTCAATATTCAAATTTCTTTATTTTTTATTAATAATAATAAAATATCAATACTTGGCATCCTTGTATCGATACAGTATCGCCACGCAAAGAATTGCGATACTATACTGTATCGATATTTTCCCCCACCACTAGCCTATATAAAACCATTGGTAAACGAACGTAGTGCTGAAAATATACACTTTGACTGCTGTTTTGATAGGGGTATTTACTATTGGCTACATTTGAAAATTAAATGCAACATTAATTAATATGGACTGTATTGATCTATTTATGAATAAAATAAATTGAAAAAAAACGAAAATCTCCAAAAAAAGATATTATTTTGTTGTGATTTTACAGGATTTGACCGCGGTTTACTTGCGGTGGAAAACGCTGGGCGTGGTCACAATTGAGTACCTCAGAAGAATAACCATATAAGTCCATATACTATATAAGTCTGTTTTAAGTTTTCAGAGGAACATTGTCTTCAAACTTATCTAAATATGGTAAGTTATATTGGTGTGTTCACTCACAGTTAAAGACAGTAAGGGTTGAGTCGTTTCTTGTGATTCACCACATTCAGATTCACATTCACATGATTTAGATTAACTTCACAACTGCAAATACTAAAATACTAAATAAAATGTACTCGTGTATATGGTGCTTCAGTGAAAGGGTTCATTTATAATCCTTAGAAAGACATAAATCAGAATCTAGCCAAAATCGGAATTGTAATTGCAATCGGTGCACCTCTAGTTACTGCTATTTATAGCTAACCGTTGTATGCTTGGAGCATTGTGTGCCCATCATGCGGCTATAAATTATATCAAACAACAACAGTTTTGTTGCTATGTGGGTAACACATCATGTTTATCAAAGGTCTTCTTTGGAACTATTACTTTGAAGATCGCTGGTATCACTTGCAAGGGGGAGGGGTCGGGCGCGGTATATGTGGACAGGGAGAAAGGTCATTATTTACGCTGTGTGTTTTCTTTTTTACCTTCGCTCAAGCGCCAGCGTTGTTGCCGTGATGAATTGATTTCATTAGTGGTCCAGTTCTGGTCCGTAACCGCGGTAGCAGATTGACCACCTAAGTCAGAGAGGCGGGGACTCTGCGGGGCCACACAGTGGAGGAGCTCCATTTTGGGTTACAGCAATTTAGGTTGTATCAATTTATCTCTGCGCTGACATGGCCCCCCCCTCCGACACACACACACACACACACACACACACACACACACACACACACACACACACACACACACACACACACACACACACACACACACACACACACACACACACACACACACACACACACACACACACACACACACACACACACACAACCGCCCACCCCACTACAACACCCCACTTTACCACGCTTCACTGGTGGCTTCCTTTCACTTGGGTTGTGTCTCTCTGTAGCAGATCAGAGATGGCATTCTTCATTGTGTGTTGTAGATCCGTTTGCATGCTAGTTAGTGTGGGTGTGCACGTATGCCCGTTTGTGCACGAGTGTGTGTTTGTATTCCTCGGCTTTGTGTTTTTTGTGTGCGTTTCTTTTCCAGTCTTTTATGCTGTGCACTTATATGTATGTGCAATGCTTTGCGCGGAACCCTCCCCGTCCACCTTGGTGTTGTTGTGTATTCAAGATGGCGCCGGGCATCCGTGTTTGTGGGGGGCGTAGAGCGGGGGCCGCCTGTTTACATGTGCACGTCCCGGAAGCAAACGCCTCTAATCACTCCTCGCTAATACAGCTGTCAGCCGTGTGTGTGCACAGACATCTGGACTCTGCAAATGAAGCCCGCAGGTTCGTCCATGAGCTCGGGAAACAAACTCGACCCATATCTCATCTGAATGCGTCAGTGTGCCACTAATAAAGGGCCTAATTATATATATATCTTTTCAGCTTGGACATCAAAACAGCACCCCTAGTCCATATTGTACAATTACAGCAGGCCACTGCTCGCTTCAAGTGAGCGCAGGCTCATTTCTGTATGTCAATTTGGGAAGACGCATACCTGTATACATATGCCTACACATATCACTAGGCTCATGAGAATGCATACACAAGTTCACACACTCTTCCACGCATACACACACACACACACACACACACACACACACACACACACACACACACACACACACACACACACACACACACACACACACACACACACACACACACACACACACACACACACACACACACACACACACACACACACACACACACACACACACACACACACACACACACACACACACACACACACACAAATAAACAAACAACCAAACAAACAAACAAACAAACAAACAAACACACTTTGTTTGTTTGTGTCTTATTATGTCTTATTATGAACAATCACCACGTACCACCATCACATATAACACCTCGAATATGCCACAATTTATACAGATTAGCAGGGAATGGATCAAACCTGACTGCAATGATTTTCTCTTTTCTTTTTTTTCTCTTCACCACTGGGAGAGGGAAGTGCTGAATGATTAATCTGTCCTAATTACTATTTAATATCATGCTGCGAACTAAATAACAACTATTTGGAGTAACATTTAAGGAGGAAATATACATTTCATGACTTCTGATTTAGAACCATGGTCTCACTTGAAGTAATGACTTAATGTGTCTGGCTAATGATGAGTTCCTCTGACGTTAGGAGGCATCTGTCGGATCGTCATGAATAAATGCAGACCACTAATTATGCAAAGCGTTTTGGTGGGAAGAGCTCCTGGGTTGAGAATGCTCTGGTATCCCGTTTACACTATTGCTATTTAAAGCTGCAGTAGGCAACTTCTGAGAAATTAGCAAGAGTGAGTTTACCTGTCCAGCAGAAATAGAGCACGCTCTGCATCACTGTTCAAGCCCACGCATCTGTGACAAAGGTTTTCCATTGGCCAAAAACAATAGCTCCCTCCAATCAGAATCTGAAAAGTAAGACCACCAAAATGGACCAAACCACCTGCCGATCAGAGGCTGGGAAATATTTAGTTTTATTTATTTTGAAAAAATCTGCTTAAAGCTGCTGGTGGCTCTGGAAGTTTGTGGAAAACATTTGTTACACGTGCATGGGCTTGAAAGGTGATGCAGAGCATGCTCTATTTTTGATGGGCAGGTAAACCCACTCTTACAAATGTATCCAAAGTTGCCTACAGTTTAAACTAAAGTGCTGCATGGCCCGCGGGCCGTCACACGTCGCAACACATTTGCCCTCGTCTGTCGGCTTCAGGCTGTGTTATTGTCGATCAACCAACACATAGTTTGAGAGCTAAAATGGCTTTGATTGACACCTTACCTGACCTATTACGTGCTTCCAGTCTCGGGTTATAAAACCAAACAGCCAACGAGTGTCATTTTCGAAAAAAGTTACCACGTCCGTTGTCCGGTTTCGCCTCCCGGTGAACGGACAAGTCATCCCTGACGGTGAAAATTATTGACCGTTTTTGTAGCCAATGAAATTCTGTAGATTACGATATCTTACATGAGGATGTTTACTATGGTCAAGTGAGAGAAGGAGAAGAAGAAAGGAGAATTACTCGCTCAATGTCGCGCAACGTGACAATGCATTCGACCGGATGTCCCTTTTGGATAAGCATACGATACACACATTAGAAAAACATGTGTGAAACACAGAATTTCCGTGGTATTGTTATCAACTTTGGATCTGGACTAGATAAGACTTCAGGCTATGGACCCATTGTGTTTTCCAGCTCATACCTATCAGCTGGAACTCTTTTGCAGGCATCTGTTTGCTAAATAGTTCAGACGTAAAAAAAATAAATAAAAAGAAATACATACTTTCATTTCAGTGTGTTCAAACCTCTGTTACTCTATTACAGTAGCACTCCTAGTGATTATACATGTTGTCGAAGAAAATTCAGAATGTATCCTTTAAAAAGAGACCAGACTCATGCATGTACTATAAATGGTTCAAGAATAACGATCAAATTACTTTGGGTATGCAATCGACAGGCGTTTTATCAAACAAACAACAAAAAACTGATGCTTAAGTTAAATCTATTTAAAATAAAGTGCTGCATGTCTGAATATGGATATTTGCCTCTGAGTTTAAATCTATTTAAAATAAAGTGCTGCATGTCTGAATATGGCTCATTGATGCTGACTTTAAATCAAAGATGCCGTGAGGTAGTTGCCATCTGATAATCTGTAGGCAGGGTCAGGGTTGCATACAGCCTGCCATACTACTCCTCACATGAACACAACTCAACACACTTAACACTACTTCTCACATGAACACAACTCAACACACTTAACACTACTCCTCACATGAACACAACTCAACACACTTAACACTACTCATCACATGAACACTACTCAACACACTAACACTACTCAACACACTAACACTACTCCTCACATGAACACAACTCAACACACTAACACTACTCATCACATGAACACTACTCAACACACTAACACTACTCATCACATGAACACTACTCAACACACTAACACTACTCATCACATGAACACTACTCAACACACTAACACTACTCAACACACTAACACTACTCATCACACGAACACTACTCAACACACTAACACTACTCATCACATGAACACTACTCAACACATGAATACTACTTGTCTGAAAATAAATGAGTGATTAACCAAATTACGCCCCCTACATATCTCCCCTACAAACATGGGGCTACAATCGAGCTCTGACTTTGAAGTGCACAGGGATTATTAATTTGTCTGGGCCCGTATCTCAAACTTTTTCAATTTCCTAACCTCTTTTAATTATATCCCCAAAGTACAGTAATTATACTCCCCAAGTAAACCCTGGCATTTAAAAAGCAGACACTAATCGATTGCCGGGGAAGATTCATTCTGGGGAAAACTGGTGCATTAAAATACAAGGAAACCCAAAGAGGAATGTAACGATGCTCAGGCAGACGTGCACAGGGGTGTTGTTCTGGCAGCGCTCAGCTATTAGCATTGATTCATTAGTGAAAGAAAGAAAGAAAGAAAGAAGTCATTTTATGAATCCCCCTTGGGTATAATCGTCCTCTGCATTTGACAGCTATTTAGGAGCAGTGGGACAGCCACACGGTGGGAACTAACTCCAGTTGTGATGCCAGTACCTTGGTCAAGGGTAATGACAGGGCTACAATGTAGCATGCATGTATTTTCATGGTGTGTGTGTGTGGGGGGGGGGTACCCGGGGGAAAGGAAACCCACCCAAATACGGGGAGAACATGCAAACTCCACACAACCCTGCTGGGATTTTATTCCCAAATCACATCTATGTCATAGGTATTATGTTTCATCATGAATGGGGGTGGGGGGGGGGGGCGTTTCT
>NC_140175.1:36072322-36214559 GCF_963971535.1 Notolepis coatsorum
AGTGTACTGGTGGAGGAGATCAGACAGGTACGGGGGGCGAGGGCATGGAGGGATTTGTAGGTGAGGAGCAGGAGTTTGAAGGTGATGCGGAACCTGACTGGAAGCCAGTGGAGATGGATGAGGGTGGGGGTGTGTGCTGCAGGGCTTGGTGTGAGTGAGAACCTGGCAGCTGAGTTCTGGACATACTGGAGCCTGCCAGGGCTTTGCTGGTACCCGAACAGGACTCATTACAATAGTCCAACCGGGAGGTGACAAATGAGTGGATCAGGGTCTCCGCCACAGAGTCTGAGAGTGAGGGTCGGAGACGGGAGATGTTCCTGAGGTGGTAGAAGGCAGACTTGGTGACAGATGTATGCATTCTCATGAGAATGCATACACAAGTTCACACACTCTCCACGCATACACACAGACACACAACACACACAGACACACACACACACACACACACACACCACACACACACACACACACACACACACACACACACACACACACACACACACACACACACACACACACACACACACACACACACACACACACACACACAACACACACACACACACACACAAATAAACAAACAACAAACAAACAAACAAACAAACACACTTTGTTTGTTTGTGTCTTATTATGTCTTATTATGAACAATCACACATACCACCATCACATATAACACCTCGAATATGCCACAATTTATACAGATTAGCAGGGAATGGATCAAACCTGACTGCAATGATTTCTTCTTTTCTTTTTTTCTCTTCACCACTGGAGAGGGACGTGCTGAATGATTCATCTGTCCTAATTACTATTTAATATCATGCTGCGAACTAAATAACAACTTTTGGAGTAACATTTAAGAGGAAATATACATTTCATGACTTCTGATTAGAACCACGGTCTCACTTGAAGTAATGACTTAATATGTCTGGCTAATGATGAGTTCCTCTGACGTTAGGAGGCATCTGTCGGATCGTCATGAATAAATGCAGACCACTAATTATGCAAAGCGTTTTGGTGGGAAGAGCTCCTGGGTTGAGATGCTCTGGTATCCCGTTTACACTATTGCTATTTAAAGCTGCAGTGGGCAACTTCTGAGAAATTAGCAAGAGAGAGTTTTACCTGTCCAGCAGAATTAGAGCACGCTCTGCATCACTGTTCAAGCCCACGCATCTGTGACAAAGGTTTTCCATTGGCCAAAAACAATAGCTCCCTCCAATCAGAATCTGAAAAGTAAGACCACCAAAATGGACAAACCACCTGCCGATCAGAGGCTGGGAAATATTTAGTTTTATTTATTTTGAAAAAATCTGCTTTAAAGCTGCTGGTGGCTCTGGAAGTTTGTGGAAAACATTTGTTACACGTGCATGGGCTTGAAAGGTGATGCAGAGCATGCTCTATTTTTGATGGGCAGGTAAACTCACTCTTACAAATGTATCCAAAGTTGCCTACAGTTTAAACTAAAGTGCTGCATGGCCCGCGGGCGTCACACGTCGCAACACATTTGCCCTCGTCTGTCGGCTTCAGGCTGTGTTATTGTCGATCAACCAACACATAGTTTGAGAGCTAAAATGGCTTTGATTGACACCTTACCTGACCTATTACGTGCATCTGTGGTAAAACAAACACGCAACGAGTGTCATTTTCGAAAAAGTTACCACACGTTGTCCGGTTCGCCTCCCGGTGAACGGACAAGTCATCCCTGACGGTGAAAATTATTGACCGTTTTGTAGCCAATGAAATTCTGTAGATTACGATATCTTACATGAGGATGTTTACTATGGTAAAGTGAGAGAAGGAGAAGAAGAAGGAGGAATTACTCGCTCAATGTCGCGCAACGGGACAATGCATTCGACCGGATGTCCCTTTGGATAAGCATACGATACACACATTAGAAAACATGTGTGAAACACAGAATTTCCGTGGTATTGTTATCAACTTTGGATCTGGACTAGATAAGACTTCAGGCTATGGACCCATTGTGTTTTCCAGCTCTTACCTATCAGCTGGAACTCTTTTGCAGGCATCTGTTTGCTAAATAGTTCAGACGTAAAAAATAAAAAATAAATACATACTTTCATTTCAGTGTGTTCAAACCTCTGTTACTCTATTACAGTAGCACTCCTAGTGATTATACATGTTGTCGAAGAAAATTCAGAATGTGCAATCGACAGGCGTTTTATCAAACAAACAACAAAAAACTGATGCTTAAGTTAAATCTATTTAAAATAAAGTGCTGCATGTGCTGAATATGGATATTTGCCTCTGAGTTTAAATCTATTTAAAATAAAGTGCTGCATGTCTGAATATGGCTCATTGATGCTGACTTTAAATCAAAGATGCCGTGAGGTAGTTGCCATCTGATAATCTGTAGGCAGGGTCAGGGTTGCATACAGCCTGCCATACTACTCCTCACATGAACACAACTCAACACACTTAACACTACTCATCACATGAACACTACTCAACACACTAACACTACTCAACACACTAACACTACTCCTCACATGAACACAACTCAACACACTTAACACTACTCATCACATGAACACTACTCAACACACGAACACTACTCAACACACTAACACTACTCCTCACATGAACACAACTCAACACACTAACACTACTCATCACATGAACACTACTCAACACACTAACACTACTCATCACATGAACACTACTCAACACACTAACACTACTCATCACATGAACACTACTCAACACATGAATACTACTTGTCTGAAAATAAATGAGTGATTAACCAAATTACGCCCCCTACATATCTCCCCTACAAACATGGGGCTACAATCGAGCTCTGACTTTGAAGTGCACAGGGATTATTAATTTGTCTGGGCCCGTATCTCAAACTTTTTCAATTTCCTAACCTCTTTTAATTATATCCCCAAAGTACAGTAATTATACTCCCCAAGTAAACCCCGGCATTTAAAAAAGCAGACACTAATCGATTGCCGGGGAAGATTCATTCTGGGGAAAACTGATGCATTAAAATACAAGGAACACCCAAAGAGGAATGTAACGATGCTCAGGCAGACATGCACAGGGGTGTTGTTCTGGCAGCGCTCAGCTATTAGCATTGATTCATTAGTGAAAGAAAGAAAGAAGTCATTTTATGAATCCCCCTTGGGTATAATCGTCCTCTGCATTTGACAACTATTTAGGAGCAGTGGGACAGCCACACGGTGGGAACTAACTCCAGTTGTGATGCCAGTACCTTGGTCAAGGGTAATGACAGGGCTACAATGTAGCATGCATGTATTTTCATGGTGTGTGTGTGTGTGGGGGGGGTACCCGGGGGAAAGGAAACCCACCCAAATACGGGGGAGAACATGCAAACTCCACACAACCCTGCTGGGATTTTATTCCCAAATCACATCTATGTCATAGGTATTATGTTTCATCATGAATGGGGGTGGGGGGGGGGGGGCGTTTCTGATTATTTGATTGTCAGTAACGGCATCCATATTGAACACTAAAACCGCTTATTAGCCTGATCGGTATAAAAGCATTGCAGGATCAAGCTAAAATTTACGTCAGATAGTCCTTAGTTACACAGTCAATTTTGCAGAGTAAATTTTACTCAAACTGAGTACAATTTTACTCAGTTTGAGTCAAATGTACTCTGTGAAATTTACTGTGTACCTGTGATCTGGAGTATTCCAAAAATAATATTCCAATTGTTTGATCTCCATCTGGTACATCCGATGTCCATTTGGTCCACGGCATAACCCACCACAACATATGGATTGGGGATATTTGACGCGCTAGCTGAGAGAGAGAGAGAGAGAGAGAGAGAGAGAGAGAGAGAGAGAGAGAGAGAGAGAGATAGAGAGAGAGAGAGAGAGAGAGAGAGAGAGAGAGAGAGAGAGAGAGAGAGAGAGAGAGAGCGAGAGAGAGCTTCACAATTGTGAACATAGTGTCACCCTTTCATTTCTCAAAGCACTATACAAGGTCAGCAACACATATAACGCACACAGACGTGCATGCACACACGCACCACACACACACACACACACACACACACAGACAGACTCACACAAAGGGCATATTCTCATTTCGATCAGCATCATTTCTGTTTCCACGAACAGTATACTCAGTTCCTTCTTCTCATTACAGGAACACACACAACAGCATGCTGGAAGGTCTCACGTTAATTCCATAATGGGGGCCTCTCTCTCTATACATGAAAGGAAATATGCCGGCCTTATCTCGTGCCTCCGTCGCTCTTTGCCGGATGCCAGGCCGGTGGAGCTGATGTATAACCGTACAGACGGCAGTCTGAGAATCCATACTGACCTTCTGTGCTATCGATCCGCCCGAGGTGAACGGGGTATACTGTACCAGTCCGCTCCTGCCCCCCGCGTCAGGACTCATTGTGATGCGAAGACGTACCGCCCACAGCCTCCGATGCTTAACGTGCACTCAAATGCGGGGTATATTTATTTCAATACATTTCTTTTTTTGTTGTTTTTTTGTTGTTTACAAAGATGCCATGTGAACACAAATGAGCGTGGGTTTCGTAGTGGGCCTGTAGTGTGTGTCTCTGTCTCTGTCTCCTTTTTCATAGAGAGAGTCCTATTTCTTACCCTCTTTAGTCAAGCCAAACAATGCCGGCTCGTCAAGGAACCACTTCATAAATCGTCCGATCGATGGCTCATCAGGCATCCCCAACTCTGCTCAAAGGCTAGTGTGTGTGTGTGTGTGTGTGTGTGTGTGTGTGTGTGTGTGTGTGTGTGTGTGTGTGTGTGTGTGTGTGTGTGTGTGTGGTGCTGTGTGTGTGTGTGTGTGTGTGTGTGTGTGTGTGTGTGTGTGTGTGTGTGTGTGTGTGTGTGTGTGTGTGGTGTGTGTGTGTGTGTATGTGTGAGAGAGAGAGATATGGGGGAGGGGGGGGGGCTGTCGATAACCTCCCCGAGCTGGTCTCCGGCAGCCTTGGAGCCGTGATGAATGGCCCACTCACCGTGATCATATCGGGGGGCCCCCCAAAATACTCCATCCCCCACAATCCAATGCACTGGCAGGAAGTAGGACGCCCGGGAGCGAATGGAATTAATAAATCAACTTCCCATTAATCAGAACTTCTAACAAAAAAAAAGAGAAAAAAAACATGTTTTATGCACTCCCAAGACACCCCCGCACTCCAGCCCGAGAACTTTCAGATCAATCTCTATTTTATCACTCTGGGGTTCGTTTCATTTTTCATACACCCGCCAGATTTCTCTATTATGATTACGGCCAGCTTAGAGAACAAAAAGTAAAGGGGGTTATAATGCACTCTCTATCTGACAAAAAGGTTTGATGAGAGTCAGCATATTTGCGGTGAGCTAGAACAAGAGCATTAATCAAAGCGCAGGGCCAGGCCAATAACGGGGATGTGTAATCGTGCCGGGGGCAGGCACTCTAACTTTGGGCCGCGTCGTCCCGCCATCCATCATGTGAGGCGAGAGGCAGGGGGCGCAGATTAATAACGAGTACATTACACCCTTCGGTTTGGCCACAACCGGTGTCCTACAGGGGAGGGCAAGCAGCGCTGCCAAAAAAACAGGGATAGTCCTGACGGGTTAAAGCCCCGGCCCCATCTATCGCGACGCACGGATAGAAATCCCTCCTCGATCACAACGGGATCTTAGTTCAGACGTCTCTTTGTATAGGATCGCAGGTGCCGGTAGTTCAGAATGCAGCGTTGCACAGCGGTCTGACGAACAGGAGTTCTTCCCAAATATTGATGATATAGTTGCAGTCAAACCTTCACCTTCTCTGTACAGCCCCACTACGCCACAACGGGATAGTGTTAATGTGTTAATGGACGGGGCACCATTGCGATGTGTGCTCTGTGATAATCTAATATCACCACAGCGCTATCTCTCCTGAATGATGTAAGGGAATCGCATCGGGTTTGAACATCTCATGTGTAGTTTGGATTCACCTTCACACCGTTATCAGATAAACCCATTTTCCTCCCGTCTACAAGCTCATGGACGAGTAATATGATATATTTTCAATTACAGGCAATGTAGTCACAATGAAACTACGCGGTGCGACACTTTGAAATATCTCCCCCTCGTTGCCTGCTCTTTGCATTTTGTTTACCTTATTTCGCCCACCCTTCCCGCCCCGCCCGCCCCGAACACCCTTCACAGCCGCTACCTGGTGCCTCTGCGCTGCGCCGCTTTCATCTCTGTATCGCCCATCTGTGGAGAGACATTAGCATGTGGCAACACATTCTCTTTTTTTTTTGTCTGTGGAACTCACCTTCTCTCCCCTGCATTTTCCTCTGAATTTAGGAGTCATTTGTCAACGCTTTGAGCGTCTGGCAGGTCTAGCAGCTGACGCACGGAAAGCCATGTGTTACCTGTCTCATGGGCAGAAAAGTGAGCCTGCCAAATAAAAAAATTGATAGAACGAGGGAGGGGGAGAGGGATAGAACGAGAGAGGGATAAAACGAGGGAGGTACAGATGAGGAGGGGGAGTGGGATATAGGGATGGAGTGAGAGAGATAGAGAGAGAGAGATATAGAGAGAGAGAGAGAGAGAGATAGAGAGAGAGAGAGAGAGAGAGAGAGAGAGAGAGAGAGAGAGAGAGAGAGAGAGAGAGAGAGAGAGAGCGAGAGAGAGAGAGAGAGAGAGAGAGAGAGAGAGAGAGAGAGAGAGAGAGAGAGAGAGAGAGAGAGAGAGAGAGAGAGAGAGAGAGAGAGAGCAACTTTAGGCTTGTAGGACGTGGGGACAGAGCTACATGAGTTATGCTTCTTTATAATGTTTGGGTAGAAGGGCATAAGAATGACCGGGGATGGGAGGGGGGGGGGGGACGGGGGGGACGGGACGGGACTATGTGTGTGTGTGTGTGTGTGTGTGTGTATGTTTTGTGTGAGTGAGCATTTGTCCAAGGGTGTGTGTTTGTTGGAGCAGAAAGAGGGAAAAGAAGTATCTTTGCCAGGTGTTGTGAGAAGTTATAAATAGTTGGTCATGGATGCTGTGCTTGCAGTTTTTCTAGGACATGGGGGTACAGGTAGAGGGTGTCAGCGTGGTTTTTCTAGGACATGGGTGTACATGTATAGGGTGTCAGGTAGAGGGTGTCAGCGTGGTTTTTTAGGACATGGGGGTAGAGGTAGAGGGTGTCAGGTAGAGGGTGTCAGCGTGGTTTTTCTAGGACATGGGGGTCATAGCTGTCAACATTGGGATTTGAAAAAACGGGATATTTAACCGGGAGGACGGCGGGAAAGAACAGTGAAATACGGGAGAATCCCGGGGAAAACGGAAGGGTTGACAGGTATGATGGGGGTACAGGTAGAGGCGTCAGCGTGGTTTTTCTAGGACATGAGGGTAGAGAGGGTGTCAGTCTGTCTCAGTTACATGTAGGTCTACATTAACACTATATGTCTCAGTTACCTGAAAGTCTACATTAAGAATATTACACTTGCTCCAGCTTCTTTACATTTTCGGCATTTATGAAAAATCCTCCCCGTCGAGATGAGGCCGTTTTCACACCTTTTCGAGCCTTTTGTTCTCCCGCCCCTGGGAGCTCCAACCTCAGAGAGTTAAACTTCTGTGTATTAGCCCATTGCAAGAATAAATACAATTTTGGCTACTATGTTTTAAAGTTCTAAATGAATAAAACAATACCTATTATTAGTGATCAATATGTGTATTTGACATTTTACACAGTCTACATTAAGACTATCTGTCTTAGTTACCTGTAGGTCTACATTAAGAACAGACCAAAGTCATAATGGTATATTAATGGAGTCTTCATGTCACGTAAGTTATGTATACAGTCACTTTTAAACTGGCAGACACGTCACAAGGACTGAAGTGACTAAACTACAAGAGAATAAATCACACTGAATTAACTCAAATGCAACAGAATAAATCACACTGAAATAACTAATTGTAACAGAATAAGTCACTCTCAAATTACTGAACTACAATAGCGAAGAAGGAACTGCTTTGAAGTTGGTGGTGGGAACCAACGTCAGTGCTTATTTGTCATGGAACAGAGCTGGTAAAGGTGGGAGAGACAGAGAGAGTGACAGGGATGCAGACCAGGTGTGTGTGAGGCAGAACTATTTGGTGTGAGGTACTGTAGGAAGGAAGAGAGAGGGAGGGGACGTGTGTGTGTGTGTATGTGTGTGTGTGTGTGTGTGTGTGTGTGTGTGTGTGTGTGTGTGTGTGTGTGTGTGTGTGTGTGTGTGTGTGTGTGTGTGTGTGTGTGTGTGTGTGTGTGTGTGTGTGAGGCATGACTCTTTGGTGTGAGGTAGGAAGGAAGATAGAGGGAGGGGGCAGGTGTGTGTGTGAGGCAGCACTCTTTGGTGTGAGGTAGGAAGGAAGAGAGAGGGAGGGGGGCAGGTGTATGTGTATGTGCTGGTTAATGGGAGAGGTAGGGTGCCGAGGGGGTTACAGACCTGCTTGTGTGTGTGTAGCCTACATATAATTCTTGATAAGGTCATTCTAAAAATACATAGCCTAAATAGAAATCACAATGCTTTTCACAGACTCACAATTTTCACAATTTCCTGCGAATTGCCTTGCAATTTCCTGCAAATTGCATTGCAATTTCCGTGAAAACTGAATAAAATGAAGCATTATGGGTCACAATAATCACAAATAACACAAAATAACCGTTTATGCAGCCTTATTATGTTGGGTACATAAACCATACTTTGAGAACCAAAGCGTATGTCGAGCAGACAACCTTGTGTTTAAATGATATAGTGTTGCTAGCTTCTTGTTGTCATGGTCATTGCAGTGCAGTGCATTGGGGGCATCTGTGTTGAATGAATCCACTTAGCTGTGACCTGACCCGATGACAATGACAAACAACACATACTGTACTGTACACTATACACAGTATTTCTTAGTCACAGACTCAGTCAACAACAGTTATTATTAACAGTGCATTTCCAAAACCAATGATGATGACAACTTTCCGACTTAGTCCACACGTATATGGATATTTTTTTTAAACAGAGTTTTATTAGCTCGATTGAGCTTTATGTTGATCCCTTCGAAAACACAATGCACACTTGCAATCATTTGTTACGACTTGACCCTCAGAATATGCGTTAATGTGTTTGGCTTTGTATATGCATACATAATATATATATATACGTATACACACACACATGCATACATACATACATACATACATACATACATACATACATACATACATACATACATACATACATACATACATACATACATACATACATACATACATACATACATACATACATACATACATACATACATACATACATACATACATACATGGATGCATACTGTACATTCATACATATATACATATATACACATACATGCATACATACAAAGCTTAATATAGCTAGTATTTTTTCAAACGTGTTTTACGTCCTTGGAAACACAGCTTTTGGTAAATGCCTTTCCGGGTGAAGATTTTTCAAAACATGGTTGTCATGTATTCATGTGGACAGGGGAAACAGAGCTTTTGGAAAATGCTGACATCACAACTTCAATGTGCGCATGGCAATTGTTTTGTGTTTTGAGCATGCACCAGGAAGCTATGAGTGATGGCATGCTACACAATAAATACCCCCCAAAAGGACGATCAATAAAACATTTTAAAATAACTGCAGACATAATAACTGGTTGCCCATTACAGATTTAACTGTCCAAAGGATACTTAGGTATTGAGTTTTAAGGTCCATTACAAGTAGTTCCACCTGTCAGGGGCACATAAGCTAAAAGCAGATGTCCCAAGTTCAGTGTAAACTCTGGGGGTTTGAAGATTTGAATAGATGCCAGTACAAACAACGTCTCTCTGCCAGAGAGGACACACCCAACCTTATTGTACAGGATACAATGGTGAGTACTATAACTATCACTGGTGATAAATGTGAGGGCTGAGTGATATCCAGAATCCAAGGGCTTAAGAATGGAAGCAGTCAGGGGGAGCTCCAGTAGCTCACCGCGTATCTCGGCGCTATTTTGGCGTCGGGGACAACCGTGCGCGTCACGGATCTGGGGTACACGAGTTCGACTCCCGGACTCGCCGTATTTTCTCAGAGTGTCTTTCCCCCGATCTATATCCTATTCAACCTGTTTCTGTCGGTCATGCTTGACCAGAAAAAGCGATAAACGCTAAAAAGAACCAGCTGACTGGTCAAAGTTTAAAAAAAAAAAGAAGAATGGAAGCAGTCGCATGTATATAAATTAGGGCTGGGACTTTAATTAACTACAGAAAGAATTTAAAAGTAAAAAAAAAATATGCATTTAATCGTATGGTGATTTTTCTTTATTGTGTAAGAATGTTACCTTTCAAAGGAGACCAGACTCATGCATGTGCTATAAGTATAACGTATAATACATCGCAAATAACTTTTTTTCGTAGTCTGGTTTGTTCATAAAACAAATTTAAATAAGAGAAATTTAGATCAATCAATCGTTTTCTTTTTTTTCAACTGTCAACTGTTCTGGAAGGTACTTGAAAGTACTGCGTTTTACTTTTACCTCGAAAATTCTTGAGTTTACAAAAGGTCCTTTGCGCTACAAGATTTTGCTGCTTAAACGTATGTATAATGTATATTCATTGATTCACTCATATACCAAAATATTCATTTGCATTCAAAATTGTTGCTTTTCGCATCAAATATTGATATGCGATTAAAATGTGATTAATTTAGATTCATTAACTATAAAGTCTCAAATTAATTCGATAAACATCGAGTCCCACCACTAATATAGATCGCATCTCCATAATCCAGGACAGATAGAACAACTGCTTCAACAACCGTCTTTCTGCTAATCATCAAGAAGCTGTTGCTGTTCCTGTACAATAAGCCAAGTTCTTGCCAAATAAGCCAAATGCCAAGATATCTGTATTCTGTAACTCACTCAATGTCAGACCCATTTACAGTCTATATATGCAATTTATTGTAAACAAGATATTTAGCCCTAAGGAACATCATGAAGTGCAATCTTAAGACCAGTAAACACATCTTACAGAGCATTACATGAGAGTTGCAGGATCTCAATGGCTAGTTGTACAGAGGCAGCACTACAATAGACAATAGTGTCATCCGCATAAAGATTAACTTGACAGCCACTCAAAGATGAGACAATGTTGTTCATATAGATGGTAAATCAGATCGGAATCCCAGGATTGAGCCCTGTGGGACACCTTTTGTAATGAGTAAGAACTAGGGATGTCCGATATTATCGGCCTACCGATATCGGCATTAAAATGTGATATCGGTTGATATCGGTATCGGAAATTAAGAGTTGGACAATATCGGTATATCGGTATCGGTAAAAAAGCCTACAAACATTTGCATCAAAACCAACGCTGTGTAATCTATCTAATAGAATGGTCAACTGTATAATTTTTTTTGACAAATCTACAAATAGGGCAGTAGGCCTACAATGTTTTATTTTGTCAAGGGTTGATACTAACAATAATGGTAGTAATGGCTGAAGCCATGCTATGTTCTGCTCTAAAACCAGATTGGTGTGGGTTTAATGCAGAGTGATTTGAGATAAATGCTTTGAGTTGGGTACTTACGAATGATTCCATGTGCCGTTTCCCCAGTACTAGGGACTATGCCTGTTGACAAAGAAAGACTAAATACAGTATATGTGTCATTTGCTCTGTAATTAACGGAGCCGCTAGCCTGAGGGAAAAGATTATCCAATGTATCCTCTCCAGTTGATTTACTGGTATGGATTGCAATGCTTCAGAGAACACTAGTAGAGAAGGTACTTGCACTGATTGTATGTTTACAAGGCAACATAGCCTTACTTCATTTTTACACTACAATGTGGAGCCATACAAATATATTTGCTATGTGTATTATTAATTGATGTGCACTGCATCAATGGAGATCATAACATATTTAAATACAATTGTCCCCAAATAATATAATAGTAATATCTGTGTAATAAAAATATTTGTGTCCATCTCATTATCTGAGCTTTCCCGAATTCAGATTTGCGCTCATCCCTAGTAGGGACTTTCCAAACCAAACTAAATAAGCCACTGAGGGGCTGCTGCAGTATGTCGGGTCGATAGCTTCATTGACGTGTAGCTTGGCACCGTAGCAAACAAACACATACCACTGCCCAGGCATTGATATACTTTAGCTTAGCAAATGTTTCCAGGTATTCAATGCAGGCACTCATCCATGATACAAATCACCAATCCATCAAACGACATTTATGCTATGCTACAGTAGCTACCTGTGATCGTGCCACATGCCAGGTATGGTGCGTGATACTATACTGTAGTAGCTACCTGCGACCGCGATACATGCCAGGTACAGTGTGTGATACTATAGTAGCTACATGTGACCGTGCTACATGCCAGGTACAGTGTGTGATAGTAGCTACCTGTGACCGCGCTACATGCCAGGTATGGTGCATTATACTATGTAGCTAGTAGCTACAAGTGACCGCGATACATGCCAGGTATGGTGCATTATACTATATTAGCTAGTAGCTACATGTGACCGTGCTACATGCCAGGTATGGTGCGTGATACTATAGTAGCTACCTGTGACCGTGCTACATGCCCGACCGTGCTACATGTCAGGTACGGTGTGTGATACTATAGTAGCTACCTGTGACCGTGCTACATGCCCGACCGTGCTACATGTCAGGTACGGTGTGTGATACTATAGTAGCTACCTGCGACCGCGCTACATGTCAGATACGGTGTGTGACACGTTCACAAAACGGTTTGCCTCTACCGGCATGCAACACATGATCACCTGTGCCTGACTTCCTGCCTAAATACATCTCACACATGCTGCCCAGTGTGCAAAATAGGTACTACTACACAATTGTACCGAAACAAATGTACCAATAGTAAATACAAACAAATAAAGAAAACAGATGGATGACAAATGGCTCCAACATGTCATATTCATACTTGCAACTTATTTTGACTCTGTGATACAGGCAGATAAAACTATTTTCCATATTAATAATAATAACTTTATTTGTATAGCACTTTTCATACAGAAATTGCAGTTCAAAGTGCTTCACAACAGTAAAAAATACAGGCATAAGCGAGCATAACAAATTAAATACAGAACGATAGAGAGGTAGCAAGGTAAGGTAAATCACAGTTTTTCAGTAATACAAATAATAAAATAAAATAGATTAGATAGAGTAAAAAAAGTGCGGTTTGATTCAGTTTAAAATAGGCTAAAATAATAAAATAGAACGGACAGTAAAAAGTGTGATAAAAGTGTTCAATAAAAACAACAGAGCAGTGTATCGCTCTAAATACTTTGAGTTTCTTTACAAAGTTATAACATACAACAGAGCATCGCTCTAACATACAACAGAGCAGTGCATCGCTCTTAACACTTTGAGTTTATTTACAGAGTACAGTTCTAAATTACCTTATAATTTAACAGAGCAGTGCGTCGCTCACAACTTAACAACAGAGCAGTGCATCGCTCTTAACTTTGAGTTTCTTTACAAAGTTCAGTTTTGAATTACAACAGAGCAGTGCTCTTAAAATTACAGTGCATAGGAGGTAGTGAGATAAAATTTGCATAGAACCGACACATGAATTTGATAGGAAGTGTATAAAAGTAGGTAGGGTAAGAATAGTGCAGGTAAAGTACAATTTGTGTCAGGATATCCCTGATGTTTCATTGAAATGCCTGAGCAAAGAGATAGGTTTTAAGCTGTCTTTTGAAGATGTCTAGCGAGTTGGCTTCCCAGATGTTTTGGGGTAGTTTGTTCCATAGTTTTGGGGCATAGTTGATAAAGGCGGCATTACCGATCCTCTTTTGACTGTTTCTGGGAGCCTCTAGTAGTCCAGCAGCAGATGATGATTGCAGTGTTTTGCTGGCCTGTAATTTATTAGAGTGTTGGCGATGTAGCTAGGTCCCTGTCCATTTAGAGCTTTGTATGTAAGGATAAGGACCTTAAAGTCAATTCTAAATGTTACAGGAAGCCAGTGCAAAGCAGCTAAGACTGGACTAATGTGTATTGTCTGGTTTGGTGATTTTTTATTTTATTTATTTATTTGTATTTGTATATGCACCCTTATGGAATATAATCATAATATATGATTAATTTAGGATATGTGGCCTCTGTCTATATTGTTGGGTGTTCTATTGTGTTCTATTATGTGGGGCTCGGGAGGTAGAGCAGTCTTCTGTTAATATGGAGGTTCCCGGTTTGATTCCTGCTCCTCCCAGGCAGCACGTCGATGTGTACTTGAACAATACATTTACCCTAATTGCTCCTGATGAGCAGGTTGGCACCTTGCCTCTGCCGTCAGTGTGTGAATATGTGAGTGAATGGGTGAAAGGTGAGGAACAAAATGTAAAACGTTTTGGATAAAAGCGCTATATAAATGCACCATTTATCATTTATTGTTTGCCTATTGTGTCTTTCATGATGCGGTCGATGTGTTAACATTACCGATGCCCATTAACTTCACATGGCAGTGTTCCTTTCAAACTATGCTGTCACTCATGTTCACATTTGATGGCAGTTAAAGCTGCTGCTGTTGACTCATCCACACTCATATGCTCATATACGATCCACACTTGTCAGCCGGAGAGGCGAGCTTGACACCTGCGTGTAAATCCGTCCAACCGAGACCACTGTTTGCATTGTCGGCGCGGAGAGATATTGCACCACAAAGAGCTTAAACTGTGACTTGAGACCTCCAGCCATGACTGTTCTGAATTTGGCCCGAATCTGTCCTGGGAGTGATAATGATCTGCGTATATCTCATCGCTGGCTAACTAGGAGTGGATGTTAATGAGCATCACCTGGTGTTACATGACCAAACGGGCCGTAGCCCACTATGAATGTCCCCAAGGAACATACCTGGCAACCAGTGGGCGGGTGCTTGGAGACAAGCTATTATATAATATATGCTGTGTCAAATAAAGTGCTGTACTGCAAAACTGGCTGCAATAGTGTGGTGCTTGAAATAAAACACTGGTGGCTCAGATGGGGGCGACAGTGGCTCAGGAGGTAGAGCGGTCGTCTGGTAATCACAAGGTTCCTGGTTCGATTCTGGCTCCTCCCCTTGAGCAAAGACACTCAACCCCTAACTGCTCCTGATGAGCAGGTTGGCACCTTTCATGGTTGCCTCTGCCGTCGGTGTGTGAATGTGTGAGTGAATGGGTGAATGTGAGGGATAAGTTGTTTGGATAAAAAAGCGTTATATAAATGCAGTCTATTTACCATTTACCAGATGGCTATAGGCCACAGGCTCATAATGGACCAGGACAGGATACCAACCTAATGGTGACTTAATGGTGACCATTAAGATGGACACCACCTAGAAAGAGAAAGCCATAGAACACCTGGCATAGAACAGTTGAAGGTGGGCTTAGAGAAATGTATCTTACATCGAGCACAGGGAGTAGCTGGCTGAATGGCGTTGAATCGTTGAAGCCTTATTTCCCAACCGGGAAGAAGAGAACTAAGTAAGTATGTACGCTGTGTCACCAGGAGTTCACCTCCTGAGATAAGCACCTCCGTAGCACCGCTCTGAATATGAACATCTTCTCCCACATGTTTTTTTGTATGACGTCTGAGGTCTCAAATCAAATCAAATCAAATTGATTTGTAAAGCCCGCTGTCCCTATGGGCCGGACAAGTCTTCTTTAAACAAGTCAAGAAGAAACATTGCAATAAATCAAGAACAAAAAAAACCACCATGAAATCCTAATTAAATGTAAAATAAATAAATAAATGCAACACTCCTAGACATACCCCAGTGAAGGTAAGGAAAAACTTAGGATAGGATATCAATAGGAAAAAAGTTCAAGGGGAGATCCCCCTTCTTGGATGTTGGTGATAGTGTTGCTATGGATGATTGATGGGTGGAGAATAAAACAGTATAGTATAAAATGAAATAGTTGGTATGTATGTACATATGCGTGTAATACAACACAAATATGTACATGCAATAGCAACTGGGGTACATAAGAAAATGTTTGAAAGATTTAAATGTTGCCAAATTCTCATTTGTTTATCAAGGTGCAGTGATGTGGAATCATATACAAAATCAAAAACATTTAAAAGCAAGCTTAAAAAAGAATTACAGATCCTGTAGTCTGTAGTATCCATGTGTATTTGTGAGTAGTCTTTTTCCCCCAACATTATAATGGTTGTATAATGCTGTATTGTACAGTATGTATCTGTGTGTATGAGAGAGGGATATGCGCATGTGTGTTTGTGCATAATGTGTTTGTGCATAATGTGTGTGTGTGTGTGTGTGTGTGTGTGTGTGTGTGTGTGTGTGTGTGTGTGTGTGTGTGTGTGTGTGTGTGTGTGTGTGTGTGTGTGTGTGTGTGTGTGTGTGTGTGTGTGTGTGTGTGTGTGTGTGTGGGGGGGGGGTTCTGTGTAGTTATTTATCCTATTAGGTTTAAGAGGGGAGGTCGCTTATAAGCCCTTGGGGTTTTTGACCATTCCTGCACATTTTAACTGTTCTTCTTTTACTTCTTTTAGTCGACTATCTGTAAATTTCGGCCAATCAAAGTCGACTATACAAATCCTTAGTCGGGGACAGGCCTAACTTTCTGTATTCAAACAAGACAAAACTCCTCACCAACTCACTCCAGTTTCCACCGTACTATTCCTGCAACATTTTCCAACAGATTTCAGAGTGATACTTCTGTTTGAGCCAGACTGTAGTAAAATAAATAGAAGAGTCTTCAGACACTTATTACAACAGTCTGTCAGTGGCAAAAGAAAAAGCTATTTTATTGGACGTATATCGACAAGCGTGTTTTTCCTCTGTGATTACACCGTGGCCCATTTTGCAGCTGACGGCTGACAGACAACCAAAACTATTCTCCCTGTTATTCATTTAGAGTACATATGATGGAAAAATAGGGTACTGTAATGTGCTGATGAACATGATCTATGTCTTACTGTTAACAAAACTCAACTGGTGGGGCGGCTGGGTGGCGTAGCGGATATTGGCTCGTCACCAATGCAAGAGACTCTGGTATCGAATCCCAGTCTCAGCATTGCCTTCGACATGAGCCGGCCGTCGTACTGGCTCATTTGGAAGAGTCAGCGGGTGGAAGTCGATGGGTGGGGATTGGACGTTGTGGACAGCGACTCCTATAGGTTGGTTGGGTGACGCCTGCACAGCAGACACAGGAAGTATCGGGGGCAGCGTGAGCCTCCCACGCGTTACTCCTCGCCACAGAGAGTCTGCGCTGTCTGGTGAAAAGATGCGACAGGCTGCCTCCTCGTGTACCGGAGGGGATACGTGATGCGAGGCTTCTATCCTCACTACAACCGACCAGTGGGGGGCATAGTCTAGCAACGTTCAAGACAGGGGAGGGGAGAATTGGCAATACGAAATTGGGATGGGAGAAAAATAGAAAATGAGGAGAAAAAGTGGATAAAAAAAAATAAAAACTCAACTGGGACACCAGCTTAATGGTACTGTAATGTCACCCGTCTGCTATGTTGCTTTTGACAAACAACTTGACTATGTGTGTGCTATTCCATGGAATAGACTAGAATGTAAGTGTTCCAAACCAAACCAAACCAAACTAATTGAAGTGTATTTGTATATTCTTGAGGGATTTATAATAATTTACAACTGCTATAACTGACACATTGTATCATTGTAAGGTATTGATAGTTCTAATGATATCATTGTATCATTGTAAGATATTGATAGTTCTAATGATATCATTGTATCATTGTCAGAGATTGATAGTTCTAATGATATCATTTTCCCTTTTGTTGTAACTGGTAAATGCTAAATAGGCATTTATATACAGCTTTTATCCAAAGCACTTTACATTTGTTCCTCACATTCACCCAATCACTCACACATACAGTAGACACACTGACGGCGGAGGCAACCATGCAAGGTGCCAACCGGCTCATCTGGAGCAATTAGGGGTTAAGTGTCTTGCTCAAGGACACTTTGACACGCTACGCGGGAGGAGAGGGAATCAAACCGGGAACCTTCAAATTACCAGACGAGCGCTCTACCCCCTGAGCCGATGTGAATAACTTGATAATTTGCCTCAAGCTCGTATCACCTCAATACACATATGTATAATTGAACCGCGGTCCAAAACTCTACCCCCTTTGCCAACTGCCCAGATTTATTTTAGCATCGGGCTGCCATTTCCCTTTTGTGTCATAAGTAATTGTGTCTCATTTACTCAGTGGGTGCATGGAACAGCTGTGTGACACATAACTTATTGGAGCTCATTATGACAAAGAGCTCGTGTCAGGTCCTATTGTTTATTAAGCGGCAACTAATGGAAAATTACAGAACTCTGCCAACTCAGTGTGACAGATGCTGCTCTTTCCTCCTGGAACCCTGTGATGAGAACGATGCCTCATTTTCATTATGACAGTAGCCTCTTATAGTTCTTAGAAATGCTGTACTGACATGTTTCAATTAGTATTGGCTCAGTTTGTCTCATATTCTTGGATCGTATGTTTAGTTTGTACGTTGCATTATCATGTAGCTTCCTTTAATTTTCTCGGGAAACAAAAGTAAAAATTAATTAATTAAAAATGTTGTGTAGTGCATGCAGGACCCACTGCTTACTTTCAGTGAATGAATTACGCCACAGTTCTTTGCAAAAAGTTAATTGAACCCTAAACTTCTGTTCTGAGCTATTCAATAGTGTTTTTTTTAATACAATAATGGATTCTGCCGTGATCCTTTGAGCCTTTCCTTGATTGCTTGTATATGGCGGCAGTTGATTTTTCAACTACTTTGAATATTTTCAGTGCCACCGTGAGAAAGAAAAGCAGCTTTCTGTTTTGTTATTGAAGTGTACTCTTTGAGAGAGACTTTTATTTATTTATTATATGCAGCGAGAGCCAGGGCTGGCTGGCCCATTAGGCAGGGCAAGGCAGCTGCCCGGGGCCTCTCCAGGACCTTGGGCTATGTTTGCCCTTGCCAAGGCCTTCCACCCATCATACCCATTAGAAATATGGCTGGATTTGCTACGCTTGGTGTAAAGTATTCAAATCATTATAATTTCATAATTCTGATAATACCTTCTTGATTCCTACTTAAAGCCCATTTTGTTACCTACATGCTGGCATCGGTTGTCTTCAGGGACTTCAAAGGAAATATTTGTGTCAAATGTAATGATGGGTACATTTATGAGCTATTTTTATACAAGTCTCATATTCATAATCCAGAGACTCATGTCCATGCACAGAAACTATACGATAATAATAACCTTTATTTGTATAGCACACCTTCAATACAGATTGTAACAAGGTGATCCACAAGTCATGATGAAATAACTGTAAAAGAAGAAAATATAAAGATAAGATGTCTTATTGGATTACATTTATATAACACTTGCATCCAAAGCTCGTTACAACTTATGCCTCACATTCACACACCGACGGCAGAGGCAAACATGCAAGGTGCTGGCCTGCTCATCTGGAGCTGTTAGGGGTTATGTGTCTTGCTCAAGGACACTTCAACACGCCGCCGGGAGGGGCTGGAATCGAACCTAATTCCTTACATTTAACAATAATTCATTACATTTTATATAGTGATTTTATCAGACTCAAAGCGCTTTACAACGTAGGGTGGAAATTAGGGATGTCCGATATTATCCCTACCGATATTACCGATACTACCGATAATATCGGCCTACTGATATTATCGGCCGATATCGGCATTAAAATGTGATATCGGAAAATATCGGTATCGGTTTTCAAATTTTTATTTTTATTTTTTACATTTCTATAACCTTTATTTACCCAGGCAAGCAAGTAAGAACAAATTCTGATTTTATTTATTGTCAAAAGTATGCATAATGTTGTGTTAATTCCACAACAAGAGATATGTAATGTTAATTACCTGAAATTATTCCATGTTTTGGGGGGGGGGGAAACCTGCATATATCGGTATCGGTTGATATCGGTTGATATCGGTATCGGAAATTAAGAGTTGGACAATATCGGTATATCGGTATCAGTAAAAAAGCCAATATCGAGCATCCCTAGTGGAAATCCTTCACCACCACTGGTAGCACCCAACCTTGGGCTACGCAGGCTCAATGGATACCATACACTGGCACCCGGCACACATCACACTACACACTGGCTGAATGGCTCAGGAGACATGGATTGATATCAGCCAATTAAGAGGAAGGGATGATTAGGTGGCCTCGATGTCGGAGACCTGATTGGGAATTTGGCCAGGAACATCGGGGAACCCCCTACTCTTTACGATAGGTGTCCTGGATTCTTTAACGACCAAATTCAGTCAGTACCTTACTGTAAATTGTACCTAAATTGTACCTCATCCCATTTCTGCTTTGCACTATATAGTACTGTACATTAGTACACTGCATAGTATTGTATATTATATGGTAACTCAGAACATTGTACATATGTCTATACCGAACACTGTGACCTCATTTTCTTCTTCTAAATTACATGCTATACTATGTTATTTGATACTATCTTGTCTAGCACAGTCTCTGGAGCGTAACAGTAAGAAGCATTTTGTATGAAAGTATTCTGTACTTCTGTATGACAACTATTAAAGAAACTTGAACTTGAAAACGTACCTAGGTTTAGCGTATCATCCGAAAGACGCCACTCGCAGCTGTACAGTGTAACCTGGAACTTGCTGATTAACAGACGACTGCTCTACCTCCTGAGCTAAAACAGAGCTAATCCGCTTTAAGGCTGGTGCTGGGTGGGAACAACTGATGTGTGGAGGGAGGAGGTTCCAGCGTTTTGGGGGCAACAGCTGTGAAAGCATAGCTTTAGTTAGAAGCCTAGACCAAGGGATCACATACTGGACCTGGACAGATGATGGAAGGGACCTTGTAGTAGTGTACTATGACATAACAACTCAGAAATATAAGGAGTAGTCTGACCATGAACATAATTACACATTTAAATTGTGATATCGTGATTACGATAGGTAGCCAATGCAAGGAAGCCAACGTTGGAGTGATGTGGGCCTTAGAGCTTGTTTTAGTCAAACGTCGTTCTACTGCTGATTTTCTGAAGCATTAAATTGCATTATTCTTATTATGAAGAAGACAGTATGGTAGTTTAAGCACGAGGATACAAAAGTATGGACAATCTTCTCTAAACGCTGAACATATATAACTGTTGGTAATATTCCTCAGTTGGAAAAAGCAAGACTTGGTCAACATCCTGTCATAATGCATTTCATAATGAGGGTCAAAAACGTTTGGCTGTATCGAGGCTGTGGTATATCGTGCATGCGGTATGTCCAGCAAATACAATACATGTTACGTTAACATTCTGGTGCTAGAGTTGTTAGATTTAGTTGATTTTCAATTAATGTTACTTATCGTGTCTTCCTTCAGGACTCTGCGTTGCGTTGTTAGATGTTGAAGTAAAGTCACTAGTTTAGTTTAGTTTAGTTTATTTGACAATTATTTAAATACATTACATGTTACAACAAGTCATGCATCCTAAAAGTATCAAGGATAGCACAAAAAAGTCACAGACTTATTTCCGTTGTGGTCCTTGGTCTCAGCAGCACATATTATTTACATAAACATGTATTACACATATTATCATAAGCCTACAGTATATTGCTAAAAATATAATTAAAAAGTAAAATACATTATTAATAAAATATGTACAAAATGTACTGACACACTAAAACTACACTACATTAAAACAGAAAGCTTTCTGAGTTACTCTGGGACATTTTCTAGGAGCCATTTCCTAACGTAATCTCCTCTTGCTATAATATATGACACACTGTAGTACTTTCATTACACAGGTTTATAGTACATTTACATTTACATTTAGTCATTTAGCTGACGATTTTATCCAAAGCGACTTACAAGTTCTGTACGACAAGCCATCAGGAAGGGCACAACTCTATCAGCTGAGCAACAATGTTCATCAAAGTGTTGAGTGCTACAGTGTAGGTTAGTTTATTAGGACATGAAGTGCATGACAGTACGATTAGTTAGGGTTAGATATTTTTTTAATAATTTTTTTAAATTCAGATAATGGTTGAAGAAGTGCGTCTTTAGTCGACGGCGAAAGATTGGACGTGTTTCGGCTGTCCTAACTGGGGTGGGTAGTTCATTCCACCATTGTGGGGCAAGGACTGAGAATAGGCGACTTCTCTTTGATGACCCTCCCGGAGCTTGGATAGGAGTAGGTCTGAGTAATAGTTACACACAGGTTTATAGTTAACAAAAATAGTTACAAATAGATTAGGTTGCTCTCAATGTGTGACTTTCTCTGGGTGGGCTACCATATCGAAGAGGATGGTCTCCGCATTTGCTGAATACCGAAGAAGATCCTTTCTTTCTCTGGCATAATCTTATCATTTTGTATCACCCTCTCCTTTGGGCTCCTTTGGTCATCTCCCTTTCTGGTGCCTAAAGTTCAACACAACAAGATGTGTTCCCCCTGTGAGAGACGCCATATGGATACCTATCTATTCAAGCTAACTAAAATGTTGACACCTGATGCATACTATCAAGTCAGAAGTAAGAATAGACTGTTATTAACACTTTCTCTGCGTGTGAAGACAAATCCAGCAGAAATCAATTCAATATAATGTATAATAGAAGTCAAGTCAACTAATTTAATTAAAGTTCAACACATCTCAAAATTGTTGATACTTTGTTCTATTAAGAGGGTTTGCAATTATAAAAGGTGTATGATTATATCTGCATATGCCATGGTAAATTCAGCTGTGCAAATAACCCCTATATTTTGTAATGGGAAATATTAAAGGACTAAACGATGAGCCGTTTATAAATCATTCTGAGTCATTATTAATAATAATAGGAACGTTTTATTTCACCGTGGCCACAAATGAAAGGACAGTTTATAGTCAGAGACAATATGTTAACACATTAGCGTCTGGCCATAGACTGACCAAGAGTTCTGTTCAGACATATGTTAAATACACAGTTGTCAGACATAACATAATATCAGATATGATGATGAAGGTAAACAAAAATGGTTCTCAGTTACTGGAAGCAACAACAAAGAAGTTATGGCTGGGGAGATGTTGGAGTATTCTTAAAGAGACATACACACATTAACCAGTCAAGCTAGTCACACTGAAAGTCACGCTGTATAACATGATATCTCAACACAAATCTATAAGGACATGATAATATATTCCACGACAATTTCCATTTAATTCCTGTTCATTCCCATACATTCCCATTAAATTAAATGGAAAGTTTTCACCTTTGATTTTTACTCCATGGGTAGAGTATTTTTAAATTGGAATACACCTTGAACTGAGCTGTGATCATTTGCAGCTGAACAGAACTTCACCCCAACAGATTACTGATGACAAAGGAAAGGACACAGCCAGTGATGCAGTGGTCATGGGACGGGGTTGCACGCCATTCCACCTCTTTGAGCAGGAGCACGCGCGTGCACACAAGAATGCGTTCCACTCGACTCTGCGTCAAGTACCCACCTGGCTACGTTGCATAACAATAGCTCAGGTCATCAGGTGTGTTCAAATACTACAGTTGGACCAACACAAAACCTGTGAATGAAGTATTACATTCCATTCCTAGAGGCAATTAGGCATTGTCTTTATTCGTGATGGAACATTTATGCGAATGCGCAGGAGCACGTGCACGCGGGAGAGGCACGTGGTGTCATTAAAACACAGTGCAACCCCTTATGAAATCACCACTGCAACACTGGACACATCAATAAAGGCCTCAAGGTTAGAGAAACAGGCTCGCGACCGGAAGGTCACCGGTTTGATCCCCCGGACCGACAGGAAAACACTGGGCGGGAATGTTAATGAATATCACTCTCCGGTCCGTCAATACCTACTGCCAAAGTGCCTTTGAGCAAAGTACTTAACACCCAACTAGAGTTGCTCAGTGGCCAACAGTGTCAGACTGGTTGCAATGGGCAGCTTCCAGGTGTAAATGATTGTAACTATATACTTTATATACATACAAGCTATGATTAGATGTGTGCTGAGGTGGCCTTGTGTGGTTTGACTTTGTTCCAAACACGCCTGGTGCTGACACCAAATCAGTTGGGTCTCATTATTGTCATTATTCCAAGAGAGATAGAGAGAGCGTGTGTATGTGTGTGTGTGTGTGTGTGTGTGTGTGTGTGTGTGTGTGTGTGTGTGTGTGTGTGCGTGTGTGTGTGTGTATATGTGTGTGTGTGTGTGTGTGTGTGCGTGTGTGTGTGTGTGTGTGTGTGTGTGTGCAGACTGTGATACAGTCCCTCTTAATGGTATGGCGATGTAGTGGTGCTGTCTGCATGCAGGGCAGCAGGGCAGCGGCTCAGAGCATGTGTGTGTCTGGGAGTGATTAAGAGAGTGACAGACTTTTAATAGGTCACTCCCTCTGTCACTCCCTTGTCATTTCACAACAGCAAGGACCGACCTCAGCACTGTATGGAGCCATGGCAAATGGCTATTGGTGAAATTTTTTCATGTATGCCCTAGTTCAGTATCTAGTGTAGTATCTAGTGCAGTATATAGTGTAGTATCTAGTGTAGTATCTAGTGCAGTATATAGTGCAGTATCTAGTGTAGTATCTAGTGTAGTATCTAGTATCTACACATCTAGTATCTATTAAAGATGGCGCCGCTATGCCCGGCCGCCTGTCTGTGCGCTCCGTCGAGATTGTGCTTACTTTTGTTAATATTTATAGTTTTAAGAGTTTTGTCTGTACCAACAGTAGGTGCATTTAATGTGTATGACCGTCAGTCACTTATAGACATCGGATTACGGGAAATTTACCGATTGGATTACTCCCTGGATCAGCTTTCTGAACCGCAGCAATGGCCTGTTGAGATCCTGAGAACACCAGGACCAGGTCTTGACCCCAGGAACAAAGGAACCACCAGACGGCGTGGGAAGAGAACTGGGATCCGTAACAGACTGAGAACCAGACGACACCGAACACAACTACCCAGTATATTGCTAGCCAATGTACAATCAATTGACAATAAACTGGACGACATCCGAGCAAGGATTCAATTCCAGAGAGACGTTAGGGACTGCAATGTTCTCTGCTTCATTGAAACGTGGCTGTCGCCAGAAACCCCAGATCACGCCATACAACCGGCCGATCACTTCTTCATCCACCGCAAGGACAGAACAGCAGAGTCCGGCAAACAGCGTGGAGGAGGTATCGCCTTCATGTTTAACAACAATTGGAGCGATCCAGCTAACGTGAAGGAATTATCGAACCACTGCTGCCCAGACCTGGAATATATAACCATCAAGTGTCGTCCTTTCTTCCTCCCGAGGGAGTTAACGGCGATCGTCCTGGTCGGAGTGTATATTCCACCGCAAGCCAGCAATAGTGTCGCGCTCTCCAGACTCCACGATGAGGTAAATAGAATCCAAGCCGCGAACGTTAACGCCGCCATTGTAGTAGTGGGTGATTTCAATAGCGCCAATCTGAGAAAGGTTTTGCCTGACTTCTATCAGCATGTGACTTGTAACACCAGAGGCGGTAACATCCTAGACCACTGTTACACGCAATTCAAAGGTGGCTACAAGGCTCATTCTGCTAGTGGCTTTGGTAAGTCTGATCACGCGGCCATTTTCCTTTCACCAAAGTACAAGCAGAGAATCAAGAGCACTCCTGTAGTCTCGCGAGAGGTGCAGAAATGGGATTTGACGTCAGAGGAGACGCTCCAGGCTGCGTTTGACTGCACAGACTGGAGCGTGTTCCGCGACATAGATAACATTAATGTCTACACGGAGACAGTGCTGGACTATGTTCGTACTTTGGTGGAAGAAACAATCCCCACTACCACAATTAGAGTTTACCCAAATCAAAAACCCTGGGTAGACAAATCCGTCCGTGAAGCTCTGAGAGCGCGCACCAAAGCATACAACGACGGCCTAGTGGCAGGCAACATGAATGACCACAAGGTGGCGCGATACAACGTAAGGAGGACAGTGACAGAGGCCAAACGGCGCTACAGGGATAAAATTGAACTCCAGTTTGAACAGGCTGACTCTAGAGCTATGTGGCAGGGGCTCAAAACGATGACAGACTACAAAGGCGCCTCCCTCAAACTGAACAGTGACATCTCCTTAGCAAATGACCTCAATACCTTCTATGCAAGGTTTGATGCTGGTAATAACAACACCAGCCCACAAGCCACAACAATGGGGGTGGGGGGGTCTGCTGCTGATGGAGACTCAGTGTTCAGGGTAACAGAGCATGAGGTGAGGCGGACCTTTAAAAAAGTGAATATCAGGAAGGCAGCAGGACCGGACGGCATCCCCGGCCGCGTCCTAAAAGTCTGTGCCGACCAACTGGCCCCGGTATTCACTGACATATTTAACCTGTCCTTAGAACAGGCTGTCATCCCCACCTGCCTGAAGAAGTCCACTATTATCCCTGTACCCAAAAAATCCAAGCCTGCTTGCCTCAACGACTACCGCCCTGTAGCTCTCACCTCCATAGCCATGAAGTGCTTTGAGAAGCTAGTAAAGGGCTACATCTGCTCCTCCCTCCCCATCAACATGGACCCCCTGTAATTTGCATACCGCCCCAACAGGTCCACGGAGGACGCCATAGCCCATGTGCTGCACACAGCAGCATCACACCTGGACAAGAGGAAGGGGAACTATGTGAGAATGCTATTCATCGACTACAGCTCGGCATTCAATACCATAGTCCCCTCCATACTCATAGCCAAGCTGAGGGACCTGGGCTTGAACTATGACCTCTGCCAGTGGGTCTTGGACTTCCTGACGGGCAGACCCCAGGTGGTGAGAGCAGGCAACTGCACCTCCTCATCCATCACCCTCAACATAGGGGCCCCCCAGGGCTGTGTTCTGAGTCCCCTCCTCTACTCCCTGTACACACACGACTGTGTGGCTCAGCGGAGTAGTAATACAATCATCAAATTTGCTGACGACACAGTGGTGGTGGGCCTGATCTCTGCCAACGACGAGAGGGCCTACCTGGAAGAGGTCAAGGTCCTGGCGGGATGGTGCCAGGAAAACAGCCTCTCCCTGAACGTCAGCAAAACAAAGGAGATGATTGTGGAATTCAGGAGGTCGGGGGTCAAGGACTACAGCCCCCTCAGCATCGACGGGGCACCGGTTGAGAGAGTCAACAGCTTTAAGTACCTCGGAGCCTACATATCCGAGGACTTGACATGGACCACACACATTGACAGTGTTGTGAAGAAGGCACGACAACGCCTCTACTTCCTCAGGCGCCTAAGGAAATTCCAAGTCAGTCAGAAGATCCTTAAGAACTTCTACTCATGTACAATAGAGAGCATCCTGACTGGCAACATCACCTCCTGGTTTGGGAATAGCACTGCACAAGACCGAAGCAGACTACAAAGAGTGACACGTTCAGCCGAACGCACAATTGGAGGGGGGCTCCCCACCCTCCAGAACATTTACAACAAACGGTGCAGGGGCAAGGCTAAGAGAATCATTAAAGACTCCAGTCACCCGAACAACTGCCTCTTTGAACTGCTGCGGTCAGGCAAGCGATACCGGAGTCTCAAGGCGAGCACAGAAAGACCCAGAAGAAGCTTCTATCCCCAGGCCATCAGGCTGCTAAACGAACAATGAACACTACACAACAACAACCATCAAACGCACATAGCACACACATCCACACGCACACACTCACTTTAAACAAACACACTGTAGCACCCACTCCACACACTTTATAGCACACACTCACTTTAAACAAACACACTGTAGCACCCACTCCCCACACTTTATATTTATTGATGAAGGATTGCACTGCAACTCGTACACCTTACTGTAAATTGTACCTAAATTGTACCTCATCCCATTTCTGCTTTGCACTATATAGTATTGTACATTAGTACACTGCATAGTATTGTATATTATATGGTAACTCAGTTACGTCTATTCTGCATCGAACATTGTACATATGTCTATACTGAACACTGTGACCTCATTTTCTACTTCTAAATTACATGCTATACTATGTTATTTGATACTATCTTGTCTAGCACAGTCTCTGGAGCGTAACAGTAAGAAGCATTTTGTATGAAAGTATTCTGTACTTCTGTATGACAACTATTAAAGAAACTAGTGTAGTATATAGTGTAGTATCTAGTTCAGTATCTAGTGCAGTATCTAGTTCAGTATCTAGTGCAGTATCTAGTGTAGTATATAGTGTAGTATCTAGTTCAGTATCTAGTGCAGTATCTAGTTCAGTATCTAGTGCAGTATATAGTGTAGTATCTAGTTCAGTATATAGTCTAGTATCTAGTTCAGTATCTAGTTCAGTATCTAGTGCAGTATATAGTCTAGTATCTAGTTCAGTATCTAGTTCAGTATCTAGTGCAGTATATAGTCTAGTATCTAGTTCAGTATCTAGTGCAGTATATAGTGTAGTATCTAGTTCAGTATATAGTCTAGTATCTAGTTCAGTATCTAGTTCAGTATCTAGTGCAGTATATAGTTCAGTATCTAGTGCAGTATATAGTCTAGTATCTAGTTCAGTATCTAGTTCAGTATATAGTGCAGTATATAGTTCAGTATCTAGTTCAGTATCTAGTGTAGTATATAGTTCAGTATCTAGTGTAGTATCTAGTGTAGTATCTAGTGCAGTATATAGTGTAGTATCTAGTGTAGTATATAGTGCAGTATCTAGTGTAGTATCTAGTGCAGTATATAGTGTAGTATCTAGTTCAGTATCTAGTTCAGTATATAGTGTAGTATCTAGTGTAGTATATAGTTCAGTATCTAGTTCAGTATATAGTGTAGTATCTAGTGTAGTATCTAGTGTAGTATCTAGTGCAGTATATAGTGTAGTATCTAGTGTAGTATATAGTGCAGTATCTAGTGTATTATCTAGTGCAGTATATAGTGTAGTATCTAGTGTAGTATATAGTGTAGTATCTAGTGTAGTATATAGTGTAGTATCTAGTGTAGTATCTAGTGTAGTATCTAGTGTAGTATCTAGTGTAGTATCTAGTGCAGTATATAGTGTTGTATCTAGTGCAGTATCTAGTGTAGTATCTAGTGTAGTATCTAGTGTAGTATATAGTACAGTATCTAGTGTAGTATCTAGTGTAGTATATAGTACAGTATCTAGTGCAGTATATAGTGTAGTATCCACTGCAGTATCTAGTGCAGTATCTAGTGTAGTATCTAGTGCAGTCATAGGCGGCGCGTATATAAGGCCAGGGGAGGCTATGCCGACCCAGTCTGTGCATTATTATAGGCAGCCTAGGCTACGATATTGTGTGTGTGTGGGCTGCTGCAGCCCGGTGGTGACAATACGCAAGGGTCGGCCAACCAAGGTGTCAATGGCAGTAGGTGTGGTGGCCGTTTAACATTCCAGACTGCAGGCAGTAACCAATCACGCCGCATCTTCAAACTAACCGGTGGCGTCTATTAGAATCCTAACGCTAATTTCCATTAAGGACAAGTACATTTAGCAAATCAGCCCTCTCCGTGAGAGCTGCCAAGACCTGGAACTCCATTCCAAGTTACATGCCGCCTGGGCATAACACTGGATCACCTGAGGCCAAGGGCTTGCTCTACGAGGGCATGATGAGACTGAGTCAGAGTTAATCAAACCGTGGAAACTTTTTAGAGCTACTATGTACATTGTTTTCAAAGCATGATGAGATCCAAATTACGGAAAATGTTTCCTTCATTGCCGTCGGCACCGCAACTTGTGAACGGCCTTTCCCAATGAGGCGCATCCGAAACTTTTGTTGCATTAAGGTAAGACAATGGTTAATCATATTGGATGCCTTCATTTGAACAATTAATTTGCACTATATGAAATGAGTGGGGCTTGCTGTAGTAGCCTAGTAGACGTGGGTGTGTGTATTGTATGACATCAGAACCTGGACAGGACAGCACCGTTTGCGTGCAAGCAAAAAAGAAAAAGGGAACATTTTGCGCGCTCCGCACGACTCCCATCCCATCTATAGCCTACCCTAATGTCCAGCTCACCCGCCGCCTATGAGTGCAGTATATAGTGTAGTATCTAGTGTAGTATCTAGCACAGTATATAGTGCATTATCTTGAACTATATTTGCCTAATCTCTTTATGTTATCTTTTTATTTAGCTTGCTCTATCGATCTCTGTCTCTCTTTAGGCACAGGCATGCACAAGTTTTAAAAGTAGCCTGTTTTATTGCTGTGCCGCTCTGAATAAGGAATGACTACTGGATGTCAGAACGTGAGGCCTCAATCAAATAGAAGAATATTGCTGTCAAAAGTTGCACATAAAATGAATTGAATATGTACAGTACGTGATGGAAGGAGGGCTTGTTTGAACAGTTCCCCTAACTCATCCAATATTATACTTCAGGTGCTATTATCCCCCACAGAGTGAATCCCATTAGTTTTTGCCGGCACTCTCCAGCAGTGACGAATATTGATGGAAGGAATCCACATAGCCTGCGTCATTTATTAAGTCAACCTTGAGATCTGAGGACTAGAGCGTTCACAACAATCACACAAGATTGATATTTTTTTATCTGGAATACTGTCAAACATGTCCCAAACAAGAGAACAGTATAATCACTTACTATTATAGTTAGATTATAATGTGTATATTATATCATATAATCTATATAGTAACTTTTTATACTGTGAATGTATCCAGACCTCTCATGAGCATGAGGTGTGGCAGGCTCTCGAAAAGTGCAATAACAAGAGGGGCTCTTTCACCTAGAGGTTGCTGTTTTGACAGCAATATTTGGCCATGACATCGGATTTGGTGTTGCATTTCCTAAGTGTTCAACACTTCCCTCTGGGGTCGAAAGACAGATGGCCCACAATGGACTCTCCACCTGTATGACTAAAGAATAAACAATGACTTACATTTACATTTACATTTAGTCATTTAGCTGACGCTTTTATCCAAAGCGACTTACAAGTTCTGTACGACAAGCCATCAGGAAGGGCACAACTCTATCAGCTGAGTAACAATGTTCATCAAAGTGTTGAGTGCTACAGTGTAGGTTAGTTTATTAGGACAAGTGCATGACAGTATGGTTAGTTAGGGTTAGGGTTTTTTTTTTTTTTTTTTTTATTCAGATAATGGTTGAAGAAGTGCGTCTTTAGTCGACGGCGAAAGATTGGACGTGTTTCGGCTGTCCTAACTGGGGTGGGTAGTTCATTCCACCATTGTGGGGCAAGGACTGAGAATAGGCGACTTCTCTTTGATGACCCTCCCGGAGCTTGGATAGGAGTAGGTCTGAGGCGGCCAGAAGATGCAGAGCGTAGGGGTCTTGAGGGTGTGTAGTTAGAGACCATTGACCGGAGGTAGGCGGGAGCAGTTCCCTTTGCCGCACGGTATGCTAGGTTGAGGGCCTTGAAGCGGATTCGTGCAGCAATGGGGAGCCAGTGCAGGTCCCTAAGAAGTGGGGTGACATGGGCCGACTTCGGTAGGTTTGAGATCAGGCGGGCCGCTGCGTTCTGAATGAGTTGAAGAGGCTTAGTGGCAGTGGCCGGGAGGCCAGCGAGCAGTGCGTTGCAGTAGTCGAGGCGGGAGATGACTGTTGATTGGACGAGGAGTTGGGTGGCTTCTTTTGTCAGGAAGGGGCGGATCCTTCTGACGTTGCTCAGGAGGAATCGGCAGGTTCTGGTTGTCGCTGCGATGTGAGCAGAGAAGTTCAACTGGTCGTCGAGGACAACACCAAGGTTCTTGGCGGTCGGGGACGCGGTCACAGCTGCATTCTCGACTGTGATGGAAAGGTCGGTCAGGGGGGAGGATTTGGCCGGCAGGTGGAGCAATTCTGTTTTGCTTAGGTTCAGTTTGAGGTGGTTGGTCGTCATCCAGGCGGAGATGTCGGACAGACAGGCCGAGATCCGCTCAGAGACGTGGATATCTGAGGGAGGGAAGGAGAGGAAGAGTTGAGTATCGTCGGCATAACAGTGGTAGGAGAAGCCATGAGACGTGATAATGTTACCCAGTGATTTAGTGTAAAGGGAGAAGAGAAGGGGTCCTAAAACCGAGCCCTGGGGGACACCCGTCCGCAGGGGGCGGGTGGCCGACAGGGTCCCTCTCCATGACACTTGGTAGGAGCGGTCATTGAGGTATGATGACAACCATGTCAGCGCAGAGCCAGCCACTCCCATTCCTGCGAGGGCCGCGAGGAGGATCTGGTGGTTGACTGTGTCGAAGGCTGCAGATAGATCTAGGAGAATCAGGACAGAGGAGAGGCCTTTCGCTTTTGCTAAGTGAAGTGCCTCTGTGACCGCAATGAGGGCTGTCTCTGTGGAGTGACCAGTCCTGAAGCCTGACTGATTAGGGTCTAGGAGGTCATTCTGTAAGAGATAAGCAGTAAGTTGGTTGGATACAGCACGTTCAAGTGTTTTAGAAAGGAAGGAGAGAAGAGAGACAGGACGGTAGTTGCCTATGACGGTAGGGTTCAGGGATGGTTTTTTTATGAGGGGCGTGACTCGACACTTGTTGCCAGTATACCGTGTTTGTGCCACTCAGTGTATGCCTGCTATCATCAGGCTGCAACCACAGTGTGGGGATATGATGTATTCACACATGCCACTGCCACAGAGCTGGGATGTGAACGCAATAATATTTTGTATTCAAAATGTTCTGTTTTTTTTTATTTGCTGTGCACATTCATGACCTTGTTTCATAGGTCTTGCGCTATCTAAGTTGCCCAGTTACATGCATAACTGGTCTATGAAAGTTAATGTGACTTTTTATACGATGTACGGTAGAACACATTATACTGTGAGCTTCCTGTTCTGGAAAATCATTGGGCCTCATTCACCAATACTCTCTTATTATTTTTATTATATCGTTTATTAATCATCTGTTAAGAGAACAAATAAGAAAAGCCCCATCTGCATTCATCAAATCAAAATCATCCAAATCTGTTCTTACCCAGGTGTATTGAATGACGAATCCCACTCATTATAAACTGGAATGCACGTTCTCGCGCAATTCATTTGCATACAGACACGCCCCGCGGGCTCATTATAATACGAGAGCCGTGTGCAAACTTGGGTCTGCATTGCATGAGCGGATCTCCGTATTCAAGCGCTGGAGCACATTGCGATGGATCAAAATTTGATCAGATTCAAATGTATTGTCATCATACAGCACGTATAGCTATATAGTGGAATTCCATATTTATACCGTCTAGTAGTTGCGCGCTTCTGGCCACCTCCCGCAGCATGCGCGCACACACACACGTACTGTATACAGTACGTGCAAATTTTATCGTTCCAGCAAAGTAGGCTTTGTCAAGAGCCAATCGCGCAGTAGGTTGGGAAATACTGGTTATATTTCGTATTGCATCGCGTCCCGCTCTGAGCCTTACGAGATACTCATATCTCCTGTGATACCTAATGTATCTCCCACAAACAAAAACACATGCACCCCACCTGTATGGGGCCCCGCCCCTTATGGTGGCCACCGCCCATATAACCATGACCCTGGTCATGAAACACCCTTCCTCTATTTTCGTCCCAGCGTGTTGGATGCGTGCACCATACGAGCTAGCGGAATGAAAAGATTAAGGAAGATTAATAATGTTGGAAGCTTACCGGAGGTTGCTGGCCCCTGGCATCTTCGACGCATGTTTTCGGCGACACGACGGGCCTGTGATGTTCCTTGTTTGATGACTGCACATCGAGGTTCAGCTGTACAAGGCTGGCTGTCGGGCCAGCTTGTACTCAGGTAGGCCCTGTGTCTTCAGGCATGGGTATTAGTGTTAGTAATGCTGGTTTGTGTTGTTAACACAACCTTGTTGTGTGTTGGCGCCAGGGGCAAGATGGTTTGGTGAACGTTCTCTGCAGGGAACGGTTTCCAAGCTGTCTTGGGCGTGCTGCTAAAACATCTAAAGCTATGCTAACATGCTATCGCTACTGCCGCATGCTATCACTACTGCTAATTGCTATGCTGTTTTAATGTCTCCGCCGTGAGATGTTGTCACTCTCCCGCCTCTTGCCCGGTTCATCAATGAAGGTCAGTCGGTAGCTGTTGTGGGGTTTTGAGTTCTATTTACCTTTTTCGGGTAAATGGGTTGACAACGGGGTAGGTCGTGGCTAGGTTCTAGCCAGGTATTACCTTGTGTTCCGGCGGGGTTTGTTGAACGGTGTTCCCATCTGGGTTGGCGTCGGGTAGTGGGGCTATGGGTCCAGCCGACATGGTAAACATGTTGCGTGTCTGTGCACAGGCAATTGTTGTCTTGGGTTCCACATTGCCTGGCGTTAGGCTGCAGTAGTATAAGGGCAGGGCCGCTTGGGAGAAATGTGAGGCCCTGTGCGTTTTTAGACGCGAGGCCCCCCATCTCCTGGGGCGGCCCTGTGTAGGGGGCTATTGTTTCATTTTGTCACTCTGCTATGAGAAGGTCTGTCTTGCTACAGCTTTCTCTCCTCTCAAACCATTCATACTGACGGTCAATCGGTATACTGGGGGAGTAGTGCGGGGGGGGGGCTTTGTTTACCTTTTTTGGTAAATGGGCTAAACTAGGGCTGGTGTTCTGTTGTGAATATTTTGAATGAAGACGGGTCTGGTCCGTCTCCCCTTAAACTTTGTGTGTATGGGTTTGCTCATTCTACAGTTTTTGTGGTTTAGCTCTTTTATTCATTTAACCTTTTCATGGTCCACACCACAGTGGAGGGTGCTGTTTGCAATCACCACTGGTGCTCCATGTTAACGTCAGTCCTTTGTTTTTGATATATTGAAACAATGCCCCGCCCGGCCGACACCATGGGTCGGCCTGGCGAGTGGCTGGTGGGCTGTTAAGGCTTGTACCGCCACGGTATGGAATTGGCAACGATTAGAACTGTGTTCGAATTGGTGTTTTTTCTATTAAAGAAATGGTGTCTGGTGGAGGGGCCTTGAGGGCCGGCCGACGTCGACACATCGCGCAAGGTTGTTGACGTTATTAGCTTTGACCCAGCCGCAAGCTATAACCGCTCAGGGTTCCCCTCTCCGCAGGGGATTTTGGTCTTCTGCTGGAGCGCGGGCGGTATTGTCCTAGGCCCTACACCGCCTCACACCGCGCAGCCAGAAGAAGAGAGAGCACGGCCTCGTCAGCGGCGATGACGGGGCCCTCGACAGGCGGCCATGTTTCCCCCGCCAGTGGTGCCCTGGTTGGAGAATCGACAGGGTATCGCGAGGCCGACAGTCTTGGCGGCCGAGGGATCGGCCATTTTGGGTGATTTCGGTGTTGGTAAACCACTCCGTCGTCATTTTGCCGCGAGCAGCCCGCTCCCCGTTCAATCCTCTCTCTGGTATCCCCAGAAGCGGGGCTCTGAGCGTTCTCCTTTGGCTGCGGGCCGCGAACCTTCATTGAAGCGTATGCGGCCCCATTCTTCGCTTCTCATGGAGACAGGGGCTGACACCCAGTTGATGGCTGAGCCTGGGTCTGTCCGTGAGAATGTTGTGCTGTCAAGCGGCTCCCACACCTTGAACTGTGTTGGTTGAGCCTGGTGTTACGTCTGTCAACTTAAGTGTTGTCAGCAGGGGGGCTCGAAACCTTTTGAGGCACACAGTGCGGGCTTCCCCGGCCTCGCCTTCGCCAGGCCAGGTATCATGTTGGTGCTCCCACTCCTGGAATATTGGCAAGTGGTCGCAGCTCACATGGTTTGGGGTGGTAGTGATATCACTGCAGGGCTACGGTGTGTAGGAACCCATGGGGGCCTTACACCTTGCATGTCCGGCTGCAGAACAACTCCTTCAGCATGTTCTGGAGGGGTGTTCAGTGGGGGGGCTTTTTTGATCGGAAGCCCCCCGTATCAGACAGGCCCTTTTCTGTCGGGGTTCCCCCTTGGGTGCGATTGCCTCGTGGGTGGTGTCAGGGTCAGGTGTTCCGACACGGAACGCGCTCCTCGCACGATTCCAGGGTTGTCTTCGCACAGCGGGGGGGACCGGGCCAACTATCTACAGTTCCTGGCGGACCTGCGCCACGTGACGGCGGGTGCGTTGGGAGTGTCGTCACATATGACTACGGCAGTACCATATGTCGAGGTAGATGGAGAGAATGGTGAGGCGGGGACTTGTGTTTACACAACCCCACCCGTTTTCAGGTTTGGTACAGACCCTGTTGTCGGGGTCTCCAGCAGGGACAGCTCTGGTCGACGAGATCCAATCTCTGTGGACGAAGCAAGCCATCGTCGTGGCGTTCTCCTCCCGGTGTTCTCTGCCCGAGAAGTCGGGAGGGAGGGGTGTAAGACCCAGGCTGGACCTGTCCCATGGGAAGGTTCAGCATTTTTTGGATCGTCTCCTACCTGTTGAACACTGTCAGGTGGGGGTCTGGTTCTCCTCCATAGACCTGTAGGATGCGTATGCGCATCCCCGATCTTCCATCCTAGGGATTACCTACGCTTCCTTTGCAGGGTTAGCGTATGAGTACCAGAGGCTGCCGTTCGGTTTTCTCTGGCTCCCCGCATCTTCACCAAGTGCGTGGAGGCCGCACTGGGGCCTCTGCGTCATCCGGGGTTACGGAGTGTTCTGCCCTGATGACGTTCTGGTCCTTCGCGGTCAAGGTGGATCGTCAGGTCTCGTACCAGGCAGGTCTCTACCAGCCTGGGGTTGCTGTAGACTGGATGTAGAGTATTCCTCTTCCCAGTCAACGGTTGGAGGGCTATGGGCATCCATCTCGGAGTGTGTTGTCAACACGCTCGGGAGGTTCCGTCCTAGGACGGTTACGGCGCTGTCTCACGTCGCGTTTTCACCGACGCCTCCCTCGCTGGTGATGCGTCGGGCCAACGCAGTAGGGGGCAGCTGGCAAACCATGCTGCCCGGTCTGCGCTACGTTCAATGTGTTGGTGTTGAAAGCGGTCCTTCTGGTCCACAAATGGTGTTGATCAGGACGGACGATACGACGTCAGTGTCGTGTATCGACAGACAGGGAGGAGTACGCTCCCCCTGTCTGCACCAGGCGGCGGGCGGCTGGCTATGGGCGTCCTCCATCTGCGCGGCCTAAGGGCTCCCCACATCCCCGGCAGGGAGAATGTGGGTGCAGGTGTACTGTCGCGGGGCGGCCCTCATCCTGACGGGTGAGGATTGCGTCTGGACATGGCCAGGCAGGTCTGGGACCGATGCCGTGCCGCCAGGGATTCTTCCCCATACATCTGTTAGGTCAGTTGTTGGGACGGGTACGTTGAGGGGCGCAGGTTCTTGATCCTGATGGTGTTACCATCTGGAATGCGCATGCTCCCTCCACTGTCGCGCTTACGCGGGCAGATGACGTATGTTCCAAGTGTGGTGTAAGGCGGGGGGCCAGGACTCAGTCTCCTGCCCCCTGGTTGCTGTCCTTAGTTACCTCCAGTCTCTCCTTGATAGACTGTCGGCTTCGACGGTGAGGGTATATGCAGCAGCTATATCCTCCTATCATGAGGGGTTTGAGGGGATGTCTTGTTCAGCCACCCTCTTGTGAAGCGTTTCCTGCTTGGCGCTCGACGCGTTAAGCCGGTGCAACGCTCCTTGGCTCCGACTTGGGATCTTCAATTGGTCCTCGGTCGGTTGTCCTTGGCCCCGTTTGAGCCGCTCGAGCGGGCGCCGTTGGGACAGCTGTCCTTCAGGACCGCGTTCCTTCTGGCTGTCACTTCCGCTAAACGCGTAGGTGAGCTCTGTGCTCTCTCGGTACATCCAGAGTGCCTGTCTTTTCGGACCGATTGCGGTGTCACTCTGCGACCTAATCCTGCTTTCGTGCCTGAGAATATCCGGAGTTCCTTCCGCTCCCGGGATATTGTGGTTCAGGCGTTTCGTCCTCCTCCTCACACTGGTGAGTTAGATGCGGGCCTTCACCTGTCATGTCCAGTCCGTGCTTGGGGATTTACCTCAGCCGTACTCAGGATTTCAGGGTTACCGACCAGCTTTTTGTCTGTTACGGTGGGGCTCGTGCTGGTAAGGCACTGTCGGAGCAGCGCCTGTCCCATTGGTTGTGCGAGGGTGTTACCCTCTGCTACACGCTGGCTGGGCAGGATCCCCCTGGGGGCGTCAGGGCGCACTCCACTCGTGGGGTGGCTGCCTCTGCCGCTCTCCTGGGTGGGGCCTCGGTGGAGGCCATCTGTGCTGCAGCTTCATGGTCCTCCCCGGGCTCCTTTGTAAGGTTTTTCCTCATGGACATGACCGGGGGTTCTGTCTCCCAGGCGGTTCTGGGGTCTGTGGCCTTTCCTGCTTCCCGTCCTTTGGTCGGGTAGCAGGAGTGTATGGGTATGGGCCGCAGTGTGTTGAGTCACACGTGGTTCCGCCTGTACGGTGTGTTCAAGGGGTTCTGGCTCCCTCTTGTTCGCATTCAGGTGGAGTTGACTGCGCCCCCCCTTCGTTAGGAAGGATGGGGTGACAGGGCTCCCCGCACCCCTTGATGTGGGCTTACGGGTCCTCAGGGGGTACATCTGTCGGGTCTCGCGCCCGCTCTTCCCCATTATCTCGTAAGGCTCAGAGCGGGACGCGATGCAATACGAAATATAACGATAGGTTATGTAGATAACCTAGTTATATTAGTATTGGCTAAGCGTCCCGCTCTGCGCGCCCTGAGTTCCCTCTTGAGGGATCTTTTCCTGGGACGGGTTTTGGCGAGGAAGGGTGTTTCATGACCAGGGTCATGGTTATATGGGCGGTGGCCACCATAAGGGGCGGGGCCCCATACAGGTGGGGTGCATGTGTTTTTGTTCGTGGGAGATACATTAGGTATCACAGGAGATATGAGTATCTCGTAAGGCTCAGAGCGGGACGCTTAGCCAATACTAATATAACTAGGTTATCTACATAACCTATCGTTAACGGTTAATCAGCCACTCATCTGGCTCTGCAAATAGATCTAGAGTCTGAATATCTCCGCATATAAGCCTGGCTGGCAGTGCGCATAGTACAGTGCATGCTCCAAGTCAGACTGGATGGCACATATCTCTCTCTCTCTCTCTCTCTCTCTCTCTCTCTCTCTCTCTCTCTCTCTCTCTCTCTCTCTCTCTCTCTCTCTCTCTCTCTCTCTCTCTCTCTCTCTCTCTCTCTCTCTCTCTCTCTCTCTCTCTCTCTCAAATCCATTCTGAGAACGGACAGACTGGATGGCAAATTGCATACGAGGTGGTCCGCAAATGTTATTGATAACAATCTAGTGGTCTGCATAAACAAGACGTTTGGGAACCACTGATATAGACGGTCTCTAAATATGCGTTATATGCTAAGTATGTATACAGTACTGTATGTCATGTATGTCATAAATGTCATGATTAAGGCTGTCAAAGTTAACACATCATTAACGCGTTAACGCACACTTGTTAACACCACAATTTTTTTGCGCACGATTAACGTTTTAGAATTTTATTTTTATTTATTTTTTTACGTTTATTTAGAGAGAGAGAGAGAGAGAGAGAGAGAGAGAGAGAGAGAGAGAGAGAGAGAGAGAGAGAGAGAGAGAGAGAGAGAGAGAGAGAGAGAGAGAGAGATAGAGAGGGGGGTGAGAGGGATGAGGAAGGGGCAAGAGATCACTTACTTACTTACTTACTTACTTACTTACTTACTTACTTACTTACTTACTTACTTACTTACTTACTTACTTACACTTACTTACTTACTTACTTACTTACTTACTTACTTACTTACTTACTTACTTACTTACTTACTTACTTACTTACTTACTTACTTACTTACTTACTTACTTACTTACTTACTTACTCAGTTAGAAACTACAATAAATAGCCAATCTAAGCGATCAAACACAATTCAAATAATAAGGTTGCTTGTGCAAGGCCATCTTCACTGGACACTATATCTTGCGATCTATCTCAGTATATCCCTTTATTTCCGTCTATTGAGAGCGTGGATGAGCGATCCCCCACCCGCACTGATTCACACTAAGCTACATTCTGCCACAAGGACGTTATGTCTGATCGAGATTCAGAAATGCAGACCTTGATGGATCATATAAATCATTAACAATAGTTCCCTGTTGGTAGCGTAATTGCTAGCTTTCGGAATCATATTAACGTAAGCCCACTTAATCGATTATCACAAATGGGCTATCTAATGCAACCCTATGTTATAACTTTCAAATCAATTGCTCACAGTAGTCTATTGTCAAGAGGCTCATCCTGTTCAGCCGTCTCTCATCCTGTAGTGTTCAGCCGTCTCTCATCCTGTAGTGTCCAGCCGTCTCTCATCATGTAGTGTTCAGCCGTCTCTCATCCTGTAGTTCAGCGTCTCATCCTGTAGTGTTCAGCCGCGTCTCATCCTGTAGTGTTCAGCCGTCTCTCATCCTGTAGTGTTCAGCCGTCTCTCACCCTGTAGTGTTCAGCCGTCTCTCATCCTGTAGTGTTCAGCCGTCTCTCATCCTGTAGTGTTCAGCCATCTCTCATCCTGTAGTGTTCAGCCGTCTCTCATTCTGTAGTGTTCAGCCGTATCTCATCCTGTAGTGTTCAGCCGTCTCTCATCCTGTAGTGTTCAGCCGTCTCTCATCCTGTAGTGTTCAGCCGTCTCTCATCCTGTAGTGTTCAGCCGTCTCTCATCCTGTAGTGTTCAGCCGTCTCTCATCCTGTAGTGTTCAGCCGTCTCTCATCCTGTAGTGTTCAGCCGTCTCTCATCCTGTAGTGTTCAGCCGTCTCTCATCCTGTAGTGTTCAGCCGTCTCTCATCATGTAGTGTTCAGCCATCTCTCATCCTGTAGTTCAGCGTCTCATCCTGTAATGTTCAGCCGTCTCTCATCCTGTAGTGTTCAGCCGTCTCTCATCATGTAGTGTTCAGCCATCTCTCATCCTGTAGTGTTCAGCCATCTCTCATCCTGTAGTTCAGCGTCTCATCCTGTAATGTTCAGCCGTCTCTCATCCTGTAATGTTCAGCCGTCTCTCATCCTGTAGTGTTCAGTCATCTCTCATCCTGTAGTGTTCAGCCGTCTCTCATCCTGTAGTGTTCAGCTGTCTCTCATCCTGTAGTTCAGCCGTATCTCATCCTGTAGTGTTCAGCCGTCTCTCATCCTGTAGTGTTCAGCCGTCTCTCATCCTGTAGTGTCCAGCCGTCTCTCATCCTGTAGTGTTCAGCCGCCTCTCATCCTGTAGTGTTCAGCCGTCTCTCAGCCTGTAGTGTTCAGCCGTCTCTCATCCTGCAGTGTTCAGCCATCTCTCATCCTGTAGTTCAGCCGTCTCTCATTCTGTAGTTCAGCCGTCTCTCATCCTGCAGTGTTCAGCCGTCTCTCATCCTGTAGTTCAGCCGTCTCTCATCCTGTAGTTCAGCCGTCTCTCATCCTGTAGTGTTCAGCCGCCTCTCATCCTGTAGTGTTCAGCCGCCTCTCATCCTGTAGTGTTCAGCCGCCTCTCATCCTGTAGTGTTCAGCCGTCTCTCATCCTGTAGTGTTCAGCCGTCTCTCATCCTGTAGTGTTCAGTGTCTCTCAGCTCTGACAGCATGTGCTGCTGCCCACAAGCCATTAACATTACTCTACACACAGGCGGCTACGTGGCGTAGTGGGCAAGGCGCTCGCCACGAAATCTGGAGACGCTGGGCTCGCCTGTTCGAGCCCAGCGCTCCACATTTGCTTTCAGTTTAGCTAGTCGTCCGTACTAATACACATTGGCCGTTGGGGTGGGAAACTGATGGGTGGGGATCGGGCGTTGTGGACAGCGACTCCTACAGGTCGGTTGGTGCGCCTGCGCAGTGGAATCAGGAAGTGTCGGGGGCAGCGTGAGCCTCCCACGCGTTACTCCTCACCACTGAGAGATCGAGCTGCGCAGGTGAAAAGATGCGACTGCTGTTACCTCAAGTACCAGAGGGGACTTGTGCTATGTATGACTTAGTCCACATTGCAGCCGGCTTGTGGGAGGCAAGAAACAGCGTTCGTGACAGGGGAGGGTTGAATTGGATGATACGAAATTGGGATGGGAGAAAAATATAGAAAAATTGGAGAAAAAGTGGATAAAAAAAAAACATTACTCTACACACTTGGAACTGGCATGATGTATGCAAGCGTCAGTTATGAATAAAAGTTTGTGAATCACTTAATTTAAATTTAAATTGTTTCTCATGCAGTATGACCAGCTCTCAGTGTAGGTTTGCTTAACAACAACACCCCACAAGATCACCAACATCAAGGGACTCTTATGGTCCCTGAAGGGTCGCAAATGACAAATATGAGCTTTCTAAGTCAATTTATTTAAGGCCCTGACTGGAACGGCGTTCATTTTGAGCCCTGATGCCCCAAGTCAATCTGAAACATTGGTTGTGGGACAGATAACTGCATTTGCTGATGATCACTATTGGCTTCATTAAGCCTGATCAAATTCTAATCCTTTTTTGTTAAAGAAAAATAAAGGGCGGGGGTGCTCCAGTAGCACATCATGTACCGCGCTGCGTCGCGGAATACCGTGCTGCGTCACGGACCTGGTTGACTCCGAGTTCGATTCCCGGACTCGCCATCATTTGCCGAATGTCTTCCCCTGCTCTCTCTCCCGTTTCACCCTACATCTGTCGGTCATGCTTGACCAGAAAAGCGATAAACGCTAAAAAATGAAGTTTAAAAAAAATAAAAAAAAATAAATAAATAAAGGGGGCAGTATGGATTAACTCATTGAACGCTGTTTTCCCATCTCTACTCAATGGCGCCAGCGTTATTGACCATTTTAGCGATGTTTGCGGACCCATTGTGTGTTATAGCTATGGAGACAATTAGTTTGTGCGCTATTCCATGCTAAACATCGCCCCTTTCCAAAATAATCCAGTCTTTTTCCCTAGATCGTGAGATATGACGCGTTATATGCATTATGCCCAACTCGTTCGGGTTGCTCGTCTGAAACTCCAAATACTTCCAAATCAAAGGTATATACCATATACATATGTGTCTTCACAAAATCATCAAGGGGGGGTTGTTTTAACTCGAAACTGCGATCGTTACCAAAAGCATGTTTTAGGTCCGGGAAAATACGACACTGTGATCGGTACAGACGCATGTTTTAGGTTAAAAAAATATCAGCAGGTTACCTAAGATAGACCATACCTCAGTCAGAAGGTACTCCAAAATGAAAAATCCCAGTCGTCCCATGGCGATCGCGATTACTTGTGTATATTGGCCCTGGCTACTGTAGTGGCCGCTTGTCACTCCCCACATGTATTGACAATTGTCACGATGCACCCACTTAGATAATTTCCTACTCAGCTAACACAGTTGTGGATGTTGAAATAGTTGAATGTCCAAGCTGCAGCTGATGTAGTTTGCAGGGTTTTATTGTCCAAAGGAAAGATGAATGATGATGAAGGTTAACAGAACAGTTGTCAGTTGTTTGTTAGGTAAGCAGTTCCAAAAATTAAAGCAGGTTTTGAAAGTGTGAATCCTCTGTAGGTGCATACATCACACTGATTAACAAGGTCTCTTATAATAGAGGTGGTGTGCCCCCTAGTGTTCAAACATAAATACAACTCCATAAATAGTACAACTTCTAATATGTCGGTTTTGGCTTCTACAGCTACCATACGGGAAATAATAGGTCTGAGGCACCAAATCTCCGACCGATTGTTATGTCCTGATCCACCCCGAGGTGGAAGCAGCCGGAGGTAACTCAGTACTGGAAGACAACTGATATCTCCAGTTCAAAAGGTAGGCAATACTGCCAACTGGCGGGATTCGATCTTCATTGCAATTCCAACGTAGGCAGCTGTGCCAGGGAGACACAGGCAGCTCCGAGCGAGTGTTTAGAACGGGGATCAAAGGAAAAGAGAAGAAAGAGTATACTAGTTTTTGGAGCTCAATCGTTGGCGACGAAACACGAGTATACTTGTTTTTGGCGCCCAAAGAGTTAAAACATTTAGGACTGCACTTTGTAAAGAAACTCAAAGTAAGAAGGAGCTGCCCTGCTGTTCGGACTGTTCTATAAAGTAATTTAGAACGGACCTTTGTAAAAAAAACTCAAAGTGAGAGAGAGCTGCCCGTTGTATGAATTGTTCTATACAGTAAAGAAATTCAGAAACTGTCCTGTAAAGAAACTCAGGCAACACTAACTAGACCATGGGAACGTGAAAAACTACCATTTCCACTGTGCATATCGGAAGTGATAAGGCCAAGTATATGGATAACTATTTTATTGCACTACACTGTTGCATCATTTTACTCTGTCTATTCTATTTTACTATTTTGTATTATTGTAAATTTTTAACTGCAATAGAATCAAACCATAAACAAGGTGGCCTATTGGGATGTTAGATCATAATGTGAAAAACTGTGATTTTATATGTCTGCACTTTATGTGCTCATTTTGTGCCTGTCTTTTTTCTGTTGTGAAGCACTTTGAGCTGCAATTATTGTATGAAAGGTGCTATACAAATAACGTTTATTATTATTATTATTATTATTACTACAGAAAAAGAGTATTGATACTGCACAACAATGGTTCCCAACATGGTATCCAGGAACCCATGGTGTCGTGCTCCCAGGGTAGTTATTCTACTATCATCATCATCATTCTGTAGAACTTAGCACAAAGAGAGACAGTGTCTACATCATAGGTGTCAAACTCATGGCCCGCGGGCCAAATGTGGCCCGCCACGTCATTTGATGTGGCCCCCCAAGAGCTCTGGTAAAAAAAAAGAAGATTTTTTTTTTTTTTAGCATTAATATTGGGTTAACAGATAGCAGCGTTAAAATAATTGTGGGTTAATGCGTTAATAAAGCTTTAACTTTGACAGCCTTAGTTATTACACATTCTTACACATACATGTATGTTGAACATCTGAGGTATTGATGAAGTAACAAAGGAAAAAAGCCAAAAGCACTTACTCCTCAGACATTCTTTGACAATTTTACAGCCCAAAATACAAAAAAGATCCAGGCGGAATAGGTAACAAAGGGTTGAAGAAATATTGTCTGAACTGTCGGATGCAAACTGGCTGTGTGACATAACCGAGCATCTCGCTCAATTGAATAAGAAGCTGTAGGGACACAAACAAGTCCCACCCAAAACTTGACCAATATAGTTGTGAACTGAGACAACCCTTATTTTGTTATTTTTGAGTACAGTTACAGTTGTGTGTTCATGCAGACACATAATAGCAATTTCATTACGAATTGAAAATAAGTCTTTCTCTGGTCTGCATCCCCTTTACAATTGTGTGTATTGAGCTGTACTGTACTGTACCCATTCTGCAATCTGTTAATTAAAGTTAATTAAACTATCTTCCATTAGTTGGATGTATGGCCTCTGCAAGGTTGTGTGCAGCCATTTGTTTTTGTAACATCTGCTACATCTGTCCCACGTGTTCTTTGCAGCTCACAGTTGTTAGTTCTGCCCCTCTTGACTGTGACAAAAAGGTTTTGAACAAACTTAATGTCATAGCTTGTATTTGATGATCTTCTTCTTTGTTATTTACTTGAATGGTTTGATCATTGATTAATGGAGTAATATGGGGTTCTGATAAACTAAAATTATTTGTTAAAATAACATAAGCTAACATATATTTTTACATCTATGCAAATGCATATGCAATATGTATAACTTGAATAAGTAATAAATACAGAAACAACATGTTTAACAATGTGTAAATGAGTAGCTACATTTATTTTACATTTCATTAACATTTATACGGTCTTTGGCCCTTTGAGGGCAACCATAATGCTGATGTGGCCCTCTGTGAAAATTAGTTTGACACCCCTGGTCTACATAGTCAAGCTTCCTAACCAAGAAGGGTATGTTTGATAGATCCTCTAGTTTATCACAAAATGTTTTAGTGATTGAATAGAAAAAAGATAAAATGGCACTTGACAGCTGAAAGGGAGCTGTCAATCTGACCACACCCTCACATTCCTGAGAAATGGTCGGAGCAGCCAGATAAGGTTATTGAGCTGAGTTTATATGTATAATAGTTATTAATATTTTCCATCATTCAAATGAAGTGCCTAACACATATTTATTTTCACTTTACCCCGAACAGGCCAAATAGTATTTGATATGTTTGTTTTGTTATTCTGTGATGGTTGTTTTGAAAAGTAATATATACAGCCTTGTAGCTATCCTTGTCCCAACAAACACACACACAGCTGCTCCATTAGCGTCCATGGCCACCCAGAAAAATGGCCGGAAAATAGCTCTGTGTAACTGCATGGGTGAAGCTAATGGCAGCGGTAAAAGGAGGCTAAGGTTACCACAATGTATCCACCTGAATGACCTTGGGGGAAATGTGAATATGAATATGAAATGTTTTACAATGGGTGACCTTTCGCTGGAAATTGTCCTTCCAAAGTGGTTTAAGGTTGTGTGTGTGTGTGTGTGTGTGTGTGTGTGTGTGTGTGTGTGTGTGTGTGTGTGTGTGTGTGTGTGTGTGTGTGTGTGTGTGTGTGTGTGTGTGTGTGTGTGTGTGTGTGTGTGTGTGTGTGTGTGTGTGTGTGTGTGTGTGTGTGTGTGTGTGTGTGTGTGTGTGTGTGTGCGTGCGTGCGTGTGGGGAAAGGGTACAATTTAAATCTACAGGCCCTGTGTATGATGCTAGCCCTGCCCATAGCTTAGCCTCCAGTTGTATCATGTGTGACTTGAGAATTTTAGCTATAAAATCTCTCTCTGTCTCTTACCTCTCTAAAGGAACCAGATCAAACTGCTCCGCCTCAAAGCAGTGTAAAGCTTGTAGCATATCACTCAGAAACAAGCTATTAGAAATGTGAAGAAAGCTAGAAGAAAACACTCCCTTCCACCCGTTGCCTTACATTAAGCTTGTCGCTTTCACACCTTGGCTGTGCAACTGTAAATCTTCACACAAATACCATCTGAGCGGATAACCATATTTTCGTAAAATGTGTTGTTGCCTTTCAAGATAAAAAAACAGCACACATATGGAGTGTTCAAATCGACTTTAGTTTAATTCATAGTAAATAAAACATAGGAGCAAACAACACGCTTCGTATCGTGGCATATATATATATATATATGTATATATATATATATATATATATATATATATATATATATATATATATATATATATATATATATATATATATATATATATATATATATATATATATATATATATATATATATATATATATATATATATATTATTAAAAACATTCAGAAGACATCAAAATACATCAGCAGCTACAAATATACTTTCTATATCATATAACACAAGTTTTCCTTTATACATAAAGTATTTGATGAATGCAAAATAACTCTATACAGTCATCTGCAGGTGATTCCTTAAATATTATTTATTTAAGGAATCACCTGCAGATACAAAGAGAGGTACGTTAATACATCATAGAAATGGGCTCAGATCAAGAATTTCATCGGCATTCTACATTATTCATTATTTCCATTTCTTGTTGTTGTGTGGTCCATTCCTTGTTGTTGCGCGGTGTTCCGCAATATTCAATTTGAGATTGTGTTCAGATTGTCCTAAATGTATGAGACCACACAGGCACTTGCGTGACTATAAAGGAGCCAGTTTGTTTTAACCACAGGCTATATGTACATGGATGTGACTATAGAGAAGACAGTTTGTTTTAACCTCAGGCTATATGTACATGGATGTGACTATAAAGAAGACAGTTTGTTTTAACCACAGGCTCTCTGTACATGGATGTGACTATAAAGAATACAGTTTGTTTTAACCTCAGGCTATATGTACATGGATGTGACTATAAAGAATACAGTTTGTTTTAACCACAGGCAGAGAGCCTGTGGTTAAAACAAACTGGAAGTGCCTATGAAGGAGCCAGTTAGTTTTAACCACAGGCTCTATGTACGTGGAAGTGCCTTAAAGGAGCCAGTTTGTTTCTACCACAGGCTATCTGTACATGGAAGTGACTATGAAGGAGCCAGTTTGTTTTAACCACAGGCTCTCTGTACATGGACGTGACTATGAAGTAGCCAGTATGTTTCTACCACAGGCTATCTATACATGGAAGTGACTATGAAGTAGCCAGTTTGTTTTAACCACAGGCTCTCTGTACATGGAAGTGCCTATGAAGGAGCCAGTTTGTTTCTACCACAGGCTCTCTGTACATGGATGTGACTATAAAGTCACTGATATTCTTGCCCCCTTCTGTAGCAGAAACGGGGCATGTCGTTGCCTTCATTTGTCTGAGAGGCTCCTTCTGTTTAGTATGTGCCTGGCCATGCCGCAGGGACCCCTTCTGTTCGCCCAAGGCCCGGCTGCTGTTGGAGACGTTGGTGTGTGTTCGCGCCTCATGCTTGAAGATGGAAGGAAAACATGTCTCCAGCAGTGCGCCTCGCGACCACATCGACGCGATAAGAAGTAGATGCAAATCTCAGGCTCGTCAAAGCAGTAGGCAGCAGAGAGAGAGAGAAGCCTAAGGGATATGCAGAGTTCTAACAAAAATGCTTGTTGATAGATGCTTGCTTAAATAATTTTTTTTACTTTACCATCAACAACAAAACTGTGTTCATTTATATTCAAGTATTTTTCCACTCGTTCAATATGCACATGTCTATGCATCGAATTGAAATAAACGTAAAAATTATAAATAAAAAGCTTTCAAATGGGCGGCTAGGTGGTGTAGTGGGCAAGGCACTCGCCACCAGTGTGGAGACGCTAGGATTCGCGTGTTCGAATCCAGCTCTCCACATTGTTTTCAGTTTAGCTGGTCGTCCGCAGTAATACACATTGGCCGTATTACGGGGAGGGAAACTGAAGGGTGGGGATCGGGCGTTGTGAACAAGCGACTCCTACAAGTCGGTTGGTGCGCCTGCGCAGTGGAATCAGGAAGTGTCGGGGGCAGCGTGAGCCTCCCACGCGTTACTCCTCGACACTGAGAGATCGAGCTGCGCAGGTGAAAAGATGCGACTGCTGTTACCTCAAGTACCGGAGGGGACTTGTGCTATGTATGACTTAGTCCACATTGCAGCCGGCTTGTGGGAGGCAAGAAACAGCGTTCGTGACAGGGGAGGGTTGAATTGGATGATACGAAATTGGGATGGGAGAAAAATATAGAAAAATGGGAGAAAAAGTGGATAAAAAAGAAAATAAAAATAAAAAGCTTTCAACATTAGCTTGTGCACAACATGCTGCACTGGTAATGGAGATTTACCAGGGGGCCAAGGGTGTGAACCAGAACGTTACGGGTACAAGAATTATGACACTGTTGGACAATAATGATAGAGTTGATGAGGCATTTTAAAGTACAGACACGCATTTCAACAGCAACATTCACTGGTTGTTCACGAGCAGTCAGAGGGACCAGGACGCTAGATGGGACAGGGAACAGGATAGATAGATAGATAGATAGATAGATAGATAGATAGATAGATAGATAGATAGATAGATAGATAGATAGATAGATAGATAGATAGATAGATAGATAGATAGATAGATAGATAGATAGATAGATAGACAGACAGACAGACAGACAGACAGACAGACAGACAGACAGACAGACAGACAGACAGACAGACAGACAGACAGACAGACAGACAGACAGACAGACAGACAGACAGACAGACAGACAGACAGACAGACAGACAGACAGACAGACAGACAGACAGACAGACAGACAGACAGACAGACAGACAGACAGACAGACAGACAGACAGACAGACAGACAGACAGACAGACAGACAGACAGACAGACAGACAGACAGACAGACAGACAGACAGACAGACAGACAGACAGACAGACAGACAGACAGACAGACAGACAGACAGACAGACAGACAGACAGACAGACAGACAGACAGACAGACAGACAGACAGACAGACAGACAGACAGACAGACAGACAGACAGACAGACAGACAGACAGACAGACAGACAGACAGACAGACAGACAGACAGACAGACAGACAGACAGACAGACAGACAGACAGACAGACAGTAAATAAAATAACTCAATAACCCCACAGTAAGAAAAGCCCTGCTGAAAGTAAAACGCCCTTTACTCATTCTGTGAATGTGTATGTGTGTGCGTTTGTGCGGCAGTGATACAATGGTTGGAAGGCTATATAATGTAATAGCAACATATTATTTGACATAATATTTAACAGCACAGGTAGTGATCCAATACCAGGACAGAGAACACCAAGGACAGAGAACGGAAGTTCCTAGATGTTAACTCACCTGGCCCAAATATCAAGGATGCATGAAAAGAAGAAGCACCCACACGAAATGTCTCCTAACAAAATGTAAACTGTAAATGACTAACGAGTCGGTCACAGTCAACCAGCACCTGCTAACGTGTCTTACCCTTTAGCTCAGCTGGTCAGTACGGCCACACTGGTTAGTGTGTGGATCCTATGGTCCCAGGTTCAAATCCATCCGGTTACATTTGCAATATGAATGACTGAATGAGGGAATGACCACAATTTGCCATCTGTTTGGTAGGGCTATTAGCTTTATACAACTATTAGTTATAGCTAATAACTCTCTTACCTGTCCTACAAGGCAAATTCCACTTTGCGCACCCAGTGTTACATTGTTACAATCCGTTCCCTCGAGACCAGCCATAACTTAGTTGTAAACTCAGCCTATACAGCACGTACTAAAGGCTAATATTCTGTATGATCCAAACAAGCGTATCCGAGTCCAGTTCGGTCCCGCGTTGATCTGAGATCTGCTTGGTAAAGAAAAGCTGGATGCTTGATATATTCCACCCATGGCTGTTCCTCTCCAAGAGCCCCTGACAGCCAGGCGTTTGTTCCTCCACTGCTGACCGCACTGAGTTAATCCCCCTCTAAACCCAGGGACTCACTCAACAGTTGGGATGGAAGTTACAACTCGGTGGATGGCTGCTGGCTAAAGCTAACCTATAATTTTTACTCCAGAGCAAACAGAAATATCAAGTGAAAAGTACAATGCTGGTATAGAAGGAGTGCTAGTGCTGGAGGAGAGGCCTCTTTGTTAGTTAAAAGGTGGGTACACAGTGACACTCCCTAAGTCAGTTTTTAGGTTGACTAATGATAATGAATAATGATGATAATGGGGTTATATACTAAATGGATGGATAAATATGTATGTATATTGCAAGGGTAAAATACTATTGACCATAAGGAATAAGTCACAAGTCATTGAGGCCTTGACAGCCCAGACACACCAGCCTAGCTCGTAGGCACTGGCGGGTTCCGCACAAGAGTCCGACTTCAGAGCGGGCAAAAGTGCACGGAGGAAGGCACATTTACATTGGAACAGCTGTAAATTACTAGTCTATATCTGAAGTCAGTCCCAGTTTGAAGATTTTTTAAAGATTTTCAGTTCCAGTATTGTCCATTTCGCATGTATAACCAGTTATTATATAATTAATTAGAATGTTAGAATTCAGTTGGCGGTCAGGTGGCGTAGCGGAGATTGCGTTCGTCACCAACGGCGGAGACGCTGGATTCGCCTGTACAAATCCAGCTCCCGGCTTGTCACCAGCTTGGCTGGCCGTTCACACTAATACAATTGGCTGTATTAGAGGGTGGGAAAGCTGGCGGGGTGGGTCCGGGTCGTTGTAAACAGCGACTCCTACAGTTTGGTCGGGGCGCCTGCTCAGCGCGGATAGGATCTAAGGGGGGTAGTGTGATCCTTCCACACGTTACACCCTCTCAGTGAGAGTCCGCGCTGCCAGGTGAAAAGAAGCGGTTGATTGGCTAGACGTGTGTCGGAGGAAGCACGTGATAGCCTCCACTCTCCCAGACCGACTGTGGGGGGTAAGTGCGCAGCGACCAGGAAGGGGATTGGGAATTGGCATAACGACTAACATTGGGATGGGAGAAAATCGGAGGAAAAAGGAGGGGGGAAAAGATCAACAAAAAAATTATATTAGAATTCATTTTAGAATGATGATCAGTGTGACTGTACTCCTGAAAAAGTACAGTAATACATATTTGTATTGGGAAAGATGCAGACACATTAACTGGTTGAACAACATCTATATGTGTGGTAATAATGCAGATATTGAGTGTATTTCTGTGAAAATTCGCGTGGCGCACGCCTCTGAATCCAAACAAAGCAACAACTATCGCTTCCAGCCCGCAAGTCGTGCGGCCGGTGGGCACAGCTACGTCCGTTAACATGGGAGCGAAAGTGAAGCGCTGGTCACCTGCCATCGCGCGCCGAGCCGCGTGTGTCTGCGCTGTGAGACTCAGGGTGCCTCCTGAATTTCACCATATCAGTGAAATATATCATATATATGAATAGATTGATGAATGGATAGATGGATGGACAGCCTGTTCAAACTACTATAGCTGCTAACATCCTATATAAAACTATGGTAGCTGCTAACAGCATCCTATTCAAACGACTTTAGATGCTAACAACATCATGTTAAAACTACTGCAGCTGTTAACAACATCATGTTAAAACTACTGCAGCTGTTAACAACATCATACAACTACAGTAACTGCTAACAACATCCTACATTAACCTAATGTAGCTGCTAACAGCCTATTCAAACTACTGTAGCTGCTAACAACACCCTATATTAGACTAAAGTAGCTCCTAACAACATCCTATATAAACTACTGTAGCTGCTAACAGCCTATTCAAACTACTGTAGCTGCTAACAACACCCTATATTAGACTAAAGTAGCTCCTAACAACATCCTATATAAACTACTGTAGCTGCTAACAGCCTATTCAAACGACTGTAGCTGCTAATGTCATCCTATTTAAACTAATGTAGCTGTTAACATAAATCTATTCAAACTAGGGGTGTAACGGTATGTGTACGTTTGGTACGTGCGCCCCACAGCGCACACACGCAAGTCGCACATGCAGGCACTCGCGAGGTCCGTGCGAGAACAGCGCGCGTGGCCGGGCACACAGAGTCAGACTTCAGAGCGGGCGAAAGTGCACAGACATTGGAACAGCTGCAGGGTCATTACATTTTTACAGTTTTCATTCGTTTTCTTGTTCGCCCAATAACGTTAACCAAATGAAACCAATGGAAAGACACACACACACGCGTCACCGACACACACACACACGCGCGCCAACAAACACATCAACATTCTGCCCCGCCGGACTCACAGGCACAGCTCATCAAATAAAAAAAAGAAACAGATCATCCGGACAGATCATCTGAGCTCCTCTCCAGTTGAACTGTCTGCTACTGTGTTTAAATCCAAATAATCCTCTGCCATTGTTGTAATATGTCATCTGTTCTCTAGTATTCAGTCTCGTCGTGAAGTAAAATTCTCTCTAGAAGTGAAACTGAAACTTATCAAGGATAAATTGTTAAAGGGGCAGTAGGCAAGTGGATGCCTGAACACAGAATGACACCAGTATCACTGACTACCACGGCAAGCTTGTAGAAAAGTATTATATTTAATAATTATAATTATAATAATTATCATAAATATAATATAAATAATTTTTTTTATTAATAGTAATTATTATAAAAAGAAAATGATGTTGTACCGAACTCGTACCGAACCGTGACCCCAATACCGAGGTACGTACCGAACCGTGGCTTCTGTGTACCGTTACACCCCTAATTCAAACTAATGTAGCTGCTAACAGCCTATTCAAACTACGTCATCCTATTCAAACTACTGTAGCTGTTAACATGAATCTATTCAAACTAATGTAGCTGATAACATCAATATATTCAAACTACTATATCTGCTAACATCAGTCTATTCAAACTACTGTAGCTGCTAACAGCATCATATTCAAACTACTGTAGCTGCTGTAAACTATGGATGAGTCGGTCGCCGTCAACCAGCACCTGCTAATGGGTCTGACCCTTTAGCTCAGTTGGTTAGTGTGGCCGCCTGTGGATCCTATGGTCCCAGGTTCAAATCCACAGCCTTTTCAAACTACCGTAGCTGCCAACGGCCTGCTCAAACTACTGTAGCTGCTAACAACAGCCTGTTCAAACTATTATTTATGCTGACAACAGCCTGCTGAAACTACTGTGGCTGCTGACATCAGCCTTTTTACGAGCTGTGTCAGGCTTCATATTATTTTAGCAGCCTTTCTTGCTCAAAGTAGAGTAAAGATGTTTTGAAGACACTGCTTTGATTTCCGGGTGTGTTCTTGATGCCGGCCACAGAGGTTATTGCCAGAGTCCCTCGACTGCAATTTGTGGAGGCAGAGCCAACGTGAACAATGTGCACAGTTGCACATGAAAGGCTGTGCCACGCTTCAGTCCATCTCAATAAAGACTGGGTGAGACGTGAGAGGGAAAAAAAATACTCTTCAGCAGAAGATACTCGCTTTCATGTAGCGTTATCCTATGGCTATCAGGCTCAACGAACAGTACAGTATGTTTCAATCGCACTGAGATACATTCCTAGACAGCCCCCGCTCTCCACTATCTCTCGTGTTTCCATTATCTGCTTCTCTTCTTTGACTCAAAAGACTGTATGTAGCAATATTGAACTGAGTCTTCTCTTTATTCCCCACCTAACTCACTTAGTCCCGATTTATTTTTTCACTTATTCAACTTTAACAAGGACATACAGTGTAATTGATTCAAAGCATCATGGCAGATTCTCTGACCATGAATCATAGTGTCAATGCCTGTGAGCCACCACAAGGGGCATATTGGCTTACTGTCTGTTACTCTATGTAACATCATCAACCCATCCATCTACACTCATTGCACACACATCCACATGCACACACTGACTCACTATAAACAAACACTCACTTTAACACTCACTTTAGACACTTTAACACTACATTATATTTATTAAAAATATTTGCACTACATTCATTCCTCATTTGCATTTGCACCTTGCCTTAAAAAGTGGTGTACCTCATTAAGTCTGCATTTGTACCTCATTGTCTGTCACTGTACTTAGATTGTACTTAGGTTGTACTTTAGTTTGTATATTGTATTGTATATTGTATAGTGTTATTACTCCTTTACTTTTTTTTTACTGTATGAATCACATTCTCAGGGGCTCATACAGAACCAAGCATTTCACTGTGAAGTACATGCATGTTATATGTGACAAATAAAAACAAACTTGAAACTTGAACTTGAACTGAGTGAGTGAGTGACTGACAGGTGCATTACATCTAAAAATATGAAATGAACACCCACCCATACTTCAAAAGCCATCAAAATACACACACACACATACACCTCCCCATATGGCCACGAAATAAGCAATACAAGCAACAAAATAATCAAATGACAAGATGACATAATGGGAGGGAAAACAGACCGTCAGGCTCACATGGAGTCTCTAGTGGAGGCCTGACTCTACATGGCAGCCTTGGCCCAACAACCTACAGTAGGACACCTGCTGTTCCCCTTGGGAGTGGACCACGGGGCCAGGAGCCGTCCCCGATGCAATTAGTGCTCCTCAACCCCATGCAGGCCAGCAGGGCTGCCAGGAGGAGTCACACTAATGACAGAGACACTCAGGGGCACAAAGGGGCCCCTGAATCCTCCTCCAAGACCCAGGGAGAAAGCGAGCGTGCTTCGTCCACACTGCTCGGCAAGGGGCGAGCGGTCGGACGACAAATCCGGACGTTGCAGCTCGGGCAGACTGTGCGCTGTTGTGATTCATTTTAACTAATGCAAGAGATGGGTCCAATGCAGTCTGTGTCTGATAGGTTCAATTCAGTCTATGTCTGATGATTCAGTCATAAGTAGTCAGTCTGTCTCAGGCTTATTTGTTGTGAAACCGTTGTGAAGCACAAATAAATCGTATTGCAACAGATTCTGTTTGATCCAAGTGTTTTCTTCAGAAGAACTTCAAGAGTCCAGGGCCCTCATTCATCAACGTGTTCTACGCACACATTGATGAATGAGGGCCCAGGAGCCTAACTCAGACACTTTGATTCTGATCAAGTTTGACAATTATTTTCGATTTTCTAATTTTCTTTGTGAATTCGCCCCTGAGTTGGCAGTACTTCACATGCACAGTAGTGATGACTGCAGTACTTCAATTTGCAGTTCCATCTCAGCTTATTCTCTCTATATATTTTCTGATCCTCAGATCTCAATTACTTTCCTGTGTGTTATTCTCTGTGCTCTGTATTCTCAATGCATCGCAACATCTCAGCGTCTTTTCAGAGTCTCTTCTCTTTGTAAAGTAAAGTCAGTGTGTGACTCGTGGGGCGACAGAATAGCCTGCAGGTTGGATATGCGTGTGAAGGTCGCTGGTTTGAATCCCATGACGCTCTGAGGAATATCTGTGCATGGGGAGTTGAATGAATGGAAGGCAATGAGTGCTCCTCTCCCATATGCTCTCTGCAGTGGCTGCTGGTTTGCCCTTGAAGGCACTTAACCCGACTGCTGGAGTGGAGCTTGCTCGGTGGCAAGTGGCTCCCATGTGAATGTGTAGCTGTGAACGTGGCGGGGCTCACTAACCTAATTTAGAGAAATGGAGGTTTGGTGCTGTGTTGTTTTGTATTCTGTAAACCATGTAAAAGGGTCTGGCTCACCTTGTGCTGCATGTGTTTATGGTCGACCTACGTGCGTTCCATCTACAAAGTCAGAAAAACGTGGATGCTCACACTAAACTTGTTTGGCGAATTTGTTTCTTACAATTTGAACTACAACTCACAAAGACAGTGTACAGCGACATATAGCTAATATCAACAAATGTAACAAATGTACTCTTAACCTCTTAACTCATTGACTGCCACACTGTTTTCCCATCTTTACTCAATGGCGCCAGTGTTATTGACCATTATCGCAATGTTTGCGGACCCATCGTGTGTTCTGTATTATAGCTATGGAGACAATAGTATGGCTCATTCGACAGGCATTGTTTATAGTCCAAGAGTGACTAACCAGTTCATTTATACATACTGTAGTTTGTGCGCTATTACACGCTAAACATTGCCCCTTTCCTAAATAATAAACGGCAATGTTTAGCGTGGGATATCACTTGTCTTCCAGTACTGACTTACCTCCGGCTGTTTCCGCCTAGGAGTGGATCACAACATAGCAATCGGTGGACGATTTGGTGCCTCAGAGCTAGGGGTGTAAAGGTACACGTATTTGTACCGAACCGAACCGTTTCAGTGTGTACCGTACCGTACCGAACGGCTGTGTAGTGTACCGAACGAATACAACGGTATGTTAACCACTAACGACCGCCCACCGGGGGCTGTTTTTTTTCACAATCTAATATAATAAAAAAAAAGATTTAAGTCGATTATTAATTTCAATATAGAATATTCGTTGACAGCCCTACAAGTATAATTAGTTACTGCACACTACATCACCCCTGAGTGGAACATGGAAAGCCAAACTTTCCCCCACTGTACCGAAAACCTGTACCGAACGTTGACTTCAAAACCGAGGTATGTACCGTACCGTGGTTTTTGTGTACCGTTACAATCCTACTCAGAGCTATTCTTTCCCGTATGGTAGCCATGCCCAATATACATGAGTAATTGTGATCGCCATGGGATCGACTGGGATTTATTAATTTTGGAGTACTTTCTGACTGAGGTAAGATCTATCTTAGGTAACCTGCTGGTATTTTGTTTACATAAAACATGCTTCTGTACCAATCACAGTGTCGTATTTGACATGATTTTGGTAACGATCGCAGTCTCTAGTTAAAACGCCCCCCCCCCCCCCCCCCCCCTTGATGATTTTGTGAAGACATATATGTATATGGTATATACCTTTGATTTGGAAGTATTTGGGGTTTCAGGCAAGCAACCAGAACGATTTGGGCATAATGCATATAACGCGTTATATCTTGCGATCTATGAAAAAAGACTGCTCTTCCAAAGCAATCGCAAGTAGATCCGCTCGCCTCAAAACCTAGTGTCCAGTAAACATGTGTAATTACATATAAACTTGTAATCGTGATCGCCGATGGGATCATTGGAATTACCTTCTGGCTACGGTAAGGACCCCCTATGTCTATTTTACCGAACGTGGAACATGTTTATGTAACTATCACAGTGGCTTACTCTACCGGTCATAAACAATGCTTTTTCTAACGATCGGATTTTCGGGGTAAAGGTGAAGGTACATAATGTACATGTATTTGGGGGTTCAGGGAATTAACCAGAACGATTCGGGCTTATTGCACATAAAGCGTCCTATCTCGCGATCTATGGAAAAAGACTCTTTCGGAAATGGGCGATGTTCAGCGTGTAATAAACTACAAACTACAGTGTGTAGAAACAAACGCCTTTTTACATGCTGTACTGCAAATAGTGTCTGTCAAATGAGCCATACCATTTTCCCCATAGCTATAATATAGAATATACAAATAGCTCCGCAAAGATCATGAATTATCGCGAAAACAGTCACAAAAAGCCGGCCTACTAAGCGCAGGATGCACAGCCAGCGTGGCAGAGAAAGAGTGTAGAGGAGTGACATTTTTGGTTTCTCCGCTTCTCAGCATCAACACAAGTACACAATAGTACACAAGAAGCAATAAAAACAGTGTACGATTTAAAGATTTACAGCGTAGAAATAACAAAAAAAACTAAATTGACAATACAAGTATTGTGCACAAATCAGTATTATGTGCAGTAGCAGGGAGAGTGATAAAATAGCACTAGCTTTAAAATAGCTTTACTTTAGAAGTAAAGCTTTTCCAGAGATACTGGATATTGACTGAGTTGATGTTTTAAGTGTGATGATAAATGTATAATGTCATGGGTGATGGTGTGGAGATCGGGTTTGATCAATGTTACTATCTGAAAGTGGTGCAGTGACCAGCCGCACCGACGCTAGGCCTTAGGCTTCGGTGACCCCAATGGCCCATCTACATCTGAAAACATACCCTTACATCTGAAGATGTTTATTTTTTTTCCTGGTGGCTTTTCTGACCTTTTCTGGTTCCTAAGGCACTGATATCCATCCATTGCATCACTAAGCCAAACTTTGACATCATTGAAGCGTCTTCAGTTTACTCAACAGCATCTTCTTGTATGTACTGTACACAGTACTCTTTCTCTTTCCTAAAGACAGCAGTCATGCCTTTGTGAAAACGTATTGTGCAGACGAATAGTAACTGTTGATGTATTTTCACTCTACGGGTTTTCAACTCTGATCCTCTCTTATATTCGTAAAAAGGTTGCTTTACCACAGAGGTGAAAGAGCTCACAGACAGCTCTGTACATGTTATGGTAAATGTTGTAAAAAGGTGATAATCTGCATATTCAGAAACTCTGCGGTGGATGTTTATATTTGTCAATCAGATGGGAAAATACAATCCCTCATGTCCGAGTGAAATGGTTAGTGTAATGTACAGTAGGTGGAAAAACACAACACTGTCACATGAGCAGCACGAGTACAAAGTACATATAAATATAATAATATATAGAACTGACATTACCATAGTGATAAAACGATTATTGTGCTGCATGCCATCTTGTTCTCATTTGGTCTTGTGTTGTAAATGCACCCTTCCTTCACAACGGTGTGCACCCCCCCCCCCCCCACCAAGCCCAAATATTAGCTGCAGCTCATGTTGAGAAGGAGGAGCGAGCCACGGCGTGTTTCTCCAGTCATTCTGAAACGTCTTTGGTAACTTGTAGAAGATGACAGAAAGACAGACACACAAATTCAGCCATCATCTAAATCAATGAGTAATCATGTTTAATAATCATGATTTCAATATTGATCAATATAATTTTGAGTTTTAGCCCAAACCCCCATACACACCAACACTCTGAGCCATGATGAACATAGAAATATACTAATATATCCTCTTAACAGGCGCCCACAAAATTTGCCATTTTAGTTTTCGTTTTTGAGGACTGCATACTTTTTTTGCAAACCAAAACACTATACTTTATACTTATAGCACATGCAGACCAGACCAGCCTGGTCTCTTTTGAAAGATGACATTCTGAAGTTTATGATACAATAAAGAGAATTCACGTTTAGTGCTAATGAAATAGTGTAACATAGGTCTGAACTTGAGTTGTAGAAAAACGTGTTACTTTTCTGTAGTAGTAATAGTAGTCCAGAAGTAGTATTTCCCCAGAATGAAACAGTTTTGGTAAACTGTTTAGCGTTTAGGGCTGACCTTAAATTTTTTTGGGAATTCGAATCTTCTGGCCAAAATTCGATTTTAATTCGAAGCTTTGAGATTAAAAAAGAAAAAAAATTATAAATATATATTTTTTAATTTCTTTAAAAAAAATTAGTTTTATGTTGTGGGACTTGTACAGCAATTTGTTCAACTTTGTCAGTGCTGTAAAGTTTAAACCTTTTAAAATCTTAGACAAACAAAACACTTTGCTTTCATGAAGTATTGTAAGCCGTCATTTGAGGCTTCATGAAAGCAGCACAATGAACACAAATATGTCAGTGCCGAGTCCGACCTCATTTTAAATAACAAACAGCATTGCTTGTCGTAGTTAACAAAGAGAGGCAGAGTTGATTTTGCACAACAACAAAAATAACAACAAAAAAATCATATATATATATATATATATATATATATATATATTTTTTTTTTATAATCGAATTTTATTTTCATATTAGAATCTCATGCCCATCGAACGAAGCTTTGAAGCTTCGAAGTATTTAAGACAGCCCTAGTAGCGTTCCTGGTTTTTATACTTCAATTCATTAGGCAGTTTTTATCTTCCTGTTTTCGCTCGTGACTTTTCACCTAGATCCCTGATTCGTACATCCCCATGTGGGGTATCATTGGAAAGCCACACGAATTGCCTACAACCCTATCCAATGATTTTCGAGATCGCCTGTATTGTATTTGTACAACACTGTGTACTTCGGCGCACGCCCCACATATCGGAATGTAACTCGAGAACCGCTGAACGGATTATGTTACCTGAAACGGCTATCGACAGGCAACAAATAGGGCTTTAATTCGATATATATATATATATATATTGTATTAAAATATATGCACACCCAAGCAGCAAATCGTCCTCAAGAGGGCCCACATGTTGTACGTTGCATGTTAAGAGGATATAGAACTGACACTCACATACACACCAACACTCTGAGCCATGACACACCAACACTCTGAGCCATGATAAACATAGAAATATACTAATATATAGAACGGACACTCCCATGACACACACCAACACTCTGCTTTGATGAACAGGGAACAGGACATTAAACCACAGGGACCTGCATGTGTTGGCAGCCTCATTATCACTTTGATCTCAGAGCCTGTATCTTACAGCTGGTTGTTGTGGGTAATGTCATGGGGTGGTGATAAGCCTGCTGTCATGAAACTTATTTTCATCTAGTTACAGAATGCCGTCTTATCAACGGACCATGTAAGTCAGTTTTGACATTTGTTGGACGGCCCATGTACAGTATTTGCAGTTGTGAAGTTAATTTAAATCACGTGGAGTGTGAATGTGACATATCACCAACCTTGACTGTCTTTAACTATGAGTGAACATGACACTCTCAACGTAACATCTGTATATAATAAAGTTGAACAAAAATGAAAACACTGTTCCTCTGAAAACTTAAAACACAGACTTATATGGTTCTTTGTCTGAGGTGCTCAACTAATCATGAAGAAAGCCTACCTGAATGAGTAGGCTGGATATAGAATAATGAGGATCCCCACGGATAACATTATTTTAATATGACTTATTCTAATACATTATAGCCCTAAACTATGGCACATGCTCCAGTTTCCGGCTTCACAAAGGACTACACTGAGGGGAGAGTGAACACATGCCAGACGACGGCAGTCGAAGGTTGCCACTCATGCACACACAAGGAGCTGGTGCTTCTGGTTACTGGTTACTGGTTACTGGATACTGGTTACTGGTTACTGGTTACTGGTTACTGGTTACTGGTTACTGGTTACCTGGTTACTGGTTACTGGTTACTGGTTACTGGTTACTGGTTACTGGTTACTGGTTACTGGTTACTGGTTACCTGAGTACTGGTTACTGGTTACTGGTTACCTGAGTACTGGTTACTGGTTACCTGGTTACTGGTTACTGGATACTGGTTACTGGTTACTGGTTACCTGGTGAAAGGGAGTGGGCAGCAGAACGAGAGACTATTCCCCACCCGTTTAGTGAGGCTAGAGCTACAGAATGTGTCATCATTACAATGTTCAGCTTCACCTTCCGTGGGCCGATGTCTCTGAGCAGAGATGGCTTTGAGCCACATAAAGAGAATCAATCAGCCACGCCTCAGTCTGGTAATATTAATATTGTTTTCCAGTGGAGTTTCCCCCTTAAAGACACAACACCTCAGATGTTCATCATTTAGTCTGTTTGTTTCCCATGCCTTTGAATTTACTATGTCTCAATAACAACAACACAGTCATGACAACCCCCAAACACACCTACCCACCCACACACAGACACACACACGCACGCACACACACACTCACACACACACACACACACACACACACGCGCGCGCGCGCGCACACACACACACACACACACACACACACACACACACACACACACACACACACACACACACACACACACACACACACACACACACACACACACACACACACACACACACACACACACACACACACACCGACACAATGCAGTTGCTCACCGTGACGAGCGCTCTGCACCTCTGCTATAGCACAGCGGGTCGCCCAGCTACCTGTCACCGACGGCGCTCTCCGACGGCGTGCTCTACTTCCACATGGGCCCCGTTCTGAGAGACGCCGCTTTTGTTCCTCTTTCCCAGAGAAAAAGAAACAATGCTCACCCCCCCCCCACCCCCCACCCCCCGGGGGTTCACCTCAGCTCTGGGTACAAAAGGCTTCAGCTGAGCAGGTGGGAGGTGATCACAGGAGCTGTACAGGCACAGCGCCGGTCAATTGATCTCCCTGTGTTGTTGCTGTTGTTGTTGTTGTTGTTGTTGTTGTTGTTGTTGCTACTGCTGCTGTCGATGTTGTTGTTGTCATAGTTCCTTTCTTTTTTAGACCATCGATTTGGCTTGAGGCGTACACCAATATTTGCCATTTTGTCGTGTGATAAGAGTTTTCTTTAATTAATCAACCTTTGGCAGAGGCATCTTTCAACTGAGATAAAAGGCAGAGGAAACACTTGCAAATCGATGGCCTTTTACAAGGTTGAAAAGCTATACTCGTCTCCGTTTCATTTCAGATGTAATGCATCACTGTCACTAACATCAGGCAGCTCCTCTAAGGGACTTAATAGCAGGGATTGTTTGTGTGTAATTGCCTTCTATTCCAGTGTTGTCCGCTGAGAGGCCACAGTTTAAAGGGGAGATGTTGCATAGCGATATAAACATAGTCATAGCATCAAATTAGCATTTAGATAAACCACAGAAAAAATCACGTTATAAAAATAAGCCGTTTCTAAGAAAAAACTATTATGTCCCTTCGTGTAGCATTTATCAACCAGTGCGCAGCCATTTTGTTAACGTTAAATGCTGACGTTACAGAGATGGTTTCGCCCGGAGCCTCCCACGTACCTAGCTACTACTACTACTACCTGCAGCACGCTGTAGCAATATTATTAGGCTCCTCAAATATCGTTGTTCATAAAAAAACATTTATGTAATATTTTACAGCATTGAGCAACCCCAACAGGGGGATGCTGCATATGTATGCTCTGTCATCTTTGAGATGGCGAGACCTGCAGTTGGCACCGGGTGTGAGACCACTACATTTAAGCAAATTAATAATACTGCATGTTCTGAAGGTCCAGATTAATAATTAGAATTAGTTCAACAGAAAGGTATAGATTAGGCTATCACCTAAACTCCGTTGGTTGCTATATGAGTGCAGCCTCAACCGAACTCAGTCTAAAGGTCTATTCTGTCTCCGTTATCCTCTGCCCGTTGCCGTTGGCAGATCGATGCGGGATTATGGTATTCCTCCTCTCCCTTGCCGACACCACAACACTGTTTCCAACTAATAACGGCTACCACCACATCGCTGTAGCAAAACACCTCTCTCTCTCCTCACTTTTATTCTCCAACTAATGGTTATCTTTTTCTCCGTTCAATATGTGTTGAGTGGCTCGGCTGTATACAAAACTAACGGTATAACTTTGTCTCTGTTTCAATGGGTGTGCGCTGTATGCAGCGGCGATACAAGGAGCATATACGGGCGAACAATAAAACAATAAAACACTATCAGGTCAACAGTAAATATATATCTTACAAATAAAACAATATATATATATATATATATATAGAAAATAATAAACGTGGACTTTAGGGTTGCACGTATTTTTCAGACATTGCCCTGTACCTGAGCTCTACCAGGCAGTGTATTCGCACATTGATAGCCTTCTGACAGAAGACGTTTTTAAATTTTTTATCCACTTTTTCTCCCATTTTTCTATTTTTCTCCCATCCCAATTTTCGTATCGTCCAATTCAACCCTCCCCTGTCTTTGAACGCTGTTTCATGCCTCCCACAAGCCGGCTGCAATGTGGACTAAGTCATACATAGCACGAGTCCCCTCCGATACTCGAGGTAACAGCAGTTGCATCTTTCCACCTGTGCGGCTCGATCTTTCAGCGTCAGGGGTCTGGGCTTTCGAGGGGCCCCGCCCCTGTCGCTTCCTGATTCTACTGCACAGGCGCACCAACCGACCTGTAGGAGTCGCTGTCCACAACGCCCGATCCCCACCCATCAGTTTCCCTCCCCCTAATACTGCCAATGTGTATTAGTGCAGACGACCAGCTAAACTGAAAGCAATGTGGAGCGCTGGGCTCGAACAGGGAGGCTTACCTGTTCGAGCCCAGTCTCCAGTATTATTGGTGAGCGCCTTGCCCACTGCACCACGTAGCCCCCTGAAAGAAGATGTTTCTTCAATTAGGTTTACCAGTGATATTTGGAGCTCTGATGTCAGCCCCATGTCAATGCTGAGTTTGACAGCTCAGTGGATTGACGCAGACTTCCAACTCCGTAAAGCGGTCCTGCATTCCCAAGAGTTCTCCGGCTCCCATACTGCTGCAGCGCTGGCAACAGCATTCAAGAATAATGTTCCAGATGTGGCATATTCCGAAAGAAAAGATTCATGTCATACTCTGAGATAATGCCCGAAAACGTGGTCAAATGCATGAAAGACGCAGGATTACAAAGTTTGGGGTGTATGGCCCACACGCTTTAGCTGGCTGTCCACGATGGAGTGCCTTTTACGCACTGTTTAGCCTATATTTTACGCGCTGTGTTTAGCCTATTAAATAGGCTAATTGTTTTTTCAGCCTGTTATTCGTTTGAACTTCTTTAATTCACATTTCTTTAGTTTGCAATAATGCAACTGCAAGCCGATGTTCCGAGACATATTTATATATTTGTAATTGTTAGGCTATTTGAATCCACCATTTAGGGCTAACGGTGTATTCAAATAGCCTAACAAATTAAATTAGCCTATATTTTACACACTGTGTTTAGCCTATATTAAATAGTCTAATTGTTTTTTCAGCTTGTTATTCGTTTTAACTTTCAGCCTGTTAATAAATATGTGTCGTTAATTCAGTATTTAACTTCTTGAATTCATATTTATTTAGGCTATGCTAATTAAAAACACAAATGTTATGGACATCTAATTTAATTCTCTGCTTATTTATTAATGCTTCAATTCATTCAGAAATGTTGCAGCAAACAATTCACATGTGCATTTGTTTACATAATGATAACATACATAAATAACATAATATTATTGAGGGAGGGAAAAAAGGAAACTGATACCTAATACTTCACCCTGTTAGTCAAGTTGAACTATCGCTCTGACTCAGACTGTGGGTGTGGGGGGGGGGGGGGTCTGGTAATCGGAAGGTTCCCAGTTTGATTCCCGGTCCTCCCGGCAGTATGTCGAAGTGTCCTTTAGCATGACACGTTAATGGTGTAACTGCTCCCAATGAGCAGGTTGGCACCTTGCACGGTTGCCTCCGCTGCCGGTGTGAGAATGTGCCAGTGAATGGGTGAGTGTGAGGCATACGTTGTACAGCGCTTTGGATAAAAGTGCTATACAAATGCAGTCCATTTACCATTTAGCATTTACATGCAACCCGCAGCTCAAGTGTGCACCATTTTACAGTGTGAGTCTGAACCCTGTACGTGCATGTGAAGGTGTGTCCGAGTATGTATGAGTGAGAACCTTGATGTTTTGTGTTTGTGTGTGTGCGTGTTTATGTGTGTGTATGTGTGTGTATGTGTGCGTTTTCTCCTCTACCCGCCTCGTAAAGGCCCACTGTGACAACGGCAGCAGGGGGGGGGCGGAGCTTTTATTAACACTAAAAGTTAATGGATGGAGAAGCGCTGATTTCTCCCAGCTCTCCATCAAGGCACCGTGGCGAGTATGTCCAATCAATGATACTGCACCAATTAGCCCCATACGGGATCCCACCATCAGGGCCACTGCCCACGACGTCTCGCAAATGACAGATTCACACATAGTGGATTGTCAGCGGATCGTCCATAAATAATAAAGAATTTGCAATAATTGTGTTCATATGTCCCACTTCCTAGTGAGCAGAGGCTGGGAAGAGTACGCTGCTTCCATCAAAAGTGGCACAAGGGGCGGATCATGATGCTGGGATAAAAGCATGACGATCAGAGGAGAATCTGAATCATTGTTTTGTTTTCCATGGTTACTCGACCATGAATAGTTCTCCTTAGGACGAGTGGATAAAGAAATAATTACATACATTTCCCAGGGTTATATTTTGTATCAGGATGTGAATAAAATGCTGTGAATAAAATGTATTTGGAGACAGAGTTTTTTTCCCCCAAACAAACGATTATGTGTGTCTTCCCATTGCTTTGACACATACACATGAATACTGTATACCCACTTGACAAAGCCGTACATGGTACATATGGGTCAGGAAACGTCGTTTATACCGGGTAACCAACAGCTGTTTATCGGATTCATGCACCCCCACCCCCATAGGTTCCTCATTGCTTTTATATCCGCTCTGCAGTGACAGACGTGACATATCGATGTGAAGGTAAAGAGCTTCAAGGGTCGCGGCGGGCACCCGAGCCGCGGGGGTGACCCCTGACCCAGTGTGCCTCAGCCACTTCCCCGCAGCGGCAGCAACAGTGGCAGAGCGACAGGCCCCGGCAGAGAGCATCAATAATTCACCCCTTCACATTAATTACACCATCACTCCACTGCACCCAGGCACCCACCATCCATCTCTCTCTCTCTCTCTCCATCCCCCATCTCATCTATCCATTTCTCTATATATCTCCATCCTTCAGAATTCCTCTCATGTGTGTGTGTGTGTGTGTGTGTGTGTGTGTGTGTGTGTGTGTGTGTGTGTGTGTGTGTGTGTGTGTGTGTGTGTGTGTGTGTGTGTGTGTGTGTGTGTGTGTGTGTGTGTGTGTGTGTGTGTGTGTGTGTGTGTGTGTGTGTGTGTGTGTGTGTGTGTGTGTGTGTGTGTGTGTGTGTGTGTGTGTGTGTGTGTGTGTGTGTGTGTTTATCAGTGTTGGGGTAATGTGTTACACAATGCATGTTAAGTAGGGTCATTATAACAAAGTAGTAAACGGTGATGGTTTTTAAATGTGGGTAATACTAGTACAGTTACTATCTTAAGTAACGTGCATTACTTGCCCCAATTCGCCTATGCTAATTGAAAAAGACCATTCATAAATGTCTGTGAACTAAAATAATGAGCTGCAGTCTGTGTTGCATCATGTCCTCTGTACTTGCCGCATGCCACAGCGTTGTTTCCTATTTTTCCCATTGGACCGAAAGCCTGGTGGCCCGATGGTCCATTGCCTTGAAAATACACACATTCCGTTCTTTTGCCCTTAATATTGAATGTATTTTGACGCGCAAACTGTGTGTAGTTGTTTCCGCAAAAGCCAAGGCACAGCACAATTAATATCACAATTTTTTTGTATCCACTTTTTCTCCCTATTTTCAATTTTTCTCCCATCGCAATTTCGCCTCGCCAATTATCCCCTCCCCTGTCTCGAACGTTGCTAGACTATGCCTCCCACTGGTCGGCTGCAGTGAGGACCAAGCCTTGCATCACGTGTCCCCTCCGGTACACGAGGAGGCAGCTGTCGCATCTTTTCACCTGAACAGCACGATCTCTTAGTGGTGAGGAGTAACGCGTGGGAGGCTCACGCTGCCCCCGATACTTCCTGATTCTGCTGTACAGGCGCACCAACCGACCTGTAGGAGTCGCTGTCCACAACGTCCAATCCCCACCCACCGGCTTCCCCACCCCTAACACTGCCAATTGTGTTAGTATGAACGACCAGCCAAGCCGGTAGCAACGCCGAGAGCTGGGCTCGAACCCAGCATCTCCTGCGTTAGTGGCGAGTGCCTTGCCCACTGCGCCACTTAGCCCCCCTTTTAATATCCCTCTTAATATGACAAATCCACATACATCTCTCTCACGTTCACAATGTTTGCATGTAATGGCTGACTTAGAGAGAGCAGTAAAAATGCCTTTCATCATATATCTATGTTGGCACATATTTCAGCACCATGGACAGAGCATGGAGGTTTAAGTGTCAAATTGTCATTTGCAGGCGGCTGGGTGGCGTAGCGGAGATTGCGCTCGACACCAATGCAAGAGGCTGCGGTCTCGACTCCCGGAGTCAGCATTGCCTGCGGCTTGGGCCAGTCGTCATACTATCTCAATTGGCAGAGTCAGCGGGTGGAAGGTCGATGGGTGGGGATTGGACGTTGTGGACAGCGACTCCTACAGGTCGGTTGGGTGACGCCGGTACGGCGGAAACAGGAAGTGTCGGGGGCAGCGTGAGCCTCCCACGCGTTACTCCTCGCCACTGAGAGTTCGAGCTGCTGCAGTGAAAAGATGCGACAGGCTGCCTCCTCGTGTACCGGAGGGGACACGTGATGCAAGGCTTCTATCCTCACTACAGCTGACCAGTGGGAGGCATAGTCTAGCAATGTTCAAGACAGGGGAGGGGAGAATTGAAGGGGATAATTGGTGATACGAAATTGGGATGGGAGAAAAATAGAAAAATAAGGAGAAAAAGTGGATACATTTTTTTTTCATTTGCTTAAACTTCACAGAAAATAAAGAAATGCATTGAATTACATAATTCCTAGTAGGTAACCAAACAAGTGTCCTCTATCACAAGTGTGGAGAATATGAATAACTTACTCAGTCGAATGGATCCGGTTAATACAATGTGTAACTGAGGGGTACAATTCCCTGACTGTATTAATCAAGTATTGGTATCATTAAACCACTACCGTATTATGTACATTACTGGCCTTACTGTACACAAGTATATGATGAGAACTTCTCCACAATAACACGGTTTCCACACAAATACTCGTTTAGAATATTTATTACATCAAAAGGGTATTATTACATTACTTTAATTGCGCTTATAAGGCAAATAGAATGTGCATAGGCAAATCAATAATGAATATTAGTAATTATCTATGGTACTCAGGAGAGATACTGGAGATACTGAAAGGGGGGTACTACCGGTTGTAAGCCAGCAGGGGGAGGCAATGCTCTATACAAAGTCAAGGGTCCACGGAGGCGATATCACCCCTGTGTCAGCGGGGAAAGCAGCAGCTGTAATCCTAGGGTGCGCGCCGCAGATGAAGCCGTGGAGTCTCTGCTCCGACAGAGACGGGCTCGAGTGATGTCCTCACGGGCCTGTGTAGATCCCACAGTAGCAGCGGGGTAGGCGGTTCTCTGCTCCAGCAGCCACAGTCAAAGCAATAATCCTGCCGGAAGGTAGCTCTGCAATCACCGGTGTAGGTATCCTCCGTGGTGCACGGTGGTCCACGGTTGAACTTGACGTTACTATCCTTATTAGCACGCGGCAATAAGTGCTCTATGTAGACACACAATTACCCACTTCACGTGGTCTTTGACTCGTAATGAAGGCTTTTACTAGTAGGGAGCGAACGATACGTTAAACAAACGTAGTAGGATAACACGAGACTCTATCTTGGGGCGATGCGAGCCCTACTCTGCCCACGTTGCGTAGTGGGGAGAGACGTCACTTGGATAACTGGAACTGAACGAGACTGAACGGGACAAGGGACTAAGAGAGATTCTACATTTCTTGCGCCCTATTTATATGCACGGTGAACAAATAGTACCATTCGTATTTCGGTAGCCGTATTCCTACGCGGAACCGGGGCTAGTTGGGACATGTTCGTCGGCACTATTGAACTTGACTCAAGGGGCCTGTCTGCTGGCGCCAGGTTCTTGTCCAATGAGAGAATGAACTATTATGGGCTATAGTAACTACTAGGTTAAAGGGACATTCCGTGTATATGTACAAAGAATATACAAGGGATATCAAACGATATACAAATATTATGCAATATATATCAATCAATAAATACATATATTCGGTTTAATCTGACCCTTTGTAACACAATGTATTAACTCAGATGATCAATGCATACAGAATAGTAGAGAGAATGGCTGGATGGCCCTCACTCACTGAGTGACCAGCTACCGAGACCCGGAGTGAGAGACCGAATGGAGAGAGGAGCGCCCCTTTATAGTTAGGAGGGGGGGGGGGGGGGGGGGCAACTGTAGATTTGGGGAAGGGGAGGGGGTAAACATTTGAGGGGAAGGGTGAAGACCTCACTTGAGGGAGAGACAGTGTATTAATCATCCACACAAGCCTGTTAATGACGTTTTGAGATGAATAAAATTACACGCATTCCTATTTTCGGTGCTCAGTAGCCATACGTGTAGGTTTGCAAACGTTCTTTATCCATAGCCCCAAAACTGTTTGTGTGGCTCTGGACACAGTGAATGCACACAAGCTCCTGTTGTCTGCGTAGCCTGCCTGCCTCTGTGTAGCCTGCCTGCCTTGGATTCTGAAATAAATGGGTAGAGAACAACAACAAAGGGATGCTTAAAATATATTCTCTTATCTGCCCCAACTGACCACGGGGTCTAAGCGCCCGACTCAACAGCCTGGTTGGCTGGCAGGGCTTGTCCTGCCCATTGTCACACCTCAATTCAAAGCCCCCTCCATGGCCTAGGTCTCTATATCTCTATAGATAGGATGAAAGCTCTCTCTAGGGCTTCAGGTATTAGGCATTGTGAATGGGAGAGAGATGTAGACGGATTTGTATTGTCGTGTTAAGAGAGAGAGCTGTGTGGACTATCAGTCTAATGAGCCTCTTTTTAAACTTTGGATCAATGGGTTTTGTTTCCGGGATAACGGACTGTTGGGCCAATGAGCCATATTATATATGTATATCCACATCTGTCTGTACATACCTGCATATAATAATTTGTACATATTTGTAGATAATATATATATATACAAATCCCTTACCTAGTTATGCTGCTGCCCAGTATGCCTACTATAGTGTCTTTATACCTGTATCACTGTATATAATAATACATATCATTTTCTGTTGTTGTTGTTGTTGACTGATCTTTTCAAAAATAAAACAATAGGTCCCTATTTTTTCCTAAATCTTCATCTTTAGAGGACATCATGTTCTCTGTCAACAACTGCAGAACAGGCTTGAATGACACGCACGCACGCACGCACGCACCAAACTCATAGCCAAGCTCAGGGACCTGGGCTTGAACTATGACCTCTGCCAGTGGGTCTTGGACTTCCTGACGGGCAGACCCCAGGTGGTGAGAGCAGGCAACTGCACCTCCTCATCCATCACCCTCAACATAGGGGTGTACACACATGACTCCCTGTACACACATGACTGTGTGGCTCAGCGGAGTAACAACACAATCATCAAATTGGCTGACGACACAGTAGTGGTGGGCCTGATCTCTGCAAACGACGAGAGGGCCTACCTGGAAGAGGTCAAGGTCCTGGCGGGATGGTGCCAGGAGAACAGCCTCTCTCTGAACGTCAGCAAAACAAAGGAGATGATTGTGGACTTTAGGAGGTCGGGGGTCAGGGACTACAGCCCCCTCAGCATCGACGGGGCACCGGTTGAGAGAGTGAACAGTTTCAAGTACATCGGAGCCCACATATCCGAGGACTTGACATTGACCACACACATTGACAGTGTTGTGAAGAAGGCACAACAACGCCTCTACTTCCTCAGGTGCCGAAGGAAGTTCCAAGTCAGTCAGAAGATCCTTAAGAACTTCTACTCATGTACAATAGAGAGCATCCTGACTGGCAACATCACCTCCTGGTTTGGGAATAGCACTGCACAAGACCGAAGCAGACTACAGAGAGTGACACGTTCAGCCGAACGCACAATTGGAGGGGGGCTTCCCACCCTCCAGAACATTTACAACAAGCGGTGCAGGGTTAAGGCTAAGAGAATCATCAAGGACTCCAGCCACCCAAACAACTGCCTCTTTGAACTGCTGCGGTCAGGCAAGCGATACCGGAGTCTCATGGCGAGCAAAGAAAGACTCAGAAGAAGCTTCTATCCCCAGGCCATCAGGCTGCTCAACGAACAATAAACACTATGCAACAACAATCAAATGCACACAGCACACACATCCACACGCACACACTCACTTTAAACAAACACCACACTGCAGCACCCACTCTCCACACTTTAGATCACCTAAACACACTCTATATTTATTGGTAAAGGATTTGCACTACAACTCGTACACCTTACTGTAAATTGTACCTAAATTGTACCTCATCCCATTTCTGGTTTGCACTATATAGTATTGTATATTAGTACATTGCATAGTATATTGTATATTGTATGGTAACTCAGTTACTTTGAACTGCAACCTCTGTATGAAAAGTGCTATACAAATAAAGTTATTATTATTATTACTTCTATTCTGCATCGAACATTGTACATATGTCTATACTGAACACTGTGACTTCTATTTTTACTTCTATTTTACATGCTATACTATTTTATTTTATTTCATACTTATCTTGTCGAGCACAGTCTCTGGAGCGTAACAGTAAGAAGGATTTTGTATAAAAGTATTCTGTACTTCTGTATGACAACTATTAAAGAAACTTGAAACTTGAACGCACGCACGCACACACACACACGCGCACACGCACGCACGCACGCACACACACACGCACACACACACACACACACACACACACACACACACACACACACACACACACACACACACACACACACACACACACACACACACACATTTTAATACTTTATTTGGTTCCACAAATTATATTACATAAACAGGGAATCAAATGTATCGGGGCCAAGCAGCACTGAACACTTAAGGGTACACATAGCACCCCATGGCTAAGCGGCCAATAATAGCTGAGACAGAGCAATATTTGGCAATTTGTTTGGCTTTTCTTTTCAGACATTGCAGCAATTCTCAGACCGGTCATGGTGCATTTGTGTACATGGCCAAGACTTCCGAACACAAGTACACTATATCTACACCTATACCCAAGGTCAGCCATCACACTGAGCAGTGGTTGGTATTTGATATACTTGTCCCGGAAGGCCTGGTCCATGTACAGATCAAAAGTACAGCCCACTTCTATGACCAGCACCTCCCTGTGGCTGGTGTCAATAAAAACAACGTCCGTGTATTTGGTATGTTAGCAAAAACATCGTTGGTAAGGCCAAACCACTCTGGTTTCACTCTGGCATGTTTGTACATTGCTGCACTAGATATGTTCCGTAACACATCAGACACAATGTCCACAATACGGTCATGACGAGCGATGTACAGGTGTTTGTATGCATTACATCCGTTTGTTATGTGTGTAATGGATTATAGGTGTTGTGAATCCTGATGGTTTAAACAGAATGGACTGTGAGTTTGAGGATACCAAGTGGACAGATTGTATTGAGTGGGTAATACCTGCAGTCTTGCTTTGATGGTAAATTTTAAAACATCCTCACCAACAACGGCGTTCTTATACACTGAGTGTGAGACTGAGTGGTCAGCAAACTCCAAACAAGCTAGCTTTCCCTGTAGTCTGAGTATGACTACTATAGTGTCTTTATACCTGTATCACTGTATATAATAATAAATATAATTTTCTGTTGTTGTTGTTGTTGACTGATGTTTTCAAAAATAAAACAATAGGTCCCTATTTTTTCCTAAATCTTCATCTTTAGAGGACATCATGTTGTCCGTTCTCTGTCAACAACTGCAGAACAGGCTTGAATGACACACACACGCACGCACGCACGCACGCACGCACGCACGCACGCACGCACGCACGCACACACACACACACACACACACACACACACACACACACACACACGCACGCACGCACACACACACACACACACACACACACACACACACACACACACACACACACACACACACACACACACACACACACACACACACACACACACACACACACACACACACTTCCTTTAGCTCATGTTGGCTGGCAACATGCCCCAAGCTATTTTATCTGGATATTTATCAGAAGCCGTTAGGATTATTATAATTTTTCTTCATTAAAAGTACATGAGGCTCAGCCAGATGGTGGCACTGTAACAAAGGATCAAACTTAAAAGGCCATAACATAGTAGCATGAAAATAGCAATACCTTGCCTTATAGGGTTTGCTTACCTTATCATTTAATTGAGCTAATTAACACAACACAAGGATTCATTCCCGATGACATCGCTGGTGGCAATATTCAATATATTCAAACACATTTACTCTCAGTAAGATTTAGTACCACCAGGTGCCCGTTACAGGGCAACAAAGACCGTGAATGAAATCTACTGTAAGTACAGTTACTTTTGTATAATGTCCATAGCTCCGCCATTTTTCACCAGATTGTGACACTTTTTTTTTTGACGTTCACAGAAAGGTAAAGAAACAATATACGTTGTATTTTATGGCAATAACCTTCAGGTTTGTTCGACCCGTGAGATAATAATCATGAAAATGGCTCGCTCTTCGACAGTGGCTGGTGTGAGCTGGGTAGTGTGGTTTTATGAAATGTTCGTCCTTCTAAAGCCATGTGTCTCCTCTTTTGTAGGACTACAACGATTTCATGATGGTGTAATTTCCTCGCGTCTATATCATCCGGTTTCCGATGCAATGTGCGGAGAATTCTATGAACTCCTATTTAGCTAATAACACTTAAAATCATTGGTAAACAAACATAGTGCTGAAAAGATACACTTTGACTGCTGGTTTGATAGTGTTATGTACCAGGACCTGATTACTCCTGTGTCACAGGGCATGCAGGTGAGGGCTGCCAATTAGCCAATTAGTGCTGATTGGTTACCTGCTGGGAGCTTTAAAGTCAGCCCTAGTAACACACATGCAGGGTCGGTGCTTAGAGGAAGAGCTGTCACATTCTTCCAGTCCGTGTCCGTTGGGTTTACCTTAGTACTTTAGTTTACATTTACATTAATAGTTCCTTGAGTTAGTAGCATTTTGAGTTAGAGCACAGGGTTTTGGTGTTGGTTACACATAGGTTGCGTACCCATGAGCCAGGGTCGTAACAGTAGGGTTAGGGTCTTTACTCTTGGCTACATTTGAAAAAGAGACGCAACATTAATTAATACGGACTGTATTAATCTATTTATGACGTAAAATAAATGTCGGCCCGATACCAGGCTGATCGGGCTTAACACTAGCACAGCCATGGAGAAAATGACACTAATTCCCGCCGGGAACGGGTCAGATGACCCGACAACCTTTAGAATGGAGATGGGAGGGAGAGAAGGGAGGGAGGGTCAATGAGGGAGGGAGGGAGAAGGAGAAAGGGAGGGAGGGAGAGAGAGAGGGAGAGAGGGAGGGAGGGAGATAGGATGGGAGGGAGGGAGAGGAAGTGAGAAGGAGGGAGAGGGAGGTATAGAGAGAGGGATAAAGAGAGAGGGAGGAAGATGGTGGGATAAGGAGAGAGGGATGGAGAGAAATAGAGGGGGGATAGAAAGGGAGAGAGAGAAAGGGAGGGAGAGAGTGAAAGAGAGGGAGGGTCAAGGAGGGAGGGAGGTGGCCGCTCAGCAGAAATAGCTGAAATAATGTTATAATTCCATTTTCCTGAAGTCATTTAGAAATTTCTGAAACTTTTGTTGTTCATGATGTGCAGGCACATCACGCACGTGCAATTCACTACATAATGTATAATTTAGTGTGTGTGATACGTGGCTGGAAAGCTCTGATTGTAGCCTGGCTACACCAGGCACGCGGGTGTGATGGCATTGTGAGAGCATTGTGCGTGCTTGCTGTACAATAGCGTATTTGTATTGCTTCAACAAAAATGTGAATGACAATAATATATGTTATCAAAGCAAAAGCATTTCCAACTCAGCTAATGAGTTGCCAGCCATCCAGGCACAGTTTGGCCACCTGGCACCTGTCAGCCTAATATTGCAAATTTACAAGGATAATTTATGAAATCCATAGGCTGCTCATTGATAAGCTCCAAGAGACCTGAAATACAAAGAGAAAGCGGCGAGGGAGAAGACATGGGAAAGCATTGCGGCTGCACTCAGTGTGTGAAATGACAGCGTGTGATAGTTTTCAGATTATTATTGAATCTATACTAAATGTGACTTGCGGAAGATATCGACAACAGATGCTTGTAACGTCACATCAAAGCTTCTGTTATCAATACGGTCAATACTGATTATTAACAAGTATGATGTAGCCTACAATAGACCCACCCATATTCACATAGATGAGATGAGTGCAATTGTCATTCCTGGTGTAGCCGGTCGAATTTACGTGCGAGAATGTTTTCACATAGCTGCCCATGCACCACATAGCTGCCCATGCACCACATAGCTGCCCATGCACCACATAGCTGCCCATGCACCACATAGCTGCCCATGCACCACATAGCTGCCCATGCACCACATAGCTGCCCATGCACCACATAGCTGCTCCTGCACCACATAGCTGCCCATGCACCACATAGCTGCCCATGCACCACATAGCTGCCCATGCACCACATAGCTGCCCATGCACCACATAGCTGCCCATGCACCACATAGCTGCCCATGCACTACATAGCTGCCCATGCAGCACATAGCTGCCCATGCACCACATAGCTGCTCCTGCACCACATAGCTGCCCATGCACCACATAGCTGCCCATGCACCACATAGCTGCCCATGCACCACATAGCTGCTCCTGCACCACATAGCTGCCCATGCACCACATAGCTGCCCATGCACCACATAGCTGCCCATGCACCACATAGCTGCCCATGCACCATATAGCTGCCCATGCACCACATAGCTGCCCATGCACCACATAGCTGCCCATGCACCATATAGCTGCTCATGCACCACATAGCTGCCCATGCACCACATAGCTGCCCATGCACCACATAGCTGCTCCTGCACCACATAGCTGCCCATGCACCACATAGCTGCCCATGCACCACATAGCTGCCCATGCACCACATAGCTGCCCATGCACCACATAGCTGCCCATGCACCACATAGCTGCCCATGCACCACATAGCTGCCCATGCAGCACATAGCTTCCCATGCACCACATAGCTTCCCATGCACCACATAGCTTCCCATGCACCACATAGCTTCCCATGCACCACATAGCTGCCCATGCACCACATAGCCACACACACACATACACACACACACACACATTAGAGTACTCCCACCGTTGGCCGAATCAGGCAGGTTTACCTAACATTACCTGCTCTAAACTACATCAAACATTAGTAATAGTCTAATATGATACTACTGTAGTCTGGTGTAGTTAGTGTTAGTAGGCTAGGCTACTGTAATACTTGTCACCTGATGTTGTAGAGTGAGGGAGACAGCGGATGACAGCTCTCCTCCTGCTGCATGCGTGCACTGCACTCACCAGGTCATGTGTAGGTCAGTGGGGCAGCTGTACTGCATGCACAGTTTGGATGACAACTCCTTTTGGTCAATGCAGGCAAAATGGGGGGGGGGGGGGTGATTTGAACATGATACATAAGAGGTGTGGCGTGAGCAGAGCCGTCTGGGAGAAATGCAAAATGTTTTAATTAATTAATGAATACTTATTTTTGCCTTAAATTTCCTAAAATATTAAATCAGGTTGTTGTCTCCAATCAGTAAGAAATTGTATATATATATATATATATAAACACACATTTTACACACAGCACGTTTAATTATTATAATGAAGCCTTGACATTTTACATTTACATTTACATTTAGTCATTTAGCTGACGCTTTTATCCAAAGCGACTTACAAGTTCTGTACGACAAGCCATCAGGAAGAGCACAACTCTATCAGCTGAGTAACAATGTTCATCAAAGTGTTGAGTGCTACAGTGTAGGTTAGTTTATTAGGACAAGTGCATGACAGTATGGTTAGTTAGGGTTAGATTTTTTTTTTTTTTTTTATTCAGATAATGGTTGAAGAAGTGAGTCTTTAGTCGACGGCGAAAGATTGGACGTGTTTCGGCTGTCCTAACTGGGGTGGGTAGTTCATTCCACCATTGTGGGGCAAGGACTGAGAATAGGCGACTTCTCTTTGATGACCCTCCCGGAGCTTGGATAGGAGTAGGTCTGAGGCGGCCAGAAGATGCAGAGCGTAGGGGTCTTGAGGGTGTGTAGTTAGAGACCATTGACCGGAGGTAGGCGGGAGCAGTTCCCTTTGCCGCACGGTATGCTAGGTCAAGGGCCTTGAAGCGGATTCGTGCAGCAATGGGGAGCCAGTGCAGGTCCCTAAGAAGTGGGGTGACATGGGCCGACTTCGGTAGGTTTGAGATCAGGCGGGCCGCTGCGTTCTGAATGAGTTGAAGAGGCTTAGTGGCAGTGGCCGGGAGGCCAGCGAGCAGTGCGTTGCAGTAGTCGAGGCGGGAGATGACTGTTGATTGGACGAGGAGTTGGGTGGCTTCTTTTGTCAGGAAGGGGCGTATCCTTCTGACGTTGCTCAGGAGGAATCGGCAGGTTCTGGTTGTCGCTGCGATGTGAGCAGAGAAGTTCAACTGGTCGTCGAGGACAACACCAAGGTTCTTGGCGGTCGGGGACGCGGTCACAGCTGCATTCTCGACTGTGATGGAAAGGTCGGTCAGGGGGGAGGATTTGGCCGGCAGGTGGAGCAATTCTGTTTTGCTTAGGTTCAGTTTGAGGTGGTTGGTCGTCATCCAGGCGGAGATGTCGGACAGACAGGCCGAGATCCGCTCAGAGACGTGGATATCTGAGGGAGGGAAGGAGAGGAAGAGTTGAGTATCGTCGGCATAACAGTGGTAGGAGAAGCCATGAGACGTGATAATGTTACCCAGTGATTTAGTGTAGAGGGAGAAGAGAAGGGGTCCTAAAACCGAGCCCTGGGGGACACCCGTCCGCAGGGGGCGGGTGGCCGACAGGGTCCCTCTCCATGACACTTGGTAGGAGCGGTCATTGAGGTATGATGACAACCATGTCAGCGCAGAGCCAGCCACTCCCATTCCTGCGAGGGCCGCGAGGAGGATCTGGTGGTTGACTGTGTCGAAGGCTGCAGATAGATCTAGGAGAATCAGGACAGAGGAGAGGCCTTTCGCTTTTGCTAAGTGAAGTGCCTCTGTGACCGCAATGAGGGCTGTCTCTGTGGAGTGACCAGTCCTGAAGCCTGACTGATTAGGGTCTAGGAGGTCATTCTGTAAGAGATAAGCAGTAAGTTGGTTGGATACAGCACGTTCAAGTGTTTTAGAAAGGAAGGAGAGAAGAGAGACAGGACGGTAGTTGCCTATGACGGTAGGGTTCAGGGATGGTTTTTTTATGAGGGGCGTGACTCTGACATGATATGAGTTTTTATAATGATGCTTGTTTATTACAACATCACACAAAACAAAATCCCCATCTCACAACACATTCCCAAAACCCAAATATAGGCTAAATAATAACAGCCAGGGGGGTGACGTATGTAGCCTATAGGCCTACTTGCACTTCAAATAATTGACAACAATAACAATAAGCACTTGTTGCATGTTACTCACAAACAGCAGATAATTATGTGAGGATTTTCCTCCTGGCTTTCCTTGCAGCAAATTCTGAAATAATGTCTTGATAATCCAGAGTAGATACAACATCCTTTTCTATCGCGAAGATGGAAAGTCCACACAGTCTCTCCTGGGACATTGTAGTGCGCAAATAGTTCTTTATCAATTTTTACTTGGTGAAGCTGCACTCCCCAGATGCAACTGTGACGGGGATTGTCAGTCAAATCTGAAAGGCAACTTTGCAGTTAGGGAAGGTCCCGTTCCTCTTGCTGAGAAACCGTAGTGTTTCCAGCACAGTCTTGGCTTTCTCGGGCACCGTTACGCACAATAGGCGCAGCTCAGTGAACAGCAGTGATGCCAGTAACGCGTTACTAAGTAACGCGTTATTGTAATCTGATTACTTTTCCCCGAAAATAGTAATCTAACGCGTTAATCTTTAAAAGCCAGTAATCTGATTGCAGTTACTTGTCCAAGTGGCTGTGCATTACTATTTCGTTACTATCTCATCATAAATTCATAATGCAGGCGGAATGCAGTATTTTATTTCGTTTTCGACAGTCAAAAATACATTTTGAGCTGTTTTTCTTTTGGGAGTGACGTGGTGTGGCAGTGAAAGGGTTAAATACAAGAATGTGTCCCGCGGCGTGACTGGTCCCTCTGTCTCTGAGTGACTCTGCTTTGGTCCAATCACATTCCCCATCCACAGTCTGCGAATCAGAGGCAGAGTAGGGCGGGTCTTCACAGCACGTCATGTGACATATGCGCCAATCGTGTGACAGCAGGGCTCCGTCGTCGGAGAATTCCACCCCAAAACGCTTGGCAAAATTAAAAGTTAAACCGCAAGATGACTTTTGCGGTTTCTGTTCAGAATTCCACCCCAAAACGCTCGTCTAAACATAGCCTCAGTCACTACTTCACGGCGGAGGAAACAAAATACTGTCTACCGCTAAAAACAGCACATCCAATTGCATTGAAAGCATCTGGAATCACAACACTAGCCGACGCTTCGACTAGGTACAGGAGGGTTGATGGTGGCAGAGCAAAAGCTCTTATTTGCCAGATTTACAGTTAATTTACATGTTAAAGAGAGACTGATTGTATGTTTATAGAGAGACATTTATAAAAACAATTTAATAGTTACAGTTGATATAATTGAATAGTTCAGCCTGCATTTGTTAGATGTGATACACTGGTTTTGTAAGTAAAACCACTGGCTGGCTGCTCTAATGCTGTGAGCATCATAGACTGTTGCTTTACCATACTTGATGGTACAGAAGCTGAAGCACTAGTTTAACAATTTACGTTATGTGCAGAGAAACAAGTTAAAAACAATTTATGCACTTTCAATAAAGCGTTTAAAAAAAACTGTTGGGGGAACGACGGCGACTTCGTAACCTAGTTACTTTCAAAGTAACTAAGTTACTCTGATAATCAAGTAATCAGTAAAGTAACTTAGATTACTTTTTAAAGGAGTAATCAGTAATCAGTAATCAGATTACTTTTACAAGTAATCTGTGGCATCACTGGTGAACAGGTCCTCTCAGTTTAGTCGTTAGACTTTCCATCTGTCAGAGATGCGCTCAAAGCCTCACACTTTGTCTTCAGTTCAGTGTCATCTATCTCTTTCAGTTTGGATAGGTTCAAAAGAAATCCAAATGTGTCCTCGAGTTTAATGCTTTCAGGGCCTGATCCACAATTTTAAGGAAATATTCCGTTTCGAATACCCACTCTGTGGATAGTGGGTAATTCACCTCCCACCTCTTGCAGAGACAAGTCGCATTTCTTTCCTCTCTCCCAAGGCCTTCAAGGCCGTTCCTACCGCCGCCTCTACTGCACCATGGAGCCTGACGCTGCTATGCCCTGCTTCGTGCCGGTGGCCGGACTATACTCAAATCAACTCTAAATGGATCTAATCAGTGGATTGCATATTTTCTTCAAGAAGCAGAATAAGGCTAACCCTCTCTGCCTATTGGGACATCATAATTGGGCTACAAACTTGAAGACGTGGTATTATTTGGATTATCGAAGCATTTGGACTGCAATAAGAAGATTTTGGATCCGTTTACCGCGCACAGGATCTACCAAAATGAACTGATAAGACACTTGGACACTTGGACTAATAATGCATTCAGTCATTTGGACGGAGTTGTTAAAACTCACTCCACTCAAATCAATAGAGTTATATTCCACTCTATTCAAATCAAATTTAAAGGGACGTGGCTGGGATAAATTGTGCCAGTCAGTCAGCCAAAACAAATTCTTGGACCAAGGTCGAACCGAGAGCTCTGGAGTCGAAGGCTCTCTGGGAGATAAGAGTGGCGAGCGGCGTCCCACAACCCCAATCCCTAGTCCCCCCCCCCCCCCTTCCTCTGCATTGGCGCTGCACTGTCGGCTGCCTCGTGTGAGGGAGACCTCCCCCACCCAGGACTTGGCTTGTGCACTCCCCCCCACCTTCCCCCCCCCCTCCCACTCCCCCCCCCCCCCCCCCCTACAGCCCTGTAACAACCCCAACCCACTCCCCCCTCCTTCCGTAAATGGCGCTGCCTATGACGGCTGCCAGTCTGTTTGCGGTGGTGAATATGCATATGTTTGTCTCAAGGCTCTGTACCATTATTACTATCTAAAATGTAATAATTGTGGAATATTACTGTAATGAGCTGTATGTGTATGATCCAAGCGTCCTATGATCCTCATAGGAGCATAACAGAAAAAAGCATTCCATGTGAAGGTATTCTGTATCTTTGCATGTCAACTAATAAAGAAACTTGAACTTGAAACTTGAAACTATTGTGTGTGACTCCCTGAATAATACCTCGACATCCATCTCTTTTTTTTTTTTTTTGATCTTTTTTCCCCTCCATTTTCCTCCGATTTTCTCCCATCCCAATGTTAATCGTTATGCCAATTCCCAATCCCCTTCCTGGTCGCTGCGCACTTACCCCCCACAGTCAGATCATCTGGGAGAGTGGAAGCTATCACATGCTTCCTCCGACACACGTCCAGCCAATCAACCATTCTTTTCACCTGGCAGCGTGGATATTCTCCGAGAGGGCGTAGCGTGTGGAAGGATCACACTATCCCACTCAGGTCCCATCCGCCCCGACCGAACTGTAGGAGTCGCTGTTTACAACGACCCGGACCCACCCCGCCAGCTTCTCCCACCCTCTAATACTGCCAATTGTATTAGTGTGAACGGCCAGCCAAGCTGGTGACAACCCCGGAGCTGTGAGCTGGATTGTTCAAATCCAGCTCACAGCTCCGGGGTTGGTGACGAACGCAATCTCCGCTACACCACCTAACCGCCCGACATCCATCTCTTTAGCAATCTATTTAGCTGTTATTTTTGCAGAGGTAAATCCAGTTTCTTTGTATTTAACAAAAAAATATATCAGTCCCTTAATGTCAGACAAAGCCACATCCAGCTGCAAATCCTTAGACTGCATAGTCACAGTGTTCACAGCGAACAACATGTCATACCATATAATCATAGTCAGAATGAATTCAAATGTTTCAAGCTCATAGTTGACCAGAGACTGGGCTTCAATTTTAATTTTAGGGTCATTAGTGCTCTCTGCCACTTCAAGCAAAGCATCATTAATATTATTAAGTTGGTAGCGTACTGCTTTTGCACTCTCTACTCGACATTCCCACCTTGTTTCGGATAGCTGTTTAACATTGAGAGAAAAATGCGCTTTCAATATTTCCCAACGTTTAACCGATGCGGCAAATAGTGTGTATATATGCTGTATAATACCAAAGAATGTCATTGCTTTTGGGCAAAAAAAATTCCATGTCTCCTAGCATCAAATTCAGGCTGTGACAACCACATGGCATGAAATAGGCACAGGGATTGAGAGTATGTGAGCCTGAACGCCGTTATTCAGACCTTTCATATTAGAACCGTTATCATACCCTTGTCCTCTGCAGTCTGCAATATTGAGACCAAACTGCTCCACTTCAGTCAGGATAGAAGCTGTCAGTCCTTTCCCAGTTTGGTCAGTTGTCACGAAAAAATCAACAAAATGTTCCTCCACACTCACCTCAGTGGAGTTCATATTCACAAAGCACAATACAAGCAACATCTCATCGCAGTCTTTTTGTAATTTTTTCAGATTTGTAGCCATGATACCAATGATTTCATTTTGAATTTCAGATCCCAAATAATGCTGATGGGTTTCTTTGTTTTTAATTCATCTGACATGCTCTTGCATACTTGGGTCAAATTTGGCGAGCATTTCTATGAGGCCTAAAAAGTTACCATGCCAAATTATGTTTTGCCAGATATTGAACGGCTGGGACAATACGGGTTAGCACGGCCTGCCAATGCGCTTTATCTCTGTTCATTTCCCGTTGTTGCAACGCATCTATGCCCATATTTTTTTCCAATCGTATTGTTGCCTCTCTCCATTTTAATGGATTTGAGTATATGATCTGGGGATGTTTCGTGTGATTTCAGTATACCAGTTATATGAATCCAATCATTGATGCCCTTATCAGATAGTTGTGTTGCACTCTTCAAGCTGAAGAGTTTGCAGCAAAAACAAAATGCCTTGTCCAATTTCTGAGAGTAGGTAAGCCACTTTCTTTCATTTGTTTCCCCATTTGGTAGTTTTCGGATGAACAAAGCCTCGCTAAAGTGTCTTTTGTTTTCTTTGTTTTTCGGATCATTGTCGCCTGGTGCTGGGGCTGGGCAGCCATGCTTGTGCTGCTGCCACCGGTGCTGCTAGCTTCCCCTGCCTCCAAAACATACTTTTCAGTTGTCCCGACGCGAGGCCCCGCGGCTGATTCTGACACGGTCGGGTCGTTGATTTTGGTGATGAATTTATCAAATGAACCTCTCAGCGAGGTATTGAACACTTGTTTTTTCTTTGTTCATTCCCTGATGCAAATTTCCTCCATTTATCTCGTTCTCTCAACATTGTGTTTCAAAATTATAATTACCGCCACCACCAATGTGCTTGATAGATGACGCAGTCACGCTGTCGCATAGTGAGGCAGTTTATATGCATAGTACTATTCTACAAACGTGTCTAATGTGAAATATATACCGGTAAGCATGTAAGCAAAACTAGATTTTAGGTCTGTGATGGAAAGTGATTGTTAACATTCTATTTATTTAAAAATAAATTCTACCGTGAGGCCTCCTAGGTGCGAGGCCCTGTGCGACTGCCCCCTAGGCGTGCGAGCGGTGCAGAGCCTGTGAAGAGGACGGTGTGAGTTGGCAGCTCTGCTGGTATCATTGCAAGGCCTTCTGTTCCTCTAAGCAAAGATGAGTGGTGGAGGGAAGATAACAGGACTATTCAAAATTGAGCACACCTCAGGCACAGCAGTCGTGTCATCTGGTCAATGCAGGCAAAATGCACAGAATATTATGTTGAAAAAGAATCAAAGTCCCTGGATTTGAATAATCACAGTGGAACAGTGATGTGTTACAATGTTTTACTTACTCTACCAATGCACACAAATTAGGTATATTCAATTGAAAGTGGTTAACTCATTGACTGCCATGCTGTTTTCCCATCTTTAATCCCTGGTGCCAGCGTTATTGACCATTTTCACGATGTTTGCGGACCCAATATTCTATATTATGGCTATGGAGACAATAGTATGTCTCATTTGACAGGCACTATTTATAGTCCAACAGGGATGAAACAGTTCATTTCTAGATACTTTTGTTTGTGCGCTATACCACGCTAAACATCGCCCAGTTTCAAAATAATCCAGGCTGGTTTTCTAGATTGTGAGATAAAGTGTGTTTTGTGCAGTGTATGGGCACATTTCGCGGCTGCTCGACTGAAACCTATATTATTGCCAGGTCAAAGGTAAACACGACCATATGTTTCTTCACAAAGTCCGGGGGAGGGGTCGTTTTCCGACGCTGAGATCATACAAACACAATTCTGCTCGGGCCAGACTATAGACAGAGCCGAATAGGTTTCCTCATCGATCGGTTTGATTATAGTTATTTTTTTTACGTTTTACCAGTAGTGCTGAGTCCAACATAGTCCAACATAGTCTGGTGGAAATGCATCTTATCGTCCATAATCATCATCCATATAATCCATTTAGTCTTTTTCATAATATCCAATAGTTTGCTCTAGGCGATCGCGTCCTGCTCACAGCGGCTTGCAACCTACTAGTTGTTTGGGGGGCTGTGGTTGTTTGTGGGCTGTGGGGCCCATGCATGGTCATAATGTAGGTGATACTGCCACATGGTGGGATGCAATCGTCATTGGAGGTGTCCAATCCATGCGAGTGCCTAGTATGCAAAAAATCGGGAAAAAAAGGAAAAGAAAACTAAACCTGAGATATTTCGGGTTTGACGCTCAATGCTTGGATTTGAAACACGAGAAATCTCGGGTTTGGCGCTGAATGAGTTAACAGTGGTTACAAGCAGCCATGTTGGAAGAAAGAGAAATACATAATAATTATGTGCAGGGCCTCTATTGAACCAGGTTAAAATGCCATTGCAGACCCGGTATCGAATGAATCATGATACATTTCCACAGACACGTTTTGTGTGCCTTTCACCTGCTATGATCATCTTTAGACTTCAGAAAAAAGTATTTCACCTGCTATGATCATCTTTACACTGCAAAGAAAAGTATTTAATCTGTTATAATCATTTTTACATGGCAGATAAACGTCTTTCATCTGCTATAATAACTAGGGGTGGGAATCACCAGTTTCATCACGATATCGATTATTTGGACAACGATACGATATTTTCCGATATCACAAAGTCTGCCACGATACGATACGATTCGATTCAGGTGCCTGCGATCGATATGAGATGATATTATATGCCAATTTAACACAATCAGTAACATTTAAATTAAAAAATAAAAAGGCAATGGAAATATCATTTGACATTTTTATTTTTGAGCTCTTCCAGACATTTAAATGAAAAACAATCTATTGTTTTTTATACAAATAGACCTCCTGTTCATTGTTTTTGGTTCGTTTTTTTATATCCTATTCACTGTCACAGAGCTTTATTTTGTCTGGAAAAGGCATATTGGGAGTCCAAAGGTGCAGTACCGGCCAGATCCTGGTAGTGGCGCTGTCTCGAGAATGCAGTAACCCCCCTCCTTCCCAGTCCCTAATGGACCTCTGCTGTTCTCTCTATGGCTCTATAAGCTTAGCTTAGTTAGCTTACGCTAACGCAACGTTAATTTCAGTATTTAACGCGACTTGGGCATAAAGGAATGGCGAGGATGCAAAGCATGTTAGACGCATTTGATCCGTTGTGGGGAAAAAAACAACAGGCACTTATTTCGGGTTGCAAAATAGGCGGACTCTGAAGCAATGCTGTCTAACGTCTACACACACAGAGATCTTGTTGTTGTTGCGGCCGGGTGGATATGCTCACCAGGGGATTTTCAAAATAAGAGTATCGCAATATGAATCGATCTTTTTACGTTGCATCGATCCTATTTGATAATTGATATTAGATCGATATATCGATCTGGATCGATGTATCGTCCCACCCCTAATAATAACCCTAACCCTAACCCATTTACACTGCTGAGAAAAGTATTTTAATATGAACAAAATAATTCACCTCTAGCCTGTTCATGTTTCCTTTATCCTGGGCTTTCATGAATCCCCAGGCTATAGGGGTTATAGGCCTATGTCCTGACTGATGCTCTTTTGTAGGTTTTTTCATTGTATATGAAAGTGCAGGATCGAAATGAGGTGTCACTTTGAGCAAATACTTTAGAAGCAATGGTTTATTAAAGATTATGGTTTTAAGTTATCAGTGTTGTGACATATCAGACCCAAAGAGTGAGATAGCCTACTATTGAATGTGCAGTGTTGAAATAAAAAATAAACTATTCATGTATAGAAGAAAATAGAGGGAAATAAAATGTTCCCAACAGCTTCAAACGAACTGGCAACATCACTTCGGCATTAACCAATTAATGCTCAGCATGAAGAAAAGGTGTGTTTGATACGCTGTACCCAGCAGGGCAGCATAGAGCTTCAATGACATGGAACAAAAGGAAAAGATGCAATGCCCCATTTCGTTGACTTTTCCAAGAAATGTGTTCTTTAGACATCTGCATAGAATTTCAAAGGACACGTTCAAATCAGAAGCGCCCAGGCAGCCACACAGTCGTAGTTATTTGACCTACACACATTTATAACTGAGAGATTGTGCTGAATACTGATGATTTAGTATCGCTCTATTTTTTGTTTGGAGTCAAACAACTCTACTGTTTGTTGCATATTGCAATATCTGTACAAGATTTTCACAAGGTGACATTTAGTAGTTTCCTCTTCTGCAACATTATATTCAGGCTTGGGGAGTAACGGAATACAGTAACAGTTGTTACGTACTCAGGATACAAAAACAATGTAACTGTATTCTGATACAGTTACAGGAAAAATAAAGACGTAATCAGTTTTCCGATAAAATTATTTATTATTTTAAATTAAAGTAATATATATATAAGTAATATATATATATTTATATATAAACTTGAAAGATAATGTAAAATACATGTTTTTTATATTATTTGTAATTATATTAACATTTCTTCTCTCTCTGTCCACATTCAAAGATTAGTTGCATTTGTCTGTTTTGTGAAAACACCTGACATCCAGTAACGAGGTACTGCCACTCAGCGAGTAGTGCATTGCAGTAGTCGAGGCGAGACCTGACTGTTGCTTGGACAAGGAGTTGAGTGGCTTCTTTTTTTGTCAGGAAGGGGCGGATCCTTCTGACGTTGCTCAGGAAGAATCTGCAGGTTCTGGTTGTTGTGGCGATGCGAGCGGAGAAGTTCAGCCGGTCGTCAAGGACAACACCATGGTTCTTGGCGGTCAGTGACGAGTCCACGGCTACATTCTCCACTGTGATGGAAAGGTCGGTCAGTGGGGATGATTTGGCCGGCAGGTGAAGCAACTCTGTTTTGCTTAGGTTCAGTTTGGTTAGAGATCAAGGTCATAAACGTGTGTGCACATATGCATCTATATATATATATGCTATCTAAAAAGAATGGTCTCTCTCTCTATTTATTTATCTATCCCTCTCTCTATATATTTATCTATATCTATCTATATATCTCTCTATATCTCTCTATCTCTCTCCCTCTCTCTCACATTCTCTTTTTCTCTTTCTCTTTCTCTTTCTCTCTCTCTTTCTCGCACTCTCACTATCTTTCTCTTTATCGCACTCTCTCGCTATCTCCCTCTCTCTCACATTATCTCTTTCTCTTTCTATTTCTCTTTCTCGTTCTCTTTCCCTTTCTCTTTTTATTTCTCTTTCTCTCTCCCTCACTCTCTTTCTCTTTCTCTTTTTGATTGAGACTGTATGGAGCGAGCTGCCAGGTCATGCTGATGTACTACTGGGCGGATCCTGGAGAGCATGGTTAGATATGGAATTACAGCATGGCTTGGCAACCTAACCGTGCAGCTGAAAGGCAGGCTTGTCAGCGTGGCACGACGCGGCTACGACGGTAATAGGGAAGAAAGAACATGAGCCCATGCAGAGCCGGTACGAGAAGGGAGTCATGGAACAAGCAACAGAAATCAATTCTTCTCTGAATACGAGCCGTCCACCAGGAAGAAGACTCGGTGTGCCAATGTGCAAATCAAACCGCTCGAAGCTGTATGGTTTGTTCCAGCCTCCAATCGAGCTGCTGAACTCAAATGCTAAATCTTGGTGCAAGAGAGCAATGTATAATAAACACCTTCAGACTTTAATTACAGTTACGTTTCAAGCCACCGTGTTGTCAATGTTAAATGTATAGTCAAATGTCTTTTTAAAAGAACGATTTTTTTTAAACGTTTTTTTTTTTTTTATGTCTAGCATCGTGCCAAACACTTCTAATGTTTTTATGATGTTTTTTTATGTGAAGCAACGGACTGTATCCACAGGGGGATACAAGCAAGGGACATATCCACTTAACATGCGCCCAGAAAAGCGGAATTTTTTTTTACTTGAACTTGAGTACTGCATACTTTTTTTGCAAAGCTTATCTTTATACGTTATGTTTCTTACAAAATAAAGAAAATCACTTTTAGTGCTAATGAAATTTGATTTGCTTTAAAATCTTTATTTCGAACATGCAATGAATACAAACAAACAATAACAAAAGCATTGAGTAACATAGGGCTGAACTTGAGTTGTACTTGTGTACTCACGTTTTTCTGTAGTAGTTGCAATATCATACATACATCTCCATCTATTTATATCTCTCTCTTTCTCTATTCATCGCTCTCACTCTTTCTCTATCTCTCTTTCTCTCCTCCTCTCTCTTTCTCTCTCCATCTCCATATCTTCATGTAGCTATGTATCACTCTATCTCTTTATCTATTATATCTCTATTATATATATCCCTCCATCTCTCTATTTGTACCTCTCTCTTTATATCCATCTCTATAGCTATATATCACTGTCTATATTCCCCCTTCTTTCTCTATATATCTATATATCTCTATATATACAGTGTGGTGTGGCTGCGTGCTAATGTGCTTAAACACACCCCTTTATAGTCATAAATGCAAGTGTGCTTCCTACTACCGGAGGCACTGACCGTAGATAATAAAATAATTCCCTCTCTGGAGATCAAAGTATGTCAACTGCATGTTTTAATAACTAAGGGTTTATGAGGTCCACAGAAGTCACAGGGGACTGGTGTTAATTTAGCTCCAGGAGTGGGGTAGTAAGACGTACAGTAGTGTTGTATATATATATATATACATAATACCGCCGAGGAATAAGAGGCGTTAATTTTTTACTTGCTGACTATAATAATAGCACCATGCATGTTCCACCTCAATAGGCTTCATTCCATGCAGTAAGTGTGTGTGTTTCTGTGTGTGTGTGTGTGTGTGTGTGTGTGTGCGTGCGTGCGTGCGTGTGTGTGTGTGTGTGTGTGTGTGTGTGTGTGTGTGTGTGTGTGTGTGTGTGTGTGTGTGTGTGTGTGTGTGTGTGTGTGTGTGTGTGTGTGTGTGTGTGTGTGTGTGTGTGTGTGTGTGTGTGTGTGTGTGTGTGTGTGTGTGTGTGTGTGTGTGTGCATGGTCTCTCTCAGGTACATACACATTTACATACAGTATGTGTCATTAAAGCTGCTACTAATGGTTATTTAGGTAATTGATTCATCCGATGATTATTTCAAGCTAAACGATTAATTTCCATCCCCCCCAAAAAACCAACACGTAATTGAACGTTCACATTTCATTTATCCCATGAATGCACACTGATGTCAAGCTAAACTTTAACAGTCTTTTTAGAGCATGTCTGAACATTCTTAGTTCTTAGAAATGAAGCATCGATACAGTCATTTAAAATTGATTGCATTTTGTAATCCATCTATTTGATAAATCAATTAATCATGACACCCCTAGTGCGTGCACACACACACGCACACACACACACACACACACACACACACACACACACACACACACACACACACACACACACACACACACACACACACACACACACACACACACACACACACACACATGCACACAAATGCATGTTTGTATACACTGCGGTGTGGGGATGCAAGCAATTTGTACATGTTGCACTGATTTATACAGAAAACCAGCAAGCTGCAAACCTCCATTGGGCAGGTGCTCTCCAAAGTAGCATTGAGCTTAATAGAATTGTAAGAACAGTGGAATGCTCTACTGAGTCCAATGATCCCTCCCAGAAGTCCCTGCTACAAATAGTTCACAAGTTATCCAATTAGTTATCCAATCACAAGTTAGTCCAATGATGCCTCCCACAAATCTCTAGGACAGTTAACGGCTTATGAAAGTGGGCGTGGCTAAATGGTGTGTGCGTGAAGCGTGAATACTTTCCCCAAGGCAGTTGTCCTTCCGCGTTTGGTTTACGCGGCCTGATTGGCCACTGAGGCTTCTCTCAACGCCCAATTGCGTTACTCCTAGCGCTCACTCCTAACTTTCAGAACTTCTCTCAGTTCCACAAGTCCATCACATCAGCTACCTACCTGCATCAATATACTACTAACTATCAACTAACTCGCTACCGCCATGCATCAATATACTAACTAACTAGCACATCAATGCACTAACTACTACCGCCGTGCATCGCTATACTGCTACCGCCGTGCATCAATATACTATCACATCAATGCACTAACTACTACCGCTGTGCATCAATATACTAACTATTGATGTGATGTCGATTGATATGAATAGCGCGTTACGTTAATATAGAGAGATGAAAACAATACGTTATTTATATTGATGTGGTGTCGATTGATATGATAGAGAGATGAAAACAATACGAGGAAATGGGCTGTGGAACGGAAGGACTTGGGCTGTGGAACTGAAAGCTAGGGCGCAACGCGATTGGGCGCTGAGAGAAGCGTCAGTGGCCAATCAGGCCGCGCAAACCGAACGCGGAAGGACAACTGCCTTGGGGAAAGTATTCACGCGTGCGTGAAACATGGCGTTGCTTTAACTCTGTCACTGCCGCACTACCAAACGGTTAACCCTTTCACTGCGACAAACACAGAAGGTTAACCCTTTCACTGTCAAACAACATCAGGTTAACCCTTTCACTGCCACACTACAGAAGGTTAACCCTTTCACTATCACACTACCGACGGTAACCGGTGTGTGTGTGATAGTAAAGGGTTAACCTTCTGTAGTGTGGCAGTGAAAGGGTTAAAAACAAAAATTAAACAAACATCTTTTCATGTATCAAAAATGTTTATTAAATTAAATAATTGTAGGAGTAGTGGCATGTTAGAAAACGTTCAAAAAGTTGCACATACATGCACATACCATGCACATGACACACACACGACGTGCACCCGCAGCCGTGTCTCCCTTTGAGGATAAAGCAGCGAAGGCGAGTAACGCGTTGAAGCACTGGTCTCAATTTGCTTTGTACACGCTCCAGAAATTGATTCATTATTTTCTTTCTTATAGAAAAGGCACATTGTCGATTTAGGTATTACAGCTTCCCTGGAGATCAAGAGTCTTTTTCAAGTGGCGATACAAAGGACATGGCCCTTTGAAGGGATATGGTTGTTGATGCTACGTGCACACATACACACACACACACACATGCACGCACGCACGCACACACGCACGCACACACGCACACATGCACACACACACGCACACACACACACACACACACACACACACACACACACACACACACACACTGATCAAGTTACAAAGAAGTTTAAATTTGTATTTGAGGAGAGTTCAATGACTGCTAACGCTAACCAAACACTGAGATGGTGCATAACTATAAGTAGTAGTTTCAAGTTTCTTTAATAGTTGTCATACAGAAGTACAGAATACTTTCATACAAAATGCTTCTTACTGTTATGCTCCAGAGACTGTGCTAGACAAGATGGTATCAAATAACATAGTATAGCATGTAAATTAGAAGTAGAAAAAGAGGTCCCAGTGTTCAGTATAGACATATGTACAATGTTCGATGCAGAATAGACGTAACTGAGTTACCATACTGTATAATATACAATACTATGCAGTGTACTAATGTACAATACTATATAGTGCAAAGCAGAAATGGGATGAGGTACAATTTAGGTACATGGGTATGGGTAGTATGGGTAGTATGGGTGATTTCCTTTTTCCTTTTATTTCATCCATGACACTCATACTTTTCCTGATTATACATCCTTGACACTCTCATCCTTATACTGGATATACATATTTGACACTCTCATGCTTATACTGGATATACATATTTGACACCATATTTGGTGGCGTAGCGGAGATTGCACTCGTCACCAATGCAACAGACTCCGGTCTCGACTCCCCGAGTCAGCGTTGCCTGTGGCTTGGGCCAGTCGTCATACTATCTCAATTGGCAGAGGCTGCGGGTGGAATGTCGATGGGTGGGGATTGGACGTTGTGGTCAGCGACTCCTACAGGTCGGTTGGGTGACGCCTGTACAGCAGAGACAGGAAGTATCGGGGGCAGCGTGAGCCTGCCACGCGTTACTCCTCGCCACTGAGAGTCCGCGCTGTCTGGTGAAAAGATGTGACAGGCTGCCTCCTCGTGTACCGGAGGGGACACGTGATGCAAGGCTTCTATCCTCACTACAGCCAACCAGTGGGAGGCATAGTCTAGCAACGTTCAAGACAGGGGAGGGGAGAATTGAAGGGGAGAATTGGCTATATGAAATTGGGATGGGAGAAAAATTTAAAAATAAGGAGAAAAAGTGTTGAAACTTGGGTGCTGCAGTGTTGAGTCCATAGTAGTAAGAGACATATTGGTATAGTAGGTAGGTAGTAATATAGACAAGGACGATTCATTAGTGGAAGAGTGTGTGATAGTAGGAGACAGTAAGAAGGTTCTTTCATCTCAGATATTGATTGAAGAAGTGTGTTTTTAGTCGACGGCGAAAAATGTGTCGTGTTTCGGCTGTCCTAACTGTGGTGGGAAGTTTGTTCCACCATTGTGCAGCAAGGACCGAGAATAGGCGGCTTCTCTTTGATGACCCTCCCGGAGCTCGGATAGGAGTGGGTCTGAGGTGGCCAGAAGATGTAGAGCGGAGGGGTCTTGAGGGATGGTAGTTAGAGACCATTGACCGGAGGTAGGCGGGAGCCATGCTCTTCTCTGTGTGATATGCCAGGTCGAGTGTGGGTGTCTCTCTCACCCCTATCTCACCCCCTCAATTCAAAGCCCCCTACATGTCCCAGGTGACTCACTCTCCCTATCTCCCTATCTCTCTCTCTCTCTATCTCTATCTACAGTATAGGTCTCTCGATTCGCTCAGCCGTATAGAAGTGTGAGGCATGTTTTTCACCCGTCGACGTACTGCGCTCCGTAGGAATACCAGGCACTGGATTGTGAATGTGTCAACATCTCCAGGCTGTTTGTTTTTCATAATAAGTGTAGTCGTGAGGACAGGCACTGGATTGTTCGTCACGTTCCCACGATTTCACGCAAGCATTACATTCATATGCATACTGTACGTTCCCTATTGTTTTGAGCGCGTAGGCGCTGCCCTCCCCCTCATCTGCATACAGCACCTTCATTATCACACTATTGTTAACATAAGTGAGCGATTTGTATGCATGGTGGTGATCACTGCATGTAAAGGCATGAACGGGCAAGATCTACATTCCGGAGGAGAGCTATTCACACTGTCTGGCTACCAACGTCCGGTGGCGTGATGTGGTGGTTAATGGGGGCGTTAAGGCGAGAAAGAGAATAATACGTTTTGGGAACTATTTAAAAAAATAAAATGGGTTTGAACTGTCAAAGTGCTGGTATTGAAATGCTAATTATTTAAACAATGCCATGGAAGGACATGGCTATGAAAGGAGTAATGACAAACCCTGTTGCTGGGGTGCCGATTTCTCTATCGCTTTACGCAATTCATAAGTGCTAATTCTTATTTTTTTGAACAAATGTTTTTTATTTTCTCTTTTTTAACATAAAACTAAACAAACAATACAGTAACAGTAAAAATCAATGATAAATCACAGGACAATGACATAAATTATAATAACAATAATGACAGTCCAGTAATTAAATCAAAATAAATGTAGATTAAAAGACATAAAAATAATAAATACAATACAATACATGTGCTCTTGCTCGCTCTTCCTTGCTCTTTCCTTCCCCTTCCCTCCCCCTCCACCCCCCCCCCCCCATCAGGACCCCCTCTTGGACTATACATCCACTATTCCATTTAACATCAGAAATTACAAGTTCATATGCTTCCCTTTATCTTCTCCACCACAGCTAACCAGATTGCTATGCTGGCTTCATTAACACCTAAAATTCGTGCAGTAGATATCTCTAGATAAATCACATCGAGATAGGTGAGAACCCATACCTTCCGGCACATTTTATCCGGTTGAATCCAGCGTGGCGCTATCACCTTTTCGGCAGATGTAAGACCGGACAAAATTAGTCTTTTTACATGTACAGAGGTTGATAACTGAGAAACATCATTCAACAACAATACAGAAGGCAGTATAGGTATGGTCAGAGAAAAAAATTCTGATAATTGAGTGGTTACTTTTTCCCAGAATATCTTAACAGGAGGGCATTCCCAATACGCATAAATGTACCAAGATCACCGTTTAAACATAAGGAGCATCGATTCTTATTCTAATCCTTATTAATTATTTTAAAAACGTTAGTTTGTTTCTGGAACTTCACTTAGTACAGATATATTCCTCACCTCTCGCAGACTCACTTAGTCTCGTGTTTTTTATCTCGCCACATACTCCCTACAGTGAACCAAGAGCGCCCCCCTCTGGTAAAGCACTGTCAACTCACAAGATAAGAAACATGCATTATGAGCCATAAACAGTACCGTGTCTACACGACATTGTGTGATACAGTTATTCTTAGGTTACTCTTAGGTTATATACAATTACTGTATAAAGCTCATATCCTGAGCCTACGCCCTACAGTATGCATGTAATGCATTTGTTCCATAGGGAAAATAGCTAATCTACGCTATTGAAGTTATTGGTTTGTATAGTTTTCAAGTTTCTTTAATAGTTGTCATACAGAAGTACAGAATACTTTCATACAAAATGCTTCTTACTGTTACGCTCCAGAGACTGTGCTAGACAAGATAGTATCAAATAACATAGTATAGCATGTAATTTAGAAGAAGAAAAATGAGGTCACAGTGTTCGGTATAGACATATGTACAATGTTCTGAGTTACCATATAATATACAATACTATGCAGTGTACTAATGTACAGTACTATCTAGTGCAAAGCAGAAATGGGATGAGGTACAATTTAGCCGTATATATACAGTATAGCCGACGTTGAGTTGATTTTTGGAGTTGACGTCGATGGATAGTGTTTTTACCATTGAGTTGTCTACTCAGTTTAGAGACCAGCGAGAGAGAGATAGTGAGAAAGGGGTTCCCGGGACACTAGAGGTTACCGTTCCAGGGCGCTGGAGTTTACTGAAGGTGTTTACCATGGCAGCAGGTGTTGTGGGCCCAATTCAACAAAACATCTGTTACCCCCCCATGACACACCCACAGTGTGGGCCGTGAAGGTAACTTTCAAAACACAACAGATTCCAGGTTTAAAACGTCCATCCGTAGCGCAATTCCATGGATTTTGCCGACCTATAGTAACATCATCAGGATATAATCTCAAACAGACAATGGGATTCTAATTTGCAGTCTTATCATCATCATCGTCGTCATCATCATCATCATCATCATCATCATCATCATCATCATCATCATCATCATCATCATCATCACCATCATCATCATCATAATCATCATCATCGTCATCATCATCATCATCATCATCATCATCATCATCATCATCATCAATAATTGTAGTAGTAGTCATTTCAATAAGTATACAATTATGTTTGTGTCTACATTTCCATTCCCCTTCAAATGTGTCTTTTTCAGAAGTATCTGTAATCTGATTACGGCATGATAAGTACAGTCCATAATGCATCACTGTAATAGAGTGTAGGTTCTCTCTGGTTGTAACCCTGTTACGTGTAATGAGTTACTCGCTAACCATACTCAACCCTGTAGCTCTAAATGGATTAACATGAATGAGTCCAGAGGTGTTTTGAACATACATTGCAGTTGTTTTCATGACCAGCTGAACCCACCTCAATCACTTCCATTTCCAATGTCATTACTTTTCCTCAATAACCGAATAGCGACCCCACTACTGGACAATAACATATTATCATCTGGCTATATGTTCTCTAGGGATTTGTATTATTGTGCATCTGGCAGAGGGAAGTGAACCTAACAATCCTTTCAATAGGAATATGAAATAGTTTTAACCTCTTAAGCCCAATCATCCCAGTACCGGTACAATATTTAGTTCACGTCACAAATAGATCAATACAGTCCTGGTTAAGCCCTAGCCATATTTTCAGAAAATGTGCCTAAAAGTACATACCCAAGTAAATGGAAGATTGCTCCACTTCTACAAGGGCCATTTGCATGTTCTTGATATATAGGGACCTCAGGGAATGTATTCACAGTGTCAGAAATATTGTGTCTGTTAAAATGCTTGAGTAAATTGTAATGCACCAAAGGAGAATATACTTTTTTGTTTCATATTTGACAGTGAATAACACCATGCTAACATTGACCGTCACCAGACATGTAAAATTGCCACAGAGCTCATTCAGCACCTTATTGTGATAAAGTGTCAAAAGAATCTAAGCAAATTAATAAAGGGCATGTGATTTACAGGTTTTTTTGTATATAAAGTATTGCATTTTGCCATCCGGACACATGCAATTTGAAATATGAATATAGAATATAGAATATCAGGCATATAAAGCAGACCGTGAAATCTACTGTAAGTACAGTTACTTTTTTATAATGTAAATAGCTCCGCCATTTTTTTTCTAGACCTTCACAGAAAGTTAAAGAAACAATCTACATTGTATTTCATGGCAATAACGTTCAGGTTTGTTCGACCAGTGAGATATAATCACGGAAAAAAATCAATCAGAATATTTTGCTAATAATATTTTCAGCAGCTTTCACAGAGGTCCGTTATTACTCGATAACGGACCTCTGCTGAGCAATAATGACCGCTGTTCGCAGCTGTTCGCAATCAAGCCCACTGACACACACTGCAGCAGTGCAATCAGTCCACACACCTGCCGGCGATAATAATAACTTTATTTGGGCTGACAGCGGACGGAGCCACAGAACAACTGCGTCTGCATTTGATCTCGTCTTGTCGATGGTGTAAAATGAATTAGGTATATTGTTAGTAAGTTAGCCATGTAATAAGTGGGATAATGTATACTCGGTCATTGTCGCAAAATAATTGACCTTCACTACGTTTAAAACACCTCGGCGAGGCGCCTCGGTATTCTAAACTCCGTGTCGTTTATTATTTTGCGACAATGACCTCATAGCTATACATTATCCCTGACTTATTTAGCTAATAACACTTAAAATCATTGGTAAACAAACGTAGTGCTGAACATATACACTTTGACTGCTGTTTTGATAGGGTTTATTCTATATGCATATAATAGAATAGAAGTACTTAGCCCAGCAATGAAGTAGAGCAGGCATGGTTTAGATGTTGTAGGTCGGACAGAAGATGTTATGAAGCTGATCCATGACCTCAGTGGCGCTCATAACCAATATGGGGTAGAACAGTCACTGCAGTCTGTATAATGACATACTAACACTCGAGTCAATGACTCAGAGAGACAGGGAGAGGGGTTAGAGAGTTCCCGTGTTTGCAGTGGGCAGACATAGGAGCAATAGATACATGTAATAATCATATATATATATATATATATATATATATATATATATATATATATGCATACATAGTAGCAATATTTTTTTTTATCCAATATTTTTTTTTATCCACTTTTTCTCCCATTTTCTATTTTTCTCCCATCCCAATTTTCATATCGTCCAATTCAACCCTCCCCTGTCTTCGAACGTTGTTTCTTGCCTCCGACAAGCCGGCTGCAATGTGGACTAAGTCATACATAGCACGAGTCCCCTCCGATACTCGAGGTAACAGCCGTCGCATCTTTTCACCTGCGCAGCTCGATCTTTCAGCGTCGGGGGTCTGGGCTTTGGAGGGGCCCCGCCCCCGTCGCTTCTTGATTCTACTGCGCAGGCGCACCAACCGACCTGTAGGAGTCGCTGTCCACAACGCCCGATCCCCACCCTTCAGTTTCCCTCCCCGTAATACGGCCAATGTGTATTACTGTGGACGACCAGCTAAACTGAAAGCAATGTGGAGAGCGGGGCTCGAACAGGAGGCATCCTGTTCGAGCCCAGTCTCCAGCATTCGTTGCGAGCGCCTTGCCCACTGCGCCACGTAGCCGCCTACATAGTAGCAATATTATCAAATTATTCTATATTCAATATTCATATTTCAAATGGCACTGTATCTACAAAAATACCCTGTAAATCAGCTGACCTTTATTCATTTGCTTCGATTTTTAGTACTTGATCTTGATCTCAAGAAGGTGCTGAATGAGCTCAGTGTTCACTTTTGGTCAATGTTAGCATGGTGTTATTCACCGTAAAATATGGGAAAAAATATATTATAATAATAATTTACAGTATATTCTCCTTTGGTTCATTACAATTTACTCAAGCATACTGTAGTAACAAACACAATAGTTCCGTGACGGGGAATACATTCCCTGAGGTCCCTAGATGTCCCTAGATACCACGTGCCTCTGCCGTCGGTGTGTGAGTGAAGGTGTGTGAGTGAATGGGTGAATGTGAGGCATTGTCAAGCGCTTTGGATAAAAGCTCTCTTTTAAATATTTTTTATCCACTTTTTCTCCTCCTGTTTTTCTGTGTTTTTACCCCATCCCAATTTAGTCGTTATGCCAATTCCTCCCTCCCCTTCCTGGTTGTTGCTCGCATGTGCCCCCCACTGGTCGGTCTAGGGCAGTGGCGGCTCTGCCACTAGGGGCGCACGGGCGCCGCCCCACCTGCTGTTAAATCAGAGAAGAAGAAAATAAAACTTTATAGTTTTTTGTTTTATAGCCCTATAAATAATATAAACATGTTTAAAATGAATAATATTTACTCATTTTAAGTATGTTTGTATTTCCAATGCACAATATAACGTTATTATCTAAAATAAAAAAACACTCGTTTTCCTCACGTTTTTTTTATTTTTTTATTTTTTCGTATTTCTCGGCCCGGGCTAGACGCGATAGCGCTCTGAGTGCGCGTCACAGTTTGATCGCTGTATCCGTCACAGCCAATCAGTGCATAACGCGTTGTGCGTTGAAATATGACTATTATGTTGGAATCCGGGCGCGATTTGAAGCGGTCTAGCCAGTAGCGTCAAGAATTTCTGTAGCCGCATTTCGCGGAGACGCTCTCTGATTGGCCGACGCCAGTATTTTTTTCCGTAGCAGAATTTCACAGAGACGATCTCTGATTGGCCGAATCCAATTTCTAATGTTCCAATTCTAGCTTATTCCTAGGTTGGTCCGTTGGTGGACGGTAGAGATAGTTGTGTTGTTGTGAGATGCAGGCGCAGCTGTTTGTCTTAGAGCGTGCCGTGACTGCAAGTTCTTTAGACTGTTAAGCTTAGGCACTCTTTCAAAGTTGGTTAAGGTTAGAGTTTGTCTTAGAGCATGGCGATAGAACGCCAGGTAGTTTGCAGTCTGTTTGAGCGGAAATGGACAAAGGAATGAAGTACTTGTGTTGTGTGGTGCTTCTGCTAACAAGCTAACACTTGGCTAACAAGCTATATGGCGGATGCAGTCTGGACACAGTGGACAGTATTCTGGAATACATCAACAGTGGATTATACACTTTATCAAGGCAAGCCCTGAGTCCTGCCCTGGACGTGTCAACTAAACAGTGAGTCTCTCTCTCTCTCTCTCGCTCTCTCTCTCTCTCTCTCTCTCTCTCTCTCTCTCTCTCTCTCTCTCTCTCTCTCTCTCTCTCTCTCTCTCTCTCTCTCTCTCTCTCTCTCTCTCTCTCTCTCTCTCTCTCTCTCTCTTTTGGATTGAAAATACGTGGATTATGGCTTGTTCAATATCGTCTATGTTTGAATGAATGAATGAATGAGAACTTTATTAACAGATTGCAGAATGGGTACAATACAGTACGGCTCAATACACACAATTGTTAAGGGGATGCAGACCAGAGAAAGACGTTTGTCTTGTTTACATCAGGGTCCCAGATTTTCGATTCATATCGATAGTTTAATAGCTAGCCTTGGCTCGTTTAACAATATGCAAAATATGTGTACAGCCCTGTACTCATACTGAAGTTATTCTTGGTATATAATAGGTCTGATTGTGTAACGAATCGATTCCACGTCGCGCTGTGTGTGAGAGAGAGAAGGAGAGAGGGAGAGATCTGCGTGTGTTTGGAGACGGAGCGAGTTTTGTTTCTAACTTTTCTATTTATATATTGTGTTTCAAGTTATGAATTAGACTATACTTTATTTGACTGGTTGTGTGTTGTTGTAGTAACAGCTGAGCGACTCGTTCGTAAGAGCCGATTCATTGCCGTGAGCGTGAGTCGAATCGCTCACGTCTTGCCATGAGTCGGTTGTGTGGTACTGTACATGTTTGCAAAATGTTTGGTATAGCGCCCCTAGTGGCGAAGCATCCACAAGCCGCTACTGGTCTAGGGAGCCCTGAAGTCTATCGGATGCTTCCTCCGAGACATAGGAGACAGCCAGCAGCATCTTTTTTCACCTGCCAGCGCAGACTCTCATTGGTGAGGTGTAACGTGTGGGAGGTCACACTATCCTCACCATCTCCCTCCCTCGCACCCCACCGGCTTCCCTCCCGCTGACTCTGCCAATTGAGCCAGTATGACGGCCGACCAAGCCGGAGGCAACGCTGACAGCCGGATTCGATACCAGTGTCTCTCGCGTTGGTGACGAGCGCTTAGTCCGCTGCGCCACCCAGCCGCCCCTATAAAAGCTCTCTTTTAACTTGGTCAGGAAGCTTAGGTTAAAGTGTGGCTTTTATTTTTAGCAACTGCCGTTCCATAAATAAACATAGGTATCCATCTGAACACAGTTTGCTGAAGGAGAGGAAATGGAATGTCCAATACGGGATTCACGTGGTTTCTCATAACACTTTTATTTTAGCAACAAATCTAGTTTTTCTTTTCATGCCAAGTAAAAACGTGTCCGAGCTACTTGTATGTCTGTACTTGATTACGGTGATGTTATATCCTTGCACACAGCTTCCACTGTCATTACATTCCACTCTCTCACACTTTACCTTAATTATGTGTAGCATGCATCACTACATTTGATTACTAATGCAACATCTTTAACTCACCCAATTAGTGGGCTGGACATCCTTAGCTACACGCAGACTGCAGCATTCATATGTCTTCATTTATAAAGCATTACTAGGTAAACTACCGCTCTGCTTCTGTTCCCTGCTGTACCAGAACTCTACTGTTTGCTCTATAATGTTCCCATGGCTCGTACACAACTGGGAAAAAACACGTCGTTATCCTCTTATGCACGGTGGGCATGGGATAATCTGCAGGAAGAGCGGAATCTAGTGAATCTCATACCTCTGGGTGATTTTAAAAGTCTTGCACAATATACTGTAACTGAGGTGTGTACATGTTTTTGAGTTACTGTAACTGAGGTGTGTACATGATTTTGAGTTACTGTAACTGAGGTGTGTACATGTTTTTGAGTGACTGTAACAGGAGTGTACATGTTTTTGAGTTACTGTAACAGAGGAGTGCACATGTTTTTGAGTTACTGTAACTGAGGTGTGTACATGTTTTTGAGTTACTGTAACTGAGGAGTGCACATGTTTTTGAGTTACTGTAACTGAGGAGTGTACATGTTTTTGAGTTACTGTAACTGAGGATCGAGTGTACATGTTTTTGAGTTACTGTAACTGAGGAGTGCACATGTTTTTGAGTTACTGTAACTGAGGAGTGTACATGTTTTTGAGATGCCATGTTTTCCGCCAGACTGAACAGTTGTGTGTGCACGTACTGTACTGTCTTTAGTCTAACAGTCCCTCGATCATCTCATTGCAGGGAAGAGGCCATTATGTCCACTTACTTTGAGACAGTGGACGACCTCCTGGCGTCCTTCGGTCCAGTCCGTGATTGCTCCAAGGACAACGGGGGCTGTAAGAAAAACTTCAAGTGTGTTTCCGACCGACGGCTCGACTCAACCGGCTGTATGGTGAGTTTGTCTCTCTCTCTCTCTCTCTCTCTCTCTCTCTCTCTCTCTCTCTCTCTCTCTCTCTCTCTCTCTCTCTCTCTCTCTCTCTCTCTCTCTCTCTCTCTCTCTCTCTCTCCACCTTCCACCTTCCCTAGTACTTCAGTTTTGAGAGGTCCACACACCGACGGCAGAGGCAACCATTCAATGTGCCGACCTGCCCATCAGGAGCAAATAGGGGTTAAGTGTCTTGCTCAAGGACACTTTCGACACGCTGCAGGGAGGAGTGGGAATCGAACCAGGAACATTCTGATTACCATAAAACCGCTCTACCTACTGAGCCACTGTCACCCCATTTCTAAGCGTAACAGAGGAAAGAATGTGTTGCTGTAGTACTCCTACTAGGCCAGCAGGGGTGCAATGTTACCGCGGTCATGTATTTCATTTATTTGGCAATTTTTGGGGGGGGGGAACAAGTTTCATCTCGGTGGTGCTGTAGTCATGAGTCCATTAGTGTGCCAGTGAAGGGAACTCAGGTGTGCCTTAATATGTTAAATTAATTGAGTAGATTATGTATAAAAGAAATCAGTAATCAAAGCTAATGCAGTTTAATCCATATGTAAAAGCTAATGGTGTACCTCTGTGCCTGATATGAACAGACCAGGTTGTCCTTTCCAAACAATCAATAATATTTAATGTGCATTCGTTCATTAAATCTTTTAAATTCAAGGATTCATTGAGGGCAAGTCCTCATTTCCAATGACGCCGAGCGTACATATACAAATGCATACATATAATATACAATAAATGCAGAACATTATGGAGTATGTGCAATCAATTAACACAACTGCAGATAATGGAGGCACGGTTGGTAATAAAGCATTTAAACTGGCCATTTTATGGAGACTCGCTCATTTAAGCACCTTCTGGTTTAAAGCGGCAATGAATATTTTGTTTACATTTCAACAGCGTCTTATGAGCACCTGTATATATACTTGACCACATCTTGCACAGTTGTACAGCCCTGGCCTGTTTACATTTGAATTTTATAATTATACTATATTCTATTGTGCTTCTATTTAATTTAGTTTATATCCCATTTTATTTTATTCTACCTTTTTATTTTATTATCTGTCCGTCATTTGTCTGTCCGTTAATGTTGCACCAGAAAACAACCAAATCAAATTCCTTGTATGTGAAAACTACACTATAAAGATCTTTCTGATTCTGATTCTGAGACAGTGTCCTACTCAAACAACCCTGCACTACCAGCAGGTTTCATGGATACATGGTGTCCTACTCAAACAACCATGTGCCAGCCAGTCGGTTGTTATGCCATTATTGATTTGCTTGGATGACAAAACCCTGTTTTATAAACCTATTTTATCCACTTAAACCTTTTTTCCCCCATTGAATCTTTTATTGTGCAGTATTATGGCTGTAGGTGAAGTATTTACCTACAATAGGCTACCTTGTTTAACAACCATGAAATGCCCAATAGAAAGTTGTATTTATTTAAATGGGGGGTCAGGTGGCATAGCGGAGATTGCGCTCGTCACCAACACAAGAGGCTGCGGTCTGGGCAGGAAAGGTAATTGAGTTATATTATGTATCGAACATGCTGTACTACAGTTAGTGAATGCATTTCTGATTCATAACAGGACTGTAAACCCATTAATTAGCTTGACGTTAGATGCGGGCATAGCCTCGTGAACTTTGATGTGCGTGGGGTGGTTCTACTCTGGCAGATTCACGAGGAGAGGGCGACAGGGAGGTTCTGATGCCAGGCATTAGACAGGAGTTTGGGGCGGGCACGGGGTCGTAAACCAATTAATTTGATGAGCCAGCTCGGTTGCCGGGTGATGGATCAGTGAATCATTAGGGGGTTGGACAGTGCGGTAATTTGCCTGGGCCTTTAGGCTGTTTGCCATTACCAATCAGAGCCAATCACTGATACTGCAATTATTTCTTCCTATTCATCTCCTCCTCCGCCTCCTAGTTTTGACTATTGAGGAGGACTGATTGTTTCTCCTCACAGTGTGCCTGTGCTACAGTATGTTCCTGTTTTCTGACCCCTCCCACCAGAGAATACACTTACTGTACAATAAAAACAAGTGAATAGTCTTTATGTACTTTCAAACATGTATCGTCCAATAGTCAATGTCCAAAAAAACGACACTACAGTCACACAAGACAAGGGTTCTATTGTATTTGATGTTGTTTTGCACTGTATACAATACATGGATGACACCTCTAGCTGCTCCCACCACTGCCTTTGGCAATAATGATAATAATAATGATAATAATAATAATATGAAACCCCACTAGCGACTGGGTCTATATAAATGAGTCGTGAATACAGTTCGACACAACGGGTTGCGTCCATATTATTTCACTTCCACCAGGAGTTGTGTTTTTAAATACTGGCCCCAGGGGTTGTGATGGAGTCATTTCACACGCAGCTTCCCTCTGGGTTAAGTCTGTGGTTTTTACTTCATACACAGTTACCATGACAACTCATCCAGATTAATAATATCCACCCCTACCGTACATCACCAGATACCATCATCACTAAATACATGGCATATTTTGTAGCTTGTGGGGGAATTACCGTGGCCGAAGTATTGAAAAAATTAAATATTGTGCTAGCTCTTCGCTTTTTTAATCACCAGAGGTGAGATTTTTATATGTATTTTTTTCTATTTAGCTGGAGTTCATTAGATAAAACTGTGGCAGCTTTACGCTCCCATGGCGGTGAGTTCCCGTTGATAGATACTGTGTGCGGCATAAAAGTTGCTTCTACGTCCGTAAATCTCATTTAGCGGGTGGGGTCAGAGGTGCACCACTTTGCTAAGAGGGAAAAGAACCATAGGAAATGTGATTTGGCAATGTTGTTCCATTTAGTGTGTGTGTGTGTGTGTGTGTGTGTGTGTGTGTGTGTGTGTGTGTGTGTGTGTGTGTGTGTGTGTGTGTGTGTGTGTGTGTGTGTGTGTGTGTGTGTGTGTGCGTGTGCGTGTGCGCGTGCGTGTGTGTGTGCGTGTGTGTGTGCGCGTGCGTGTGTGTGTGTGTGTGTGTGTGTGTGTGTGTGTGTGTGTGTGAGAGTGTGTGGGTGTATGTACACAAGTGTGCGTACTATAAACACCAACCCCAGCTTATACTACCTCTTGGCCTTATAGCTGCCCATATATAGTGCTTTTTACAGCGTGCTCTCGCATGCCGTATTGCCTTTAGCAATAACCTATAAACACAATCAATGCTAATTATATTGTTATTGATAGTATAAGCTGCAGACAGAAGATAATAAATGGGGAAGACTGGAAAGAATCCAATGAATGTATTCTACAGTCCATTCCACTATTCCTGGTTCTCATACAACATAGTCTACAGTCTATTCCACTATTTATCGTTATCATACAATATAGTCTACAGTCCATTCCACTATTCCTCGTTCTCATATACCATACTGTAGTCTACAGCAGTGGTTCCCAAAGTGGGGGTTGTGAGCCGCCGCGGGGGGGTCGCCAGATGATTAAGAAAAAAATAAAATAAAAAAGATTCCCAAAAACAAAACAAAAAAGTGTTTTCTTTTTTTAGGCAGTCAGGCCACTGAACATAGAAGCCAGGAGATCACTGCAACTCACACAAGTTGGGGTACTATCTCTATCGCTCTCTCTCTTGCTCTCTCTCTCTTGCTCACACACACACACACACAAAGGGAGCCGCATGTGATTGGTGGAGGCGGGACCCTTACAAAAAACTGAAAATCCATCAAAATCAGTGTTGTTGCTCATCATTGACACATGCTAGCCTGTAATAATCCCCCCCAGAAAAATCTACTTTGCATTTGATATATTGCAAATTATGCCATCACACACACTGGCATTTAAAGGGTTATAATTATAAAATGAATATGTGGTGTTATGATCAGGGCTGAAGTTGAATAAAATATTGTATTTTTTTCAATCTGACATTACAAAAAAACTGAAAATCAATCAAAATCAGTGTTGTTGCTAATCATAGCTACATATGCTAGCCTGTTTTTTAACAATAATTTGTGATGCCATCGCAAACACTGGCATTTAACACTTTGATCGCCATGGGTTAAATTCATAATTTACCATCCCTCGCCATCTCTATTTGTCTATGGAGAAGTTCCCCTTCTTTGCAGGGCTATAACTTTTTAAATTCTATTGCTAAATTGCCATTATTATGGCCCATTCAATGTCCTATATGTATTGTTCAGGGTGTAGCAACGTTAAACTTTTTCATTCCATATTCATACTAAAATATGGTCTAAAGTATAAGTATGTTTTTATCGTTTTCTGCAGCTTTCTTCAGAACGTGATTTATAGCCCTAAATGCATTATATTGATGATCAAATACAGTTTGGTAGGAATCTGTGCGAGATAAAAAATGTCAACTGGACGTGGTTCTAGAAGTTACTACGTGTCATCTGATGATGACCGGATGGGCGGGGGATCGTTTATAATTCCGTGGGCAGCGTTAGATGATTCATCCAGAGTGGGTCATATGTTCATCATAGCAGTTTATATGGAACACGTTAGAATATAACGCTGAATCTTACCGTTGCTTCCTCGCGCCGCTGGCAGATGAGCGTGGAACAGAATTTTTTCTATTATGGGATGGAGAAATGCCCGATCCATTTCCAGGTTGTATAATAGTATATACGTCCAAATCATGTTGTTTTTTCGAGTTATTTGCACCGATCGATGTTCACTGTATCAAGACGGAGTCTCTCTAACGATAGCCAGTGCCCGGACCACATATGGATGAGCACTACCGGTTCAAAGGCTAATTTCCGGTTGGCGATCTGCTGATCGGCCACCAGATGGCGCTCTTGAACCGCTAGAGAGTTGAGTGGAGCTTTGCAGTGTGTCTCAGGGCTCCGGAGGGGAAATATGATTTTGCTCACAGATTTTTGAAATATTGACATCAAAGACGAGTTACGGCGTCTTCGGCAGAATGAGCATGGCTAGGAATTTAAGTTTATTTGGATCCCCATTAGCCACAGCAGTGCTGGGGCTATTCTTCCTGGGGTCCATAACACATAAAATACAGTTACAGACTTATACACTCACAACATTTACATGTCATACAGACAATTAAAACAACAATAAAAACCCTAATCAAATTCATAATACAATATAACAATATATACGCCTTATGAATTCATAATACAATACAATAATACCTACTCATAATTCATTCATAATACAATACAGCATAATATACTATTTAGCTTTTACATACATTATCTATGTTCATATCAGCCAATTATACAATATTTTAATAATATATCCCTATCAGTCACATGCCTTTTCATCCATATATACCTATCCCTTTATCAGACAGATACATTTTCATTTACGTACACACAATCTATTAGGGAATGTCAATTTCTTTGGTTGAAAATGTTGTTTTACCATGATTTTGAAACGACATTTACTATTCTCCTGCTTAACATGTCTGGGAAGAGAGTTCCATTCCTGCATACCACGGAACATGACAGTTCGCTTCATTGCATTCGACCTCACTTTTGGAAGTGTAAAACCTCGTGCAGAAGCATGTCTGGTGGAATGGTTGTGTCTGTCAAGACTTATAGATAAATTGTTATATAAAATTGAGGGGATCTTTGTAACAAGAATATTCCTAGTGAATAGGAATGACGTCTTAACTCGTCCCCGGCGATCATAGTGTTAAAGGGTACAAATAAAAAAATTCCTGCAGCATATATATATATATATATATATATATATATATATATATATATATATATATATATATATATATATATATATATATTTTTTTTTTTTTAAACAAATAATAATAAAAAACTATTTAAAGAAAATAAAACAATTTGTTTTACCTCCTATAATAGTGGGGGTCGTGGCTCTCTGACACCGTTATTTCGAGGGTCGCGGCCTGAAAACTTTGGGAACCCCTGGTCTACAGTCCATTCCATTATTCCTTATTATCATTCAACATAGTCTTTGGTATTTTCTCCATGTACACCACTGTCATCCATTCAAACAGTGATACATTTGGAGGAATGTTGATAGTGCCGTCAGACGCACATACCGTTTCACACTTCATATGCTCTGCCTTACTTTGAGGGTGACATTGAATTCTATTTTTTTATTTATTTTTTTATTTAATAAGATTTAATTCCAGTAAACTCTTTTTTTCCAAAGAGCAAAGACACAAAACCTAAGAAAGATGAGATATCGAGAGAGTGAAAGAGAGCGAGAGAGAGAGAGAGAGAGAGAGAGAGAGAGAGAGAGAGAGAGAGAGAGAGAGAGAGAGAGAGAGGGAGAGAGAGAGAGAGAAAGAGAGAGAGAGAGAGACACAGTGAAAGATAATCCTTACTTCAAAGAACCTACCCTGGGTAAATAAAGATTAAACAAATAAACATGAATTAACATTGATCTCACACTGATGAAAACAGTAAATACAATATTACTTATTATACATATTTATAAATGGGAGATACATTTAAATTGTAAATACATTTAAGCAAAAAACATTTGACTTGCTTAAAAGGAGGAACGTCTAGAAACATCAGGGGAGACGCGTTAAAAGTCCACTTAGTGAGACATTTTGTGCAGGTATAGACTCGAACCACGTTCAATTATGTGCAACAAGCACATCAATTCACGGTCGAGGCCAAGCGCTCGACGCATTCGGATCCGTGGCGGCGGGGACTGTTTCCACTGAACCATTAAATGATGCGCTTTTTCCCACACAATTGAACATGGTTTTTGAGTCTCTGTGGTTCTCAATTTGAACGATCAAATGTCTTTCTGAGTTGACCTTGAATGGTTACACTGGGTGTTCAGAATCTTAATAGATAGCTATACTGTCTGAACTTCCACCTTGCTATTTCATTCAGTCTGCGTGTCACCTCTATAACTGGCAACGTCACTAACTCACTCACTCAATGTCAAGGTCAGGTTCAAGGTCATGGCCACATTTAAATAGCACATTTAAAATCAACCGAAGTTGCACCAAAGTGCTTTACAGTATAAAGAAACAGACAAATACAAAATACAATGCAATACAATAAATACACTAAACAGGACCAGGGATGTACTGTATGGCAAAGCCTCACAAAGCCAATGAATACAAGTGAGTTTTCAGCCGCGATTTAAAAGTATCTAGGGTCTGGGCAGACCGAATTTGGAGTGGCATACTATTCCACAACTAGCCTAGACCTTGAGACATCTAAAAGTACCTCATTCCATGACCTCAGTGCTCTAACTGGGGTTTAAACTTGGCGAAGTTCAGCTAGGTACTGGGGGGGGGCCAGACCATTCAATGACCTAAAGACAAACAACATCATTTTAAAATCAACCCTGAAGCAAACAGGAAGCCAGTGCAGGGAAACCAGCACAGGTGTGGCGTGGTCAAGCTTCTGTGTGACGGTCCTGAGGCGCGCAGCAGCTTTCTGCGCGCAGGGATCTGGTCTAGACCCACATACAGTACAGACCATTACACTAGTGCAACCTGGAGGAAATAAAGGCATGGATAACCCGCTCAAGGTCATTGTCAATGACTCGCTCACTCAGTCATTCACTCACAGGCGTGTCACTTGAACTGTGTGAGACCAGTTCACTCTACGCTGGAATTATCCGCATCTATGGCGGGGTGTGGTCCTTTTTAAAGTCGGTTTATCATATTACCATATCGCGCGTTCTCATTTGGTGAGATTGAACACTCGAAGTGCATTGTGTCTGAATGACTTCTAGGCTTATTGGAGGACACTGTAATGGGGATGAGTTCACTGATAAAACCATCTGCTTCTGACTCTTTTATGTGAAATCTAATCTATGTAAGTGTTTGCTCCGCATGCCTCTCTCAGACTCTTATTACCAGAGGAAGTGGCATGGTGGGTGAGCCTTGTTAAGTCTCCATTTTGGTGGAGATGAGCTTACGGATTCTTATTGGAGACACACCCTAAACACACTAAAGTGCATGCGCTCACAAACGCAGTGGGTACAAAGATACACGTGGATGCACACACACACACACACACTAAAGTGTATGCGCTCACAAACACGCATAGGTACATGTGGTCATGCACACGCGCACACACACACACACACACACACACACACGCACGCACGCACGCACGCACGCACACACGCACACACACACACACACACACACACACACACACACACACACACACACACACACACACACACACACACACACACACACACACACACACACACACACACACCACTAGATAACACTGAAATCTGATTTACAGTAGTTCACTTAATTTCCTTAAAATATATTAATTTGTGGCCAGATTTAGACATTAGGAATCTATAAATGCCTCTGCCAGCTGTTTAAAAAAGAAAAAACAAGCGCCCTTCTGAGAGCCAAAACCACGTCAACGGAGATTTATAATTATCACTATAGGTCTTTAGTTGAGCAATTAGTATGCATGCCAAGTGGATGATTATCATTCCTTTGTTCATAAACCATGTGTTATCCACTTTCATACACTTTCTGGCTCCCAACCACTTTTAACCTCTTAAGTCCTAGCCCTATTTTTGAAAATCCGACAAAAAATACATACCTATGTAAATGAAATATTGCTCCACTTCTACAAGGTCAATTTGTATGTTCTTGGTATCTGGGAACATCTATGGACCTCAGGGAATGTATGCCCAGTGTCATAAATATTGTGTATGTTACTATGCTTGAATAAATTGTACTGAAACAAAGGAGAATATAAATTATAATTCTTCTTTGCATCTTTGACGGTGAATAACACAGAGGTTGAGGTTGGAGGAATTCAGCACCTTGTTGAGATCAAACTTACAAAAAATCTAAGCAAATGAATAAAGGGGAGATGATTTACAGCATTTTTTGTAGATACAGTACTGGATTTTGCCATCCGGACACATGCAATTTGAACTATAATGAAAGTTGAATATAGAATATCAGGCCTATAAATGACCTTATTATGGTAAAATCTCCTCTTTCCAATGGCAGTATTATATCTGGATTTAGTAATTTCCTCGCGTGACTACTCACCTTTTTCTGATGCAATGCACAGAGCATTTCCATTATTCAGAGAAAATCGTATATTTTCAAAGACATTTTAATATAGCGATCCTCTGCTGTTTTGCACATGCCACATTCGCCTTATAAGGTGCTGGCGGGGCGTGTCTGTATGCATTGCATCTGCACCATGCTGACCCATTCAACAGGTAGCGCGGAGACGATTTGCGACTGATCTCAAAATGAGATTAGATTCAAATGTATTGCCATTGGGGCGACAATGGCTCGGGAGGTAGAGCAGTCATCTGGCAATCCGGAGGTTCCCGGTTCGATTCCCGCTCCTCCCGGGCAGCGTGTCGATGTGTCCTTGAGCAAGACACTTAACCCCTAATTGCTCCCGATGAGCAGGTTGGCACCTTGCATGGTTGCCTCCACTGTCGGTGTGTGAATGTGTGAGTGAATGTGTGAGTGAATGGGTAAAATGTGAGTAACAAATTGTAAAGCGCTTTGGATAAAAGCACTATATAAAAAAGCAGCCATTTACCATTTACCATTATAGAGCACAAGTACAATACAACATCCAACCAGAGTGCAAATGTGTTTGTTGCTACTATACACACTGAGCTACTGACAGTGATGTGGCAATTATACACACTGAGCTACTGACAGTGATGTGGCTACTATACACAGCTACTGACAGTGTTGTGGCTACTATACACATTGAGCTACTGACAGTGATATTTCTACTCTACACATTGAGCTACTGACAGTGATATTTCTACTCTACACATTGAGCTACTGACAGTGATATTGCTACTCTACACATTGAGCTACTGACAGTGATATTGCTACTATACACATTGAGCTACTGACAGTGATATTGCTACTATACACATTGAGCTACTGACAGTGATATTGCTACTCTACACATTGAGCTACTGACAGTGATATTGCTACTCTACACATTGAGCTACTGACAGTGATATTGCTACTATACACATTGAGCTGCACAACTTTTAAAGAGCTCCATTTTGTTCTCTATTTCCATCTCACTTGACGGCTCTTGGTGGCCACCGGAGACAAGCGGTGATATTTTCTGTCCTAGGTCATCCTCATATTTCAAACGTACAAAATGGCCACCATGGTCCATTAGTGTGTCAGTGTCGTGGTGTCCCGACAGGCAAACGACCGCTGTTTACGGTGACACGTCCCTTAGTTTATTGACACGTTGCCGTTTTCCGAGCCGCCGCGTCGCCGACGTTTGTGCTGGTTGTTTTGGCGCCGTGTTGCCTATATTGTTCCATTAAAGGACAAATAGTCTGTCGTAAAGTGTGTTTATGATGGTTCACACTGACAATTGCCACGCCGTCATTTCAGATAGAGGGAAAATCAGTCGATAGAGACAATGGGGTTTTTATGGTAGCGAGTTATGTCCATTTCCACGGCGAAAACAACTCTTAAAATGCGGGGAACAAACATGTGATTCTAGTCCTTACATTATTATACGTCTGTTTGTCATCCATTATTCCTTTATGTTTAACATAGTATGGCTATTATCATGCCCATCTGTACCCGCATTATTGCCTAGATGCATGATGCTGTTGTTGTTGCCTTTGACTCGTAATTACAGTGAGTAGTGTGGATATAGGATACTCTCACACACTTAAATCAGAGTACATTCTAGGATTTATTGCAGTGGTTTCAGTGTCATAGTCCATCATACTGTATGTGTTTATATAAGGGCATTGGTAGCAATAGATATACTAGTCCTTCGTCAGTGTTTACATAAAGGGCATTGGTAGCAATAGATCTACTAGGCCTGCATCTGTGTTTACATAAAGGGCATTGGTAGCAGTGGATTGACTAGTCCTTCATCAGTGTTTACATTAAGGGCATTGGTAGCAGTGGATTGACTAGTCCTTCATCAGTGTTTATAAACTTTACATAAAGGGCATTCACAGTAGATGGATGAGATTATAAGAGGTAAACAAAAGCCCTCGGTGTACGCTTCATACCGCAGCTGTGACATTGAGACAAATCTTATTTCCTCAGCCATAGCAGGAATTAAACACCGTTATCTCATCTCTATGTCAAGTCATGTATTGGAATTGTCCTCTTGTCATTTTAAATGTACCACTTATTTTCGCTGAGTGGTGTGCAGCATATAAACTTGCGCCACATCGAGGCGTCTCGAGTCACCGGTCGTTTATTACACATCTGCTGTCCTTTCAGTCCTTCCAGTTATCTTCTTATTCCGGGTGATAACACTGTAAGCCTAGAAGTAATCACTATTCAAAGCTATCAAAAGTTTTCCCATGTAGGGCCCAGACTCACCCCAACCCCATTCACCCCCAACTCTGCATTAAAACTCTGGGCAGGAGTCGACTCGCTGAAGGCCACATTTTGATAAAAACCTGGGGTAGGCAACTTTGGAGAAATGAGCAAGAGCGAGCGTACCTGTCCAGTAATAGAACAAACTTGGCATCACTCTTCAAGCTCTGGCACTTTGCGCTATGTGCGTTGCAATGAAGGTTCCCCACAGAGAAATCAGCTTGTCGAATGAGGTTGAGAGGGCTGAGGGGAGGGTGGAGGTTGCCGTTTCTGAGGGGAGAGCAGAGAAAGTTGCACTCAAGCTGACAGGATGTCAGAGGAGAGGGTGGAGGGGGACAGGGAGTGTGGGTTACGTCTGAATGAGACAGTTTGAGTTTGAGTGGGTGGGTTGAGGTTAGGATTACTACCCTCAGTATCTATATTATTATTATAATGAATTCTTTGTTTACATTTTTTTACTCACTTCTCTTTTTTGTATGATTGATTAATTTCTGTGACCCCTCCTCATCTCGACTAGACTGTGTCCGTCTTTTGTGACATTCAAATTATTGTAAACAACATAGTATTGTGATATTCTGATATATATATCACATTCTGATATATATTTTTCGTGTAAAATGAAAAATGAAAAGATTTTTAAAAATAAGGGAAAAAAGCGGAGGTTCAAACCCATTAATTAAGATTTGAGTGCCAACGTAACGAACAAAGGTCCGAACCTTCGAATGTTTGGGCTCAGCCCTACTACCTACACAATCAAACAGAAGCTACTGACCCTACTACCGTCAGTACCTACACAATCAAACAGAGGCTACTGACCCTACTACCGTCAGTACCTACACAATCAAACAGAAGCTACTGACCCTACTACCGTCAGTACCTACACAATCAAACAGAAGCTACTGACCCTACTACCGTCAGTACAGTACCTACACAATCAAACAGAGGCTACTGACCCTACTACATCAGTACCTACACAATCAAACAGAGGCTACTGACCCTACTACCGTCAGTACCTACACAATCAAACAGAAGCTACTGACCCTACTACCGTCACTACCTACACAATCAAACAGAAGCTACTAACCCTACTATCCTTAGTACCTGCACAATCAAACAGAAGCTACTGACACAAGCTACTGACACACACACACAGTGGCACAGTGGTGTAGTGGTTATCACTGTCGCCTCACAGCAAGAAGGTCCAGGGTTCGATTCCCACTTGGGGACCAGGTTTCCATTATGCCAGGTACCCAGGTGGGGTATCTCCCAGGCCTTTCTGTGTGGAGTTTGCATGTTCTCCCCATGCTCGCAAGGGTTTCCCCCCCGATAAGATAAACCCAATGGAAAAACATGCACAACAACAGATCGCTAACGCTGTGGCGTCCTTGACGAAGACGGGCAGGAGAACTTGGATTGGTCCCTGGGTGCAGCCCTCGCCGACGCCTGTCTGCTCCCGGATACCCTTGGGGGGAAGGACGACGGGATGGGTTAAGCGCAGAGACAAATCGCATCGGCGATCCTACAAAGACAATGCATGCGTGTGTGTTCCGGTGTGTGTGTGTGTGCTAACCGTGTGTGCTAACCGCTAAAACATTGAGGATAATTGCATGCCAATTAAAGACCTCTGAACAGGTCCTGCATATTTATAATACTACGGCTCAGTACCTACACAATCAAACAGAAGCTACTAACTATACTACCCACAGGTTCACCCAAAGGTCAGAATTAGCTCCTACTGTGCAGAAAGGAAGTTACGTTTTTGTCCCACCTCATGTCACAAAAATCACCCTTTTTTCTCAGATAATTTGATTTATTGGTAGCTGTCACAATGTAATAGTTATAATGAATAGTCCTAAAAAAGATTCCCACCTTTAACCGGAAGACTGTCTGGGAGATGTCAAAGAGTGGATGTCACAAAACTTCATGCAGTTAAATGAGAGCAAAACTGAAATAATCCTGTTTGGCACACCCACCACCTCTGTCACCCAGATCACCAACACCATGGGCACTCTGTCCACCCTGATAAAACCCCAGGTCAAAAACCTGGGCGTCTTTTTTGACTCTGAGCTGAAACTCGACAGACAGGTGCGAGCAGTGGCTCAGTCCTGCTTCCTCCAGCTGCGCACCATCGCAAAAATAAAAACATTCCTCTCCCCCAGCGACCTTCAAAGGGTTATCCTCACTCTCATATTCTCAAGACTGGACTACTGCAACGCCCTCTACTCTGGTGTGGCAGACAAATACATAAACCGCCTCCAACTCGTCCAGAACGCAGCCGCCAGGCTCGTGACGGGCACCAAGATGAGGGACCACATCTCCCCAGTCCTTGTATCCCTACACTGGCTCCCGGTAAAACAACGAATACATTTCAAAATAATATTGAAGTTAATTAGTCTCCCAGGACCGTAGGATCCAATCACGACACGGTTCCATTCAAAAACCTTTACCTGAGCTCGCTAGCCTTTACTGAAGAATATCTCCAGTGCTCTTGCGGTGACTTAGACACCAGTACAGACCTTATGTGAGGCCCTCAAGGGAAGGACAATATCAGAAAATCTGAAACACTCGATTTGTCACAAATAATGGGATATGAAGGATGTGAAGAATGCACAGGAATTTGTGACAACAGTGCAGAGATTTTCATCTGTACAGATTGATAACAGGACAACTCAAACACAGTGCCCAAGGACAGCGTGATAATAAAGATACTAGATTATTTACATACTTTACAATACAAGGACAGCATCATACTAAATACATTATACTATTCACAGTACATACTTTACAATGCAAGAACAGCATCATACTAAATACATTATACTATTCACAGTACATACTTTACAATACAAGGACAGCATGATAACAAAGACACTATACTCTTTACATAATTTCCCATACAAGTAGGGATGCTCGATATTGGCTTTTTTACCGATACCAATATACCGATATTGTCCAACTCTTAATTTCCGATACCGATATCAACCGAGATCAACCGATACCGATATATGCAGGGTTTCCCCCCCCCCCAAAAAAAATGGAATAATTTCAGGTAATTAACATTACATATCTCTTGTTGTGGAATTAACACAACATTATGCATACTTTTGACAACAAATTAAATCAGAATTTGTTCTTACTTGCTTGCCTGGGTAAATAAAGGTTATAGAAATGTTTAAAAAAATCAATTTTTTTTTTTTTTTTTTTGAAAACCGATACCGATATTTTCCGATATCACATTTTAATGCCGATATCGGCCGATAATATCGGTATGCCGATAATATCGGTAGGCCGATAATATCGGACATCCCTACATACAAGTATTGCATGATAACAAAGACATTACCAATACAAGGACAGCGTGATAACAAATACATTTACACAATTTCCAATATATGTGATACAATTAAAGGCCATTTTAGAGTTTCTAGATGAGTGATGCTTTCCTTATATCTCAGTATCTAAAGACTTGCCTGAGAGATTATGTTGGAATGTTATCAGAGAGAGAAGAAACAAGACGTCTGTCTCACTGGATATGTCCCTCAGCAGCCTGCAGACAATATGCAGACACAGAAGATCTGAAATTCATGGAGTGGGAAGTAAAATGGCTGATATTTTATTTTATTGTACCCTGTCTACGAGGATGTAAGGGATGTACTTTTTTAGTAACATGTCCTCCATTTATGTTGATTTCTTTGTGCTGGATGATTATGAAAAACGTGAATTTTGCTCAAGGAAGGGACATTTCTTTGGAGCAGATTTGATTTGGCAAGCTTGGGAAAGAAGGCAGAATACCTCGTTTAAGACCAAGCTGGCTGACCGCTGAAAATTGTATTTTGCTGTGTCTTATATAAACCCATGATGGTTGACCACTTTGTTTGCAAGACATGGAAATTCAGATTATTCATTGGAAAATGTTGTATTTACAATATTGCAATTGACACGCCTGACATTTAAGCGGTTGTTTTCCACCGACAGCCGTGGCTGCGCGGACATGACCCGGTGCCCGGTTCATTGGCGAGGATGTCACCTCCCACGCGTTTTCCCCGCTGATTCACACACTTAACATTCTTCGCCATGATGCACATCCATCGTCCCAGACGCGTCTATTCTTATCCTAACGCATGTATGCTTCCGCGTTCGCGTTTTGCGCTCTGATTGGCCACTGACGTTTCTGGTCGCGCCAATCGTGTGATGGCAAGTTCTTTCGCCGGTTAAAGGGGAACTCCACTTTTTTTGGAAATTAGCTTATTTAACATCTTCCCTGGAGTTAGACAAGAAAATGCATACCTTTTTTGTCTCTGTGCGTGCATTTTAGCTTTGGGAATAGACGCTCCGTTAGCATAGCTTAGCTTCATCACTGGAAGTGAGGCAGGACAGTAGCCTTACAGTGCCTTACAGTGTATTGCAAGGTCTGACATTGACCAAACTTGATATGCATGACCTTGGTGGGCTCTAGGTCAACTCCTGAAAAGGGGGTCAATGTCAGACTTTGCAATCAAAAGTTAGGGGGCTAATAACCCTTGCCATAATTTCAGTGCGCCACCTAACTTTTGATTGCAAGGTCTGACATTGACCCCCTTTTCAGGAGTTGACCTTGAGCCCACCAAGGTCATGCATATCAAGTTTGGTCAATGTCAGACCTTGCAATACACTGTAAGGCACTGTAAGGCTACTGTCCTGCCTCACTTCCAGTGATGAAGCTAAGCTATGCTAACGGAGCGTCTATTCCCAAAGCTAAAATGCACGCACAGAGACAAAAAAGGTATGCATCTTCTTGTCTAACTCCAGGGAAGATGTTAAATAAGCTAATTTCCAAAAAAAGTGGAGTTCCCCTTTAAGCTTAGGCACTCTTTCGAAGTTGGTTAAGGTTAGAGTTTGTCTTAGAGCAGGCCGATAGAACGTCAGCCCTGATTCCAAACTCTAACCATAACCAACTTCGAAAGAGTCGCCTAAGCTTAACCAGTGATAAACTAGGCGTTAGGTAGTTTGCTGCTGGTCGAGGCGGAAATGGGCGCGTCATGCGATTGGGCGCACATGTCACATGACCAGAAACGTCAGTGGCCAATCTGATCGCACCAGAAACGGCAGTGGCCAATCAGATTCGCAAAACGCGAACGCGGAAGCAAACATGCGTTAGGATAAGAATAGACGCGTCCCAGACAGCAGAGGTCTTGTGCTTCCGGCGTGATGTATCGCAGTCACAACTCAAGCAATTTGGATCGTGTGTACGACCGCATGTACGGGCGGTTTGGAATACGCTTCAAAATGCCCACGTATAGTTCTTTAGTCGAAGGCTGATGTAACACCGTCGCTGGACTTTAAACAAACTAATTTGTCTGTTCCTCCAGGCAGGTAGATTGTCTGCGGCGGCGTCTGACTCCTACGGTATCTGTCTAAGTGAGCAATAACCTTTCCTCGCGCCGCCGCCTCCCTCCCCCTATTATCTCTCCTCATATTGATTTGGATGGCGGCGCGCCGTGAAGGATGAAGCAATCTTAAAAAATGTGCCCTATATTTCCCCCGTGTGCCTCTTTGCATATGGATGTGTTTGATTATCGACTGTTGTCATATTTAATGAGAAACTGGAATGTTCCGTGCTCTCACAGACAGGGAGAGTAGTCGAGGCTAGTTAGGCTACGGGGGAAGTGATCGAATGTCGCACGCGATGGCCTTTTCCTCCCATCGTGAAGTGCTTCTAAAAATAAATATCCCTTTGTGCTTAAATTGTGAGTAATTTCCAAAGTGTGCCCGTTGAGGGTGCTGAAAAGGTGATGGTCGTATTGATGAAAGGGGGCCATTGTATAAAGGTTAGGCCATTCTATTTCAGCCACTTCTCAGCTCATTTCGCAGTCACACAGCCGGAACCAACCAGCTGAAGAACATCTTTTCCCCCCAAGCCATCAGGCTTGTCAACAGAGCCCATTGACACTCCTTATTTATCTTATTTTATTTGTATTATATGCTAATGTTATGTTATTTATATTATTGGATGCTGCTATGGTTGAGGAACCACAACAAAGTGAATTTCACTATTTTTTTTGCTGTAAGACAATAAACAATAAACAATAAAGGAATCTGAATCAGGAATCTGAATCTGAATCAAGAATCTGAATCTGCTCCCACCTTAAAAGTGGCTATATTGTTTTGTTTACTGGTTTTTGTCAGGCTTGAGCGTATTGAACCCAATATCCAGAACACAAAACAATACAAAACAAAACACGGAGGTCATAGACAGGATCCAAGAGCACGAGATCAGGGTGAAGAGCCAGGTATCGGACTGCGGGAAAGGAGGACAACACAGGGTTAGACACGGGTACACGAACAACGGAATATATATATACTAACGAACGCAAAATACTATGACTGACCGGAAAACACGGAGTTACGATCTGGCAGCAGCATGACATCTGAGGCCGGGCTATATACAGTAGGTGACGCAATCGGCACGCAGACCTCATTCAGCTGCTGCTATGGCTCCAGCACACCTGAACTCCATGCCTGAGATAATGAGAGAGAGAGAGAGAGAGAGAGAGAGAGAGAGAGAGAGAGAGAGAGAGAGAGAGAGAGAGAGAGAGAGAGAGAGAGAGAGAGAGAGACATAGTGTGACAGCTTTTGTATCGCAGCAAAGGACAGGGCACGTGCAGGTATACTGCCATTGGCAGCACGGACAATGATAGTTTTTAATTATGTTGACAATGCCTATGTGGCTCTTCGTCAAAAGTAAGTGTTGTTCCATCGATGCTATATGATTAGCTGTAAAGTGCTCTCCATTGTGATACAGCTGAATTGGTTTCTTCCATCTCCGGTGTTCTAGTGCAATCAACAATTGACCCACCTCTTTGTGTGTGTGTGTGTGTGTGTGTGTGTGTGTGTGTGTGTGTGTGTGTGTGTGTGTGTGTGTGTGTGTGTGTGTGTGTGTGTGTGTGTGTGTGTGTGTGTGTGTGTGTGTGTGTGTGTGTGTGTGTGTGTGTGTGTGTGTGTGTGTGTGTGTGTGTGTGTGTGTGTGTGTGTGTGTGTGTGTGTGTGTGTGTGTGTGTGTGTGTGTGTGTGCGTGTATGTGCAGGTGCTGATGGGGGGGGGCATGATGAGCAGCTTGTAAGTAGGCTACAGTAGATGTTCTAAACCTTTAGAATTGTTACATATTAGGTCATTGTGATGAAGTTTTGTCTCAAGGACATCTATCTGATAAGATCTGTGTTAGATGACGATGTCCAGAATTGTATAGACACCAGTGGAGAGTAAAACCCATGATCGGAATAATCATTCTTAAATAGTGTATTTTGTCATCGGCCGAACCTGAATGAAATAGTGAAATTAAACGGGGGGTTCTTAGACCCCACGTTGAGAACCACTGGGCTACAGTACTTTAATAATTGTATGGGCCATGTAAATGCAGCGATTCAGAGTGCACCTTAAGAACATTTACATTTACATTTAGTCATTTAGCTGACGCTTTTATCCAAAGCGACTTACAAGTTCTGTACGACAAGTCATCAGGAAGGGCACAAATCAGCCTAGTAACAATGTTCATCAAAGTGTTGAGTGTTACAGTGTAGGTTAGTTTATTAGGACAAGTGCATGACAGTAAGGTTAGTTAGGGTTAGATCTTATATATATAATATCCCCCCCCCCGGCGAAAGATTGGACGGGTTTCGGCTGTCCTAACTAGGGTGGGTAGTTCATTCCACCATTGTGGGGCAAGGACTGATAATAGGCGACAATTCTCTTTGATGACCCTCCCGGAGCTTGAAGTAGCCCGCCATTTGAAAGCATGTCTCAGATCGCTTTGGTGTGTGTGTACTGTATGTGTGAGTGAGTACACAATCTTATAAGATGCCTGAGAGCACCTGCACTTATCCACATACAAATCACATCTTAAATCATTGTCAAATCGGTTGTGATACATTGGTCTAATTACAGTAAACAAATGAGACCATTGCTGAAATAAAGATCATTTATTATAAACCTGTCGCTTCTTGTTGCAATCTATTTACCATTTGTTCCCGCCCCACGGCATGGGATTTGTTGGCGATGACGATGGGAGAGGGTGGACAGCCCTGGCTGAGCGTGAACGTGGAGGTATTGTTGTTGATGAAGCGGGTCTCGTATGGAAACACTTTGAGCCATAACACCTTCAGCAGAACTCCCACCCGATCGCACACACTACCAATACATTACCAATACAAAACATAATGGACTTGTCGCTGTCGCGTCAAATTACTTCATCATGGGTTTCTGCAGTAATCCTGCCAAGGTACGGACATTGAATTCAGGAAACCTTCTCCCACAGTACACACAAAGGTTTCTGTGTTTATTGCAGGGATTGTACAAGCTGAAGCGTGGTCCCTTTCAATTTGTATTGAGTGTGTGGCTAACCAGCCAGAGCTGCAGATATCCAGTATGAGGATAGAAGATAGCAGAGAATGAAGATAACAGCATGTCATAACAATGATAATAAATTATACTTATATATGGCGGTTTCAAAGTCACTTTACACAAAGGACGTTTATTTGGATGTGAGACAAACGACATGGTACACACAACATGGACATAAGGATGGATAGATGGGGGGCTAAGAGAAGGTAGTGGAGAAGAGATGGGTCTTGAGGCGGGACTGGACAACTGAGGCCCCGTTTAGACGGAAACGCTAGCAGGTGAATCCGCAAAAAAAAAATTTCGGATGTGCCTTTCGTTTATACGGAAACAGCGTTTTTACGGGGTGAAACCGCAAAAAAGTGAGACTACCTTCCAGGGTGGAATTCCTAGAAACGCAAAAGCTTTGTGCTCTCGTCTAAACTGTTAAACCGTATAAATCTGTTAAAACGATGACGAAAGGGTTGTCACGGCTCTGGTCGCGCGTACTGCTTACGTCACAGGTAGCAGGTATGCGCCAGTAGCCGAGACGTAAACAAAGCAAGTATGTCTGACTATATCAACGGAGATCACCTGAAGGCTACATTGGCAGTACTTTTAACCCTTTCACTGCCACACGACAGAAGGTTAACCCTTTACTATCACACAACCGGCTGTCGTGTGGCAGTGAAAGGGTTAAATACACAAGAATCTGTCCCGCGGCGTGAGTGGACCCACTGTCTGCGAGTGACTCTGCTTTGGTCCAATCACATTCCCCATCCACAGTCTGCGAATCAGAGGCAGAGTAGGGCGGGTCTTCACAGCACGTCATGTGACATATGCGCCAATCGTGTGACAGCGGGGATCCGTCGTTACAGCGTCGTCTGCACGGAGAATTCCACCCCAAAACGCTTGTCTAAACGTAAAATTAAAAGTGAAACCGCAAGATGACTTTTGCGGTTTCTGTTCACAAAACGCTCGTCTAAACGTAGCCTGAGAGAGACTCTTATGTCTTGGGGGAGGGAGTTCCAGAGCCTGGAAGCTGCCCTGGAGAAGAGATCTGTCCCCAAAGCTGCAAAGGTTGGACTTGGGGGTGGAGAGAAGGCAGGCTGGGGTGGATCTGAGAGACTGTAGAGGGTTGGCAGGGGAAGAGGAGGTCGGTGAGGTTGAGATACAGTATGAGCAGGACAAACCTATTAGGGATGTTGGGGCGACAGTGGCTCAGGAGGTACTGTAGAGTGGTCGTTTGGTAGTCGGAAGGTTCCCGGTTCGATTCCCGCTCCTCCCGGGCAGCGTGTCGAAGTGTCCTTGAGCAAGACACCTAACCCCCAACTGTTCCCCATGAGCAGGTTGTCACCTTGCATGGTTGCCTCCGCCGTCGGTGTGTGAATGTGTGAGTGAATGTGAGGAACAAATTGTGAAGTGCTTTCGATAAAAGAGCTATACAAATGCACCATTTATTAGTTACACTTACAGGTGCGCTTAACCATCTATGACACGGCAAAACATCACCTGTGAAAAGGGTCTATCACAAGCCCCTGTGTAAGATGGTGACATGTGTGACATCTCACCCTGCCCTGCCTTCAAGTACAATCCTGTGTACATCCTACATTTGGTGAATAAAGCGATTCCCATTCTGATTAATACACTTTAACCAGATTTAGTAGTTACCTTTTGCCATGTAGCTGATGTGAACACTTTCATAATATCTTTGTGATGCTTCATATTGAAGTCCCAGAGTGTGGAGAATGGAGTGACTGTGTATTAAATATAAATGAGACAGGGCTAATAAGATTGTGTTGTTTCACACTATCTCTCGCCAAGCCCTGGGGCATACGCGTAGACCAGCAGGCAATCTTATTAAAAGTGTTCACACACAACGCCACAGACCATCACATTCCTACACAATCCCTGCTGCCCCACTATGTGCCAATTTGCGAGCGGCACGTCAACATTGATCGACTGAATCCCCTCCGCCTTCCCCCGAAGCTCATTGACATGCAGACAAAAACATGGTCTAAGAACAAGCTGGCGAGCTTCGCTGGAACCTGGATGAAAGTGGAAAGGTACCAGAGAAAGAATGGGTAATGTAACTTCCTGGACTCCTAAGCCGCACGCCGCGACTCCTTTGTACTTTGGAGGAGGCGTGAGCGTCGCGTTAATTGGTATTCCGGAATTGTATCGGCCGAAGTGGCAAGGCCCAGCGTGCGGCTGGTTTAATGCACACATTTCATTTCAACCTTTATTTAAAATCGTAAGCTTCTGAGGTTTCCCTCATTTACAGAAACGACTATTGTACAAAATGTAAACAGTACATAATACAAGCACTATTCACAGAAAATTAAACACCAGAGTAAAAATAAAAAACTTTAAAATAATTTAAAAAGATCAGCTAAAACAGTTACCGGTAGTCACACAATGGTCTGAAATCATACGTTTAAACATACCAAGGGAAGGGAGAACCTCCAATTTCATGAGTTAGAGGCATCAAAGGAAAAAGCTGACTTCCCTAGATCAGAACAAACTTGAGGGACCCTAAGAACCATCCAGTCATTCGATCGAGTTGAATAGGTTCCAATATTCCAATCTAACGTAGAGATATAAACAGGTTGTTTACCAATAAGGGCTTTACAAATAAATAAATACCAGTGTTTGTTAATGCCAACCCACCCTATCATACAGGACACAATGGTGAGTATTATATCTGTCACCAGTAATACATCTAAGAGCTGAGTGATATGCAGAATACAGAGGTTTAAGAGTTGATGCCGCAGCATGCCTATAAATTACATCACCATAATCCAAAACTGATAAGGAGACTGATTCAACTATGATTTTTCTACTAAATCGAGGAAGATTTGATCTGTTTCTGTACAGGAAACCAATTTTATGTTGCAGTTTAGAGGCAAGATTGTCCACATGGAACTTAAATGTAAATTTCTCATCAAGCCACAGGCCAAGATATTTATACTCAGTGACTCTCTCTATACAAGAGCCGCTGACAGTAGATATCCACACATCATCAAAGTTAGTATTTCTGGCTCTTGAAAACAACATAACCTTTGTCTTACTAGCATTAAGAACCCATTTAAGACTAGCATCCTGTAGAGCATAAAAGAAAAGTTGCAATTTCTCAATGGGCAACTGTACAGAGTCAGCAATACCGTACACAATTGTGTCATCAGCATACAAATGGGCATGACATCCATACAAAGAAGAAACAATATCATTAATATAAATTGTAAAAAGGACAGGACCCAAAACTGAACCTTGTGGCACACCTTTAGTCATGGCCAAGAATTCAGATTGGGCTTGCTTGCCCTAACTTCACACACTATAGGTCAGCCGATGATGGACAGATTATGTTACCACGTCCAAAATCAAATTGCTTTAAAGAGGACGGTTGTTTATCGTGCCATTAATCATTGGAATAACTGCCCACTGAACATAAGTAAATTGAATAGCAAAGTGTCTTTCAAATACCACCTGATAACGCACTACTTAAATATGTGAGCAAAATATTCTGATGATTATAATGACGTCTACAATGTGTTACTGTGTTTAGATTATCATTGTTAATTAAGTGAATTGTGATTGTCATATGTATCTCATGTATTTTTATGTTTTGTGTTTTGTGTTGTCTTTCTGTGTGGACCCCAGGAAGACTAGCTCGCCACTTAGGTCGCAGCTAATGGGGATCCTTTAAAACAATAAACAACAAACAACAATAGAAGATAGATAATCCTGAAACCAGACACAGGCATTATCATCCAACCCAATGTTAGATAGTTTCTTTAGAAGTAAGTAGTGATCAACTGTATCAAAGGCTGTTGATACATCAACAAAGAGGGCAGCACAATGTTTCTTCTTATCTAATGCTGAAATAATATCATTTGTAACCAGAGTGATGGCTGATGTAGTACTGTGTTTGGCTCTAAAACCAGATTACTGAGAACTAAGTATGGAGTTAATTGAAAGGAAAAACTTAAGTTGTAAATTTATTAGTGTTTCCATGACTTTAGCTAGGCAAGGTAACCTGGAGATAGGACGATAATTATCCAAGTTATCCCTATCACCTCCCTTATGTAAAGGAATCACCCGTGCAGATTTCCAAGCTAGAGGAAATCTACCTGAGGAGATAGAGAGATTAAAAATATAAGTTAACTGCTCAGTGCAGTTAACGCAGGGGGTCAATAACGCACTTTCAGTCTCGTACAGCTCAACTCTGCGGGATCGATGTCACGGTGTCGTCTGGCTTCTGGACACTTTTCTTTTTTGGGGAGGGGGTGGGGGTTGAGCTTTTTTTAACGCCCTCCCCCGCGTTAGAAGTGGTGCCAACACAGAACAGCGATGTGGCACGCCGAGGGATTAAAATCCATTAACTGACTCCCTCCGCTCAGACTGTCTACTGCTACACTGGAGACGGCTCCTAATGCGTTCCCAAAAAGAAAATGTAATAAATTCCAGACGGAAGGCCGTGCAGAGCACGTTTTGGAGCCATCGCTCATTTCCTTTTTGCACGCGTCCCCTCATTGTGTCCCTCTGAGCGAGGGAATAAGTGGGGGGTTCATTCTGGCGCTTGCTAATGTCTACTTACAGCTAGAGCTGTGACTAAATTATTAGACAGGCAGGCTTTTTGTGCCAGCATCCATTTTTTGTTTTGTTTAGTTTCTTTTTTTTAATCAGTAGAATCCGCTAGCTGGTCCTGCATATTCAAACGGCTATCACCACTTTGCATATGGACGCCGCAGAGTGGGTGTGATGTGCTGTGCCGTTTATCATGTGTTCCTGGTATCCATGGTCACTGTCGCAATCTCTACACGCTGAAAAGCTGCCCGCTGGCATTGCGGTGAACTATTTTCAGACAGGTTTTGTGGCCTTAAAAGCACAGACAGTAAACAAAGAGATCAGAAGCAGGTCAGGGTGGCTTACTTCATGTGCTGTGATTGGACCGTACCCAAGTCTACGGAAAGAACATCACAGCATGTCCTCTTCCTACACGCTTCGGCTGTGGTTTAATTCCCATTAATGGTGTATCTACCTCACGTTGTGTGACAGCGACACACACGCACACACACACACACACACACACACACACACACACACACACACACACACACACACACACACACACACACACACACACACACACACACACACACACACACACACACACACACACACACACACACACACACACGCACACACATACCCACAGCCAATTCAACTCACAGTGGTAGCAGGGTTCCATGACTATTTTGTTGCTGCATCACAGTCAAGGCCTTGTATTCTGTCTGAAACACTGACAGGCTCTCCCACCATGCAGCCTGGGAGGGGGGGTAGTCGGGCCTCTGCCGGCCTTGACACAGTAAAAGAGAAAAATAAAGCTAATCTTTAAATCTCTGAAGTTGGTGCCGGACAATGGTGTGGACATTGATCCGTGTAAAGTGCCTCAAACACGCCCCCCCCCCCCCCCCCCCCCCCCCCCCCCCCCCATCCCCATCACCTAACACACACGCAGACATACTGATGAAGCTCAATGGTCTCTCCAAGGGGTCACCGGGTGTAGTTCGCGGGAGTCCATGAACCTGGGATGTTATTTGTGGCATGCTGTCTTGGATTTGAAGTCGTTCCTTCGTCGCCTTGAGGAGAAAGAAGCGGGTTGTAACGTTAGTTTAGGTTCGTTTTAACGTTAGATAATGTACAAAAGAAACGTATTTCCGGTGCTTTAGACGTCGCTCTTTTATTTTGAAACCCCCCGACCGGAAGTATAGTAGATGCTTCGTTATCTGCTTTAGTGTCCGGTTCTGTGTTTGTTGGTTTTCGTTAGCTAGCAGCATATCAACACCAGCCATGGGAATACTGTTTTCTAAATTGTGGACGCTTTTACTCGTCAAGGTAAGAGGATTTGAAGGCATGGTATCCATAAACTTCAATCGGTTCGGATCCTTTGAATGAAATGAAAATGTAAACAAACACTGGCGTCACGTTAGAAAGTAGCACTGCGTTGCGTGAAATCACTGCGCCCGAGAGGAGTGGTTCGGCAAAAAATAGTTCCGATATTTGCTTAGAAAACGTAAATGCCGAATTCAATTATTTTTTATTTCTCCACGTGGTAAATACACAGGTCACAACATGTTTACAGGAACTTTTTGGAGTTGTATTTGGAGTGTATTTCGTGACTGTAGGGGACTGTAGGGAACTTCAGGGTAAAGGACTGCCCCACTTCCAGTGATGAAGCTAAGCTATGCTAACGGTGCGGGCGTTCCCTAAGCCTACTGCATGCACAGAGACAAAAAAGGTATGTATCTTCTTGTCTAACTCCAGGGAAGATGTTAAATAAACTAATTTCCCAAAATGTTGGAGTTTTCCTTTAACAATTGTGTGTATTGAGCCGTACTGTATTGTACCCATTCTGCAATCTGGTAAATAAGGTTTTCATTCATTCATTCATATACAGTACTGCGATGCGTCGCAAGACTCGCAAGGCACTTCCGCATCCATTTTCACGCGGCTGCGTCACTAGTTGCCTTACAAGGAGCTCTTTGTTTTGTATGCAAATGACCTAGACGGGAATGCACATTCGAGTTTAAGACATGGTGTCATTCCCCAAGCAGATGTCACAGGTGCGACCATTTGAGCCACTTAAGACATATCTTACCCCGAAACTGTGATCGTTACCAAAAGCATGTTTTAGGTCCGGTAAAATACGACACTGTGATCGATACAAACGCATGTTTTAGGTTAAAAAAATACCAGCAGGTTACCTAAAATAGACCTTACCTCAGTCAGAAGGTACTCCAAAATGAATAAATCCCAGTCATTCCATGGCGATCGCAATTACTCGTGTATATTGGGCATGGCTATACGGGAAAGAATAGGTATGAGCAGTGTTGGGCAAGTTACTTTTAAAAAGTAACTAGTTACAGTTACTAGTTACTTCTTCCAAAAAGTAACTAAATTACTTACTCAGTTACAAATTATAAAAGTAACTAGTTACTTCAGAAAGTAACTATTGCGTTACTTTCAATATATATATATATTTTTACATAAACAACATACACAAATCTAAACTATTTTAATGTTGCTGTGGGACAAAGTGAGACTAGCCTCCAATCAAATGCCATGTATGTAGATATTATAATTACTATGTTTATATATTAGTGGATCATACAAATACAATAGATGTTTTGGAACTTTTGATGTATTGCCCCTCAACAGGCCACAACTGGGCAACATTAAATTATGCTTGTTAAGCACTATACCAAAAATAAATAACAAATATATACTGATTGATTGAACATTTTAATTAACAGATTGCAGAATGGGTACAATACAGTACGGCTCAATACACACAATTGTTAAGGGGATGCAGATCAGAGAAAGACTTTCGTCTTGTTTACATCAGGGTCCCCCATTTTCAATTCATGACATACACAACATACAGATATAAGAATCTAATCTAATCATTCTAAACCAATCTAATCATGACATTTAAGACATGCATGACATACAGATATATATCTCTGCGCACCAGACTGTGCTATTAAACCAGGAAGTGCAGCACTATGTTGAGCCCATAGATATATATCTATGGTTGAGCCTGTCAGCAGTAGAGCCACTACTGCCCTGCGCTGCAACACAAGAGTGAACCGCTGTCTCACGCTGACTGCTCGCTTATTATGTTGTTCCGTTGGATTCGTTTTAGATTATTTGTACACTACACAGACCCGCGGTCTCCGCTGACTGAATCGCTTGTGTTGTGGCTCAGACTCTCGATGCGTTAGACCCGCCCACCTCTACCTTTGATTGGCTTACCATGACATTTTACTCAGCCTCAGCCAATCGTCAGCATGTATGCTTGGCTCGCGCACTGCCCACTAAACAAGGAAGAACATATTATTGCCTCTCGGCGCAGAGATCTGTCTGATGAAAGAAACAGGTTCATTCATAGTAACGCGCCGCATTTTTTTACAGTAACGCTAACGGCGTTATTAAGATTGGAAGAGTAATCCGTTAGATTACTCGTTACTGAAAAAACTAATGCCGTTAGTAACGCCATTACTTATAGCGCCGTTATTCCCATCACTGGGTATGAGGTACCAAATCTCCGACCAATTGCTATGTACTGATCCACTCCGAGGCGGAAGCAGCCGGAGGTAACTCAGTACTGGAAGACAACTGATATCCCCAGTTCAAAAGGTAGACGATACTGCCACCTGGCGGGATGTGCCAGCTAGACACAGGCAGCTCCGAGTGAGTGTTTAGAACAGAGATCAAAGGAAAAAGATCAAAGGATCCAAAAACGAGTATACTCGTTTTTGGCGCTCAAGCGTTGGCAACGAAACACGGGTACACTCATTGTTGGCGCCCAATGAGTTAAGGCACGTTGCCGTTCCCGGCTACAGTATCCATCTTCTTAATGGGACTGCTCAAAAGGGAGAGCAGATGGTAGGGTATTATTGCCATATATTTCATCCATTGACTTCCCTTTTGGGACCACTCAGCGAAAACATTGTTTAAAAATATGGGGTTTAGTTTGGCATAGATGCATCGTAGATGCAATCCTCCCCCAATCCCCACCTCCCACACCAACACAAACACACACACACACACACTTTTATGTTGGCCTGTGGAACGGATGTTTTGAGTTGTGTTGAGTTTTGAGAACATTTGAGACATTGTAGATATTGCGTAACAGTCTATTAGGATGGAGCCGCCACAACACTCCCTTAAGGCGCTCCCATAGTCCAGCAGACTGTACACAGAGCAGACTCCGCGGAGGTCCGCGCGGACTCTTTGAGCCTTCATAGTCACGCGCCAGTTTACACAATTGTCCCCACGCTGTTCAACTTCTGTCATGTCGTCGTCATCCGATGTCAAAATAAAGAGTATGTTATCTCCGTTTCCAATATTTCGATAATAAAACTGGCAGTTTTACGCACTTGAATAACAGGTATATAGGCAGCGAGATGCAATGTACCGTATAGGCTTGAGGTGGACAGCGCGTGGTGCTGAAAAGACACGCATTGCATGAAATAAAAGCACCAGTTTTATTTCAAAATATTGGAAACGGAGATAACATTCTATGTTATCTCCGTTTCCAATATTTCGAAATAAAACTGGCAATTTTACACACTTCATTTAGAAAAGCCATTCAAACATCTCTCTTGGCACGGAGCGAGTGTTCAGAGTAAAATGCAGATCGGCGTCACATTAAATGCAGTTCGATGTCAACCAAAACGCTGAGCAGCGTTTTGTGTGACACCAAGTCAGCGGCGCGGATGTCCGCGCGTCAGAAAATTGGAGCTTCGCACCTGTGGGTCTGCTGTCCGCTGAGATCAAAGCTCAAGAGTCCGCGCGGACCTCTGTGTACAGTCTGCTGGACTATGGGAGCGCCTTTAGTCAACAAATTAAATGGGTACAGAGGAACACTGAGCCGACCCACGCGGCTGGCCTCGGCTTAGCATAATAATGAGGGTCTTTTTTTTTTATCCACTTTTTCTCCCCATTTTCTATTTTTCTCCCATCCCAATTTCGTGTTTCCAATTCTTCCCTCCCCTGTCTTGAACGTTGCTAGACTATGCCTCCCACTGGTCGACTGTAGTGAGGATAGAAGCCTTGCATCACGTGTCCCCTCCGGTACACGAGGAGGCAGCCTGTCGGATCTTTTCACCGCAGCAGCTCAACCTCTCAGTGGCGAGGAGTAACGCGTGGGAGGCTCACGCTGCCCCCGACACTTCCTGTTTCCGCCGTACCGGCGTCACCGAACCGACCTGTAGGAGTCGCTGTCCACAACGTCCAATCCCCACCCACCGGCTTTCCCACCCTCTAACACTGCCAATTGTGTTAGTATGACGACCGGCCAAGCCGGTAACAACGCAGAGAGCTGGGCTCGATACCAGCATCAGGAAAGAGAGTCTTGAGGGAGGGTACAAGATGCTGTTTCCACCCACCGCCTGTGAGCCCCAGAGGTTATTTTGCCATCCCCCGATCCCATCCGACCACCTACCACACCCCCACCTCCAGTGTCACCGTTACGCCTGTGCAGTCCCCCCCCATGCTGGGGAGATGAGCATCATGACTCACCCCTCCCGATTTAATTTTCATAATTATTTCCCCTATTTTGCTGCTGCTGGTGGTTGAACCTTGGATGGAGTGTGTCGTTCAGTGGGCCGCAGGGACCCGTGCATCACTCTGCCACACACAGCCAAAGGGAGGGAATTACATATAGGCCTCTGTGTGGTGTGGGGGAATGCAAACGCAGACTCTATTGGGAGGAGAGCTCAATTGCTGAATGGCAGCCAGATGTGGTAATAATGGTGAATATTGTTGATGAGGGAATTCCTTCTGTGGGTTTGTTTCCACCCGTGTGTGTGTGTGTGTGTGTGTGTGTGTGTGTGTGTGTGTGTGTGTGTGTGTGTGTGTGTGTGTGTGTGTGTGTGTGTGTGTGTGTGTGTGTGTGTGTGTGTGTGTGTGTGTGTGTGTGTGTGTGTGTGTGTGTGTGTGTGTGTGTGTGTGTGTGTGTGTGTGTGTGTGTGTGTGTGTGTGTGTGTGTGTGTGTGTGTGTGTGCGCGCTCTCTACCGAGTGCAGTCCTCTAGTTGTTGTTCTGTTGGCTCCGACATGCTCTCTCTACCGAGTACAGTCCTCTAGTCGTTGTTCTGTTGGCTCCGACATGCTCTCTCTACCGAGTACAGTCCTCTAGTTGTTGTTCTGTTGGCTCCGACATGCTCTCTCTACCGAGTACAGTCCTCTAGTTGTTGTTCTGTTGGCTGCGACATGCTCTCTCTACCGAGTACAGTCCTCTAGTTGTTGTTCTGTTGGCTGCGACATGCTCTCTCTACCGAGTACAGTCCTCTAGTTGTTGTTCTGTTGGCTCCGACATGCTCTCTCTACCGAGTACAGTCCTCTAGTTGTTGTTCTGTTGGCTGCGACATGCTCTCTCTACCGAGTACAGTCCTCTAGTTGTTGTTCTGTTGGCTCCGACATGCTCTCTCTACCGAGTACAGTCCTCTAGTTGTTGTTCTGCTAATCCCTGCTTAGTTTTAGATATTTTGTGATTGCAATGTTTTATTGTTTTTTATCATGCGTTCCATGTTTTCTCATAGAGATTAGGGATTAGAGTAAATGTATTGCCATTGCACAAGCACAAGTACAGAGCACAACACAATGAAGCTGTCTAACAAGAGTGCAAGGGAGCAGTATAAATAACATGTGACTATATGGAGTATATATGAGACATATTTACACAGTAAATATGCTAAGCTAATGTATGCACAGTATCCTACAGTATATGTATGTGTATATGCATATATGTATATGTATATGTATATGTATGTGTATGTGTATATGCACTGTATGTATGTGGTACAAGTATGAATATTCTGATAAAAAAAACACCGGTGGTTTAAATAATATGAATAGATATAGTTATTTATGCAGATATAGATTCATGATTATACAGTGTTATTTGAATAAACTATAGCTTGGATATATGTAGTAAAATGAAGGTAGGTATGAGTGTAAGACAGATGTCGGCAGTATCTATAGGCAGTACATACGTTTCACTGGGGGGAACGTAACACGTGCAGAGGTTCACGCTATTTCCCCCAGAGTTTTCACAACGACCAGGACACATACCCCCCCGGCTTCCCACCCGCTAACACTGCCAATTGTGTTAGTAGGGACGACTGACCAAGCCGGAGGTACCGCTGACAGCTAGATTCGATCCCAGAGTCTCTGCGGTGGTAGGCCAGTGCTTAGTCCACTGCGCTACCCAGCCGCGCCAGTAATGGATTTAACATAGATCACTGTTCGTTCGACCCGCCAGACAGCCACCATCCCGATCGACTACATCTGAAATCTCATATGAGCAAGTATAGCGTTTGCTTTGCGAGTCCGGGGGCTCCAGTTTTCCGCGGCTCGCTACAATTAAAATCCGAGAGTGAGCCTCCTGCTGAAGGAGGAGGAAATGTCCCATCGTCCTGTCACACATTATTTAAGATGATGTCAAGAAGCTTTTTTTTTTGGAATTAATGTGACAAAGACCAAGGGTATGTGCATTGACCTTAGACATCTTACTTACTTAGTCATCACCCCAACCCTGTCAACACTACAATGAATGGTCAGGATGTAGAAATCCTGAGTCGTACAAGTACTTGGGCATTATGATTGATAATAAGCAGAGTTTATTTTTTTATTTAAATTTTTTTAGGAAGCTGGCTCAAGTTCCTTGAATGGATTTATCCTTTTTCCTGTATCTGTTGGTATGCTTATCTCAATCTAAAACAGAAAAATGCATTAACAAAGGTGATCAAGGTATATATAGCAGTATCACAGGTACTCAACAGAAACGTCTGTCTGAAATGTATAACAAACTACCCCCTGCTGTATGACAGCACCCACCCCTTGCTGTATGACAGCACCCACCCCTTGTTGTATGACAGCACCAACCCATTGCTGTATGACAGCACCCACCCCTTACTGTATGACAGCACCCACCCCTTACTGTATGACAGCACCCACCCCCTGCACCTATAGAGTTCAGACCTGCTGGTTTCCGCTTCAAATACCCACCTGCCAAAACCAACAGATACATACGATTATTATCTTGTGTTATTACTGTTGTTTCTGCTGCTCAACCAATTGCCCCTCTGGGGACAGATACAGTTCTACTTGACTTGAATTGGGTAGTTCAGCTGTCAAAAAACACCAGACAAAATACATGTCTTTTATTTTTGTATCTGGATTCAGATTCAGATTACTTTATTCACCATATTGTTTGTACAAATGGAACGTGATTCGACATTACAGTGCATGATTTTTCACAAATAAGAACAACACAACAATAAATAAATAATTATAAAGTGCAAAAAAGGACAGAACAGTGAGACAACAATAAGACAGTAAAGTAAAGTGCAGTGGAGAGATATGCTTTGTGTTTTTGCTGACATTATTTTTGCTCGGTTGCCCTGTTGGTTTGGATTGCAGACTAAAGAGCCGCTGTCAAATTGAGCGCCCAGAAAAAAGTCTGTCAAAAGTCAGTCTGTCAAAAGTCAGTTTTTACAGTGGTCCCATTAATGTTACATTAGTTTTGTGGCTAACGTAACTAGGAGCTGGGAATAAACCGTGTCATGGGTCGTGCTGAGATAGGACCCTTCGACAACATCATCGATGAGTATGAAAGGGCTAGGCGTCCAAAATAATAAACTTGCTGATTTCTGACCTGTATTCTATCATTCTGTTACCAGCGATAATTGGACATACAACTTACGAATGTGTTAGCAAGCTCGGCTGCATCGCGGCCCCCAAGAAACTCCAGATGGCGGCACCCGGAAGAGGACAGACGTCTAGCAAACAGCAGACACTGTTTCCTCCGCTATTCTCAACTGTAGTAGTCCAACTTGAGGAAAGTTGAATAAACAGTTGAGTGTGCAGTTCACTAGAGGTCTGCTGTCATCTGGGCGTCATCATCCAGCAGGGTTTCTCAGGGGACCAACGCAGCTATCCAGACACAGAACATGCTGCTTTTATGTACGATCATCCCTCGTCCTTCTCACAACAGAGCGATAGGATTAAGGTTGAAAACATCTGCAACGTTATCCTTTACATTTTTTGGGGGATCCCTAGCCTTATTTCCTACTCATTGATGATTTTGATGTTATTGTCTAACTACACACCCTCAAGGCCTCTACGCACCGCCTCAGATCCTATCCGAGCTCCTGGGGGGGTCATCAAAGTTTACATACATACATTTAAAAATCCTCATGTTCACATACAAAGCCATAAACGGTCTCGCCCCAGCCTACATAAAAGAACTCCTGGTCCAATCAACCAGCTCCAGATCCCTCCGTTCTAACAATCAAATCTGCCTAAAAATCCCCCACACAAGACTGGTGACAAAGGGAAACCGGGCTTATGCAGTCGCAGCACCGACACTCTGGAACAAGCTCCCACTCAACCTGAAATCTGCAAGCACCCTACGGACCTTTAAGGCCATGCTCAAAACCCCCCTTTTCGCCATAAATAATCCATGAGCTCGTTTTTTTGTATGGTTGTATGCGTGGTGTATTATGTCTGTCTGTTTTATATCTGCTTGGTTGGACTGCCTGTTTTTTTTTCTTTTCAGTTTTTTCGTATTGTTCCTATCTTTTTTGTTTATCATTTCTCTCCCGGGATGCGCCCCGGGCCGATGTAACTATTGGTTGAGGGGCGCAATATAAATAAATGTATCATATCATATCAAAGTGAAGCAGGCTATTCTCAGTCCTCGCTCCACAATGGCGGAACAAACTCCCGATCACAGTGAGGACAGCTAAAACCCGGCCAATTGTCCGCCGTTGACTAAAAACACAAACAATATCTGAAGAAAATAAACCTCTTACTGTCTTTTACTATTATGTACCTTGCTACTATACTTATATTACTACCTATCATGCTAATATGTCTATAATAATATGCATTCAGAGTGTAACACTCAAGTTAAACACTATTTGACGAACAATGCCACTGACCCTTAGCTGCCAGAGATGTACCCGGTCTGCTGACTTGTTTTGTAAGTGGCTTTGGATAAAAGCATCAGCTAAATGACTAAATGTAAATGTAAATGTTGAAGGGAAGAGTCCTTTACTCTGAAATCAGTACTGCTACAAGGTAGAAATACAGCAACAACAAAGAAAATCAACAATAAAAGTGTTTGTATTCACCGGAGCTGCCAAATGGTTGACAAAATTGCAGCGTGACACGTGTTGTACACTGATCTGTAACACGTCACTCTCTAACGGCGTTATCTTGTTGAGTCTGGCCTCAATGCTACACTCTGAGACGAGAGGAGGAATAAAACCCAGACATGCATGGGGGGGGGGGGGGGAATCAAATCAGTGTGTTTCTGTTTGATATCATAATCGCACAGTAATCTACCAGTTTAAAGGCTGAACCCCCACCCCCTGTCGGGGCCACATTTCACTGATAACATCGTGTCTTGTGGGTGGGGGGGTGGGTCGGTAGAGAGGAGGAGGCAATTCAATTTGGCTCTGCCACAAGCCCCACCAAACATTAAACAGATCACAGGGGAGGAGGAGGGGGGGGGGGGGGGGGGGGGGGGGGGGCAGGATTCGTATGAAATTGCATGGACCTTATTCCCAGCGCCGGGTTAGAAACCCACAGGAAGACAGCTGCTTCAATCTGCTCTCCCTCTTCTAATAGTTTAATGAATGCGGCAGCGCCGATGTTGGACATGCGATTCTGATTATTATCTGTTATCTTTTGGGACAAGATGGTGATGGAGAGAGACATAGACAGAGAGATAGAGAGAGACGGATATAGAGAGAGACACACACACACACACAGATGGAGATAGAGAGTGAATGGTGGAATGTCTTATTTATTGCTCTGTTGGTACCTACTACCTTTTGTGTTCTCAGCCTCGGTCATGTCTGGTACAAAGAGTGAGTGAGTGTGCGTGTGTGTGTGTGTGTGTGTGCGTGCGTGCGTGTGTGCGCGCGTGTGTGTGTGTTAGTGTATGGCTACATTATTCTGTGCGCTGCTGGACATCTGGGATGAACTGAACGGGACCAGCCGCTGGCTAGCCACATGCATATTTAATATGGTAGAAGGCACTGTGTGCACAGTGTGTAACAGTGGGCACCTGCGTGTGGGTTTGTGCAGGTGAGGAACTTTCTCTTGCATTGGAAAATAGGACAGTCGACGCATTCCAAAAAAAGAGGAAGCTCAGTATAGCCCCGTCGTGATTATTCTCCGAGCAACATCATGTATCAGCCAATCACACAGTGCGTGCCCCTCCCCCCGTGGAAGACGAAGTGTTAGTCGAATGTGTATGGACGTCTAACAGCTGGGACGCGACTCCCGGTTTCTCACCGCGGGGACGTTATCGTCTGTCCTCCACGTGCTCTGGCTCTTTGCAGCGATGAAGTTGTTGCATCTCATTTGTACGATTTGAAGGAGACACAGAGCTTTGGGTCATGCGTCTCTCCGCCGCCACAGAACCAGATTAGGTTGTCAAATAGGCTCACGCTGTATTTGAACGCCCCTCTCCCCCCCCCCCCCCCCCCCCCCCCCCGCCTGTCAGTGTGATGTTGTAGAGCTCCGGGACATGGGGGAAAGAGTCATATTTGGATATAATCGTCTTTATTTGGTGTCTTACATGAGGCTCCACATCCGTCCCGCCCCTTAGGAAAATCGTGTTGTCTATATGTTTCTCTCTGCATCTTATCGGCGAGTGTCGAGCGGCTTTTTTAAAATAATTACTGCGGGTGCCCCTTGTGTAAAGTATCTTCCACCGCCAGGCGAGCGACGTTGTTTAATATTCATCTGCCAAGCGTTGCTCCGGGAGACGCCACATTCATATTGTACCTCCCCTCAGAGGTGAAGGGTAGAACACAGACTCCCGAGGGACGTGAATGTGCTGTGACCTCGCCGTCATATACTGTATATACTTCAGCGATGATTAGGATGAGAGGTCGGTATACTCTACACACACAACAAGGACACGACGTGACAGATGTGAAGCGCTCTCGCGTAGATTGAACTGGTCTTACACAAAGTGCCATGCACATGAGCCGCCACTAGGGCAGATTGGCATTGAGTGAGTTAGTGATGGTCTGTGAGGTGCTTCACTAAGAAATATGGGTAGAGACATGTAGTCTGTGTGCCTGAGTATCGTACCCTCGACTACACCATCTCCCTGAGACAGAGTTTGAGACAGAGTCAAGTCAAAATAGGAAATCCAAGACAACAGAAAAGTGTTGAGTTTGGGCTTACTTGTTTGGAGTTTGGTTACTCTGATTGGTCCATCAGTCACATCTAGGTCCTCTGATTGGCCCATCAGTCAACCCCACTATGTCTGAATGGCATCTATCTATCTATCTATCTATCTATCTATCTATCTATCTATCTATCTATCTATCTATCTATCTATCTATCTATCTATCTATCTATCTATCTATCTATCTATCTATCTATCTATCTATCTATCTATCTATCTATCTATCTATCTATCTATCTATCTATCTATCTATCTATCTATCTATCTATCTATCTATCTATCTATCTATCTATCTATCTATCTATCTATCTATCTATCTATCTATCTATCTATCTATCTATCTATCTATCTATCTATCTATCTATCTATCTATCTATCTATCTATCTATCTATCTATCTATCTATCTATCTATCTATCTATCTATCTATCTATCTATCTATCTATCTATCTATCTATCTATCTATCTATCTATCTATCTATCTATCTATCTATCTATCTATCTATCTATCTATCTATCTATCTATCTATCTATCTATCTATCTATCTATCTATCTATCTATCTATCTATCTATCTATCTATCTATCTATCTATCTATCTATCTATCTATCTATCTATCTATCTATCTATCTATCTATCTATCTATCTATCTATCTATCTATCTATCTATCTATCTATCTATCTATCTATCTATCTATCTATCTATCTATCTATCTATCTATCTATCTATCTATCTATCTATCTATCTATCTATCTATCTATCTATCTATCTATCTATCTATCTATCTATCTATCTATCTATCTATCTATCTATCTATCTATCTATCTATCTATCTATCTATCTATCTATCTATCTATCTATCTATCTATCTATCTATCTATCTATCTATCTATCTATCTATCTATCTATCTATCTATCTATCTATCTATCTATCTATCTATCTATCTATCTATCTATCTATCTATCTATCTATCTATCTATCTATCTATCTATCTATCTATCTATCTATCTATCTATCTATCTATCTATCTATCTATCTATCTATCTATCTATCTATCTATCTATCTATCTATCTATCTATCTATCTATATATATATATATATATATATATATATATATATATCTACTGTATCTATATTAAATTTGAAGTCTATACACGTAGTTCATGAACGTTTCATGTACATCCTTGCTCTCTGTCTTAGTCCATGTTTCATGTGCAAGTATTCCCCTTTTTTATTTTATTGCAGTCCTCTACCCCTTCTCTTTATTGTCTGTGTTCATGTGTAAGGCTGCACCTGCACAGCACAGCGTCCTTCGAACCTTTGAAATAAAAACGTATTTCATTCGACAGTATGACAATCTCATTAACTTGATGAGTTTCCTTTTAGTGGTCTCTGTAAATAATGTGTGTGTCTGCTGGCAGGTTATATAATGGGATTTACCTCTGAGTTGATTATGTGTCATCGTAGAGTCTTAGTCAGCTAATATGTTTGTCGACTAGTCATTTTGCATTGTCTTTTATTTTGTATGCAGAATGAGTCATTGTTGGAAAATAGTAAGCATATCACTGGCATCAAGTCACAATATTGTCTGGTCTGTTGATAAATCTGTAACACTAAAGACGGACGGCGCACTGTAGGGGTTTTGATACATATGTAACACTAAAGATGGCAGCAACAACAAAACTATTTGATAGGAAGCAAAACACATTCAGAGAAAATAACGAGATGTGATCTTGAGTAAAACAGTTAGTCACAATATGCTTTGGTCTTAATTTATCTATATAAGAAGAAGAATGTTGGGAACACAATTATATTTTAGATTAGATAGATGCGTTGATTAAAGGTATAATGAGTCGAATTATCCAAACAAACAATGTATTGACTCATACAAACATAATCCCTCTCAATAATCACGTATGACTGACTACAAGTGCAGTGGTGTCTTTATGATTACCCGCATTTCATTGTATACTTGTATGCCGTGACAATTAAAACTCTTGACTTGACTTGACTTGATGACCCACTAGAAGTAACAATAACAATAATAATAAACTGTATATGTATAGACTATAGCACCTTTCATACAAGAATTCACAGCAGTAAGAAATACATAAAATTAGCACATAATTGGCAGATCAAGAGCAATGCATCAAGTGCAGACATAAAATGAGGCATAAAATAAGCATAAATGTAGCATAAAATAGACAGCAGCAAAATAGACAGAGTCAAGATAAGGCATAGAACATTCAATCACATACGTTTTCATATTAGGATCTTACATGTGTGTGTTTTTATGATCAACTAGAAGTGTGTGGTGGTGTCTTTATGACCCACTAGAAGTGTGTGGTGGTGTCTTTATGACCCACTAGAAGTGTGTGGTGGTGTCTTTATGACCCACTAGAAGTGTGTGGTGGTGTCTTTATGACCCACTAGAAGTGTGTGGTGGTGTCTTTATGACCCACTAGAAGTGTGTGGTGGTGTATTTATGACCCACTAGAAGTATGTGGTGGTGTATTTATGACCCACTAGAAGTGTGTGGTGGTGTCTTTATGACCCACTAGAAGTGTGTGGTGGTGTCTTTATGACCCACTAGAAGTGTG